>NC_137814.1:11371706-11444206 GCF_963921795.1 Nannobrachium achirus
TGACATTATAGGGAAACTGGACTCCTAATTATACTGTCCTTTTTTCCCCCCATAATTCTTTTAGGTTGGAGTGCATTCAAAAAATGTGGGAAAAATTTTGAACATAAAAGAAAATCTGGTATACACAAAAAGAATTAAACCAAAGAATTAAATAAACGCCTTTAATCGAACCGTGCCTGCAGCCCTTGGCTTGTCCCCATATCGTTTCCATGTAGTGGCCTAACAGTGTGCAGCAGTGCACGCTGGCCCGCCTTCCTACTGCCCTGTAATTACTCAGCATCGGATTAGCAACGAGAGACCGTCTAGAAATACTCTCTCTGTGATCTTTGGCCTCTTTTTGTAACATTCAACACAGGCCGGAATTCCACCCCCCCAAAAAAACTCCAAACTCAGCACTGGGCGTTGTTCTCTTGCAGTCGGAGGCCCGGGTTCAAAAGCCAAAGGTATTGATGTGGAGTTGTGGACCCACCCGGCTCTAGAACTGGGTCAGATCCTATCGTTGAGCTGAGCGCTATTGGCTCAGCAGCGTTTCATAATGTCCTTCGTCGCTGGTGCGTGCTGCGTGTGAAGATGGATGGGAGGCCTTCTGCAGCCCGTCAATCAAACCTGAACCTACGTTTAAGGACGGGGCCAGGCCACGGGGCGTCAGGGACCACGGCGTTCCAGAGTAAAGCAAATAAATAACAGGGCCGCGTATTTGAAGCTCACTCGATTGATAGCTTGCTAAAAAACGTCCTTTGAAAGGTATTTTGAGACTGTCGATTGACTGCGTGAGGGTTCAAGGCATCTTTGACAAATCCATCGGACATGCAGGAGTCTTTCTTTTTAAATGTATTTTTTTTACTCACTCTGTGTCCCTTCTCTCCAGGAAGACCAGGGAGCCCATCGTAACCACGGTCACCCTGGTAACAGAACAATAACATAGCTTCAGGTATATTCAGTGATTGCATTCCATTCAAATAAAAGTATGTAGAGTATGGCCGTAGTTATGTTATGATGTTTAGTTATGATGGTCAAAATAAAAGTTTTGAGAACCACAGTCGCTCTGAATTAAGAATGTCGGCTAAATGCCTAAACTACTGAACTCATAAAATGCCACAGTCTCGTAGTAAATCAGTATCATACATATCCTGAAGCTGGAGACGTAGGCCTACCGATATTCAGTGATTGGGTCTAATGATCAAAACGAAAACATTATAATGGTGTAGAAAATCTATAAAAAACGAAACATTTCCACGCTGTGACAAGATGACCCCCGGCCACTTTCATTATCACTGAATACACCTTTAATAGTAGTCACAAGTTACATTACTACATCTATGGTACATCATTCACCAGAACTGTATGGTAGCAGAACGGTGATTGTAAATTATTTGCCAGGCTTTCCTTCAACCCTTTACATACTGTAATAAAAGCTGTTTAACTTTGTACTGTATCCATTTTCTTTTACTTTCCTTTTTTTTGTTTGTTTTACAAATGGTGGATAGCTTCTAATTTCTTTAGTTTCAGAGAGAAACTCTCTTACACATGCTAAGGGAAGCAACAGTGACGGGGGTTAGGCCTGTCACATTTATTGCATAATCGTCTAATCGCAATTATTTGACATAATCGCAATTATTTCGTCATAATCGTGATATGTTGAAAAATGTTCATATATTTTCAAAAATAGTGGAAATAGCAGATATACAAGCTCACAACCTTGTCGCATCGCGACGCGTTGTGAGCTTGTAGATCGGATATTTCCACTATCAATGTTTTTTTTAGAAGTATAAAGTTGTCAAATATGTAATTTCTTTGTATATTTAGGTTATGTGTCATATCTGCCATGTGCAGAGCCTACAAGCCAAACAGAAATGAAATTGTCAACGACAAAAACACAATGAAATCGTTAATCGCAATTATTTTGAGTGACAATGAATCGTCACGTAAAATGTCATAATGGTGACAGCCCTCATACCTTTCCTCCAGACTCTCCTGGCATGCCTCGCGAGCCGTCGGCTCCGTTGCGTCCCTATCGGGAGACACAAACGTCACATCAGACTACACACACGGCCATCACGGCTGGAACCATATCCAATCACCCTGGACGATCTCTATGACTACAACACGACACAGATGCTGCCGTCGACACAACTGGCTTGAATGTCTGAAATCGACATGATGTTGTGACATTTGCGGGCGACTCAGCGGTAGCGACGGGGAGCAGCTTGAGGTGCCATGTTCTAAAAAAAAGAAAAAAACTAAAAGCACATGAGCTCATCTGTCTGCACGGTGTGGGTTCCACTGCTACGCCTCTTAGGTGTAGCAGTACGTTTTTTTTTTTTTTTACCAGATAACAAATGTGAGGCACTCATCTTAAAATGTTCATCCAAACGCCAAAATTTTTTTTTTGTTATCAATTATTTTTATTTTCCATAACATAAAATTAGAGACATACATATGAATAGAACAAGAAAAAGTAAAACATTAATCAAAAGAAAAATGCAATTAACAGACAAACACAAACAATAGCAAAACAAGAAAAGGAAAAGAAAACCCACCCACCCCCTTTCCCCGGACCAACACGGAATGTACAATAGTGCATGCCTGTGCTAGGCTGTTACCACTATATAGTGATTTCTTGAATCATAGCCTTAAGCTTATCTGCAATGTCCGACCACATATTAATGTTTTCTTCTTTTGCTCCGTGTAACCTTGCTATCGACTGCTCTAAATATACTATATCTAGAAAGGTTAAGGCCCACTGGCGAAACGTTAACGTATGAGGAGGTTTCCACCGCGTAGCTACCATCTTCTTCGCCGCCGTTAATCCAGCAAAGAAGATGCGCTTGCGTATATTGTTTAGTTGCAACTGTGAGACGTCATTTAATAAAAATAAAGAAGGAGAAGATATGATATTAATACTAAAAATAGTTGAAAGTTTTGAGGCAACCATATTCCAGAATGACGACACATTTGGGCATTCCCAAACCATGTGAAGGAAGGTACCAATACTATTTGAGGCGCAGAGAGTGCAGTTGGGATTATTCAAAATCCTCATAGCACATAGTCTGCGGGGAGTTAAATAAGTCCGATGAACAAAATTTAAATGAATTTGTTGATGGTCTGGATTTCTAGAAGATAGCCTAATGTTAGACCACACTGTGTCCCAACAAAAGTCAGGGTCCAAATTTGGTACATCATTCCTCCAAACAGTATCAACAGATAGGGGCCCATAACTACAGTCTAATAAAAAACCATAGAGGGTGGAAACCAAACCTCTTGTTCTGTTACCATCACAGATAAACTCATGGAAGGGGTGCAATCTAAGGGGAGCTTGCCATGGGACCCCATAGGTCCTCATGGACAATCTCAGTTGGAAGTAGAAAAAAAGGGTATTTCCAGGCAGATTGAAGATGTCACACAAATCTCGAAAAGGTCGTAAACCATTTCTATCAAATAAGTCCCCTAATGTACGAATCCCCTTAGCCCTCCACCTTGGAAAGCGAATGGGGCGATCCTCGATTAAAAGTCTTTGATTATTGAACACTGGGGAAAAACGCCAAAATTTGAAAGAATTATATCATATAAATATATTTTTTAAAAGAGACATCAAATTGTATGAATGAGGCATCAACTATATCATACATGGGCAACTGGCGGCCCGGGGGCCACATGCGCCCCCCCCCCACCTTCGCTTAATGCGGCCCACAGGTTAATACCGGAATACTGATATATTATTCCTATAGACTATATTAGTATTAGTAGACTATATTAGTAGCTTAATGACTAGTATAGTAAAGTTGTTTTATGTCCAATGTATTTGTATTTAAGTTCATAAAGTTAACATGCGTATAATAACTAAATGCGTTTGAAATTAAATCAAAATATTACATTTCAAGATTCCAATTCAAAAGCTGCGATGCGTTTTGAGCTTGTAGATCTGCTATTTTTGCTTCTTTTGTATGAGATACCAGAATGACAAAGTAGGATGTAGCAATATGCAATGTGGCCCTCTGTAGTGAAGGTGGAAATATAGTGGCCCTCTCCATCATCAAAGTTGCCCACCCCTGAACTATATGAATAGTTTGATGCAATATTCACAGGTGCATTTTCGTACTGTTTATTTGTTTTAAGAGTAGTTAAGAGTATCATTTTCAAATCTACAGTGTAGGATGTGACTGTAAAGCCCTGATTGATGTTTCTAAGTGGGGGTGTTTCTGAATGGAGGTCTGCCCCATTATGTTGTAGCTTGAAATCTGCTCATTTAATGTTCACCATGCATTGCGTTGTAGTCAATGCATCTGCGACACACGCCGAGGTCACCAGACCATGGTCAGACGTATCCATGTCCCATGTCATCTTGCAGGGCCGTGGGCAGTGCCAGAGGGAGATCTAATAGTTAGGAGCTAATAGGTGTGGATAACTGGTTTGACTTACTGTACATACGGTGGGAGAGTTAGATCACTGAAAGAAAACTACAAGCGAACTGGCTACCAAGTGGGGTCAACGTGCGGCCCTTCTGTCCTATGGGTTGGTGCCAGGCCGGTACAAGGTTCACCAATGTTAAACCTGATGCTCCGACTTCACACACTTCAGTGCCGTCAACCCGCCCCCTTTTCTCCCATATAATGGAAGTGAATTGAACGCGGAAGCTGCCACATCTACTGCGTTCACACTGGCGAAAAGATGCAGGCTACCATTCATTTTCAATGGAAGCCAGCGACATGAAGATACAAAGATACAGCCGACGTTTGTAGCTGCTACAAAAGTTAGAACAGCAGTGTAGCTTTGTAACTGCCAGTATGAAGTGCATAGGTAGGGGGCACGGTGGCAATCAGTAGTGTAACGGAGGTGATCCGAACCTCCCCACCCGGCTTCGAACCCGGGTCTCCTGCGTGAAAGTCCAATATCTTAACCATCAGTCCAAAGGGATATCCCTATGGAACAAGAGCAGATACTAGACTTTTGAGGCTTAGCTGGGGCTGCGACTCTCTCCGCCACACTCACCCCCCTTTGACCTCCTCCTACGGGGAAGCCCGGATCCGGGTCACGGCACCAATGTAACGGAGGTGATCCGAACCTCCCCACCCGGCTTCGAACCCGGGTCTCCCGCGTGAAAGTCCAATATCTTAACCATCACTCCAAAGGGATATCCCTATGGAACAAGAGCAGATACTAGACTTTTGAGGCTTAGCTGGGGCTGCGACTCTCTCCGCCACAGTAGCACTGTCGCCTCAAAGCTGGAAGGGTTAGGGTTCGATTCCCACTGGGTACGCTGGGGGCGTGTCATCAGTGCCCATGTCCTAGGTGTGGTTGGCGAAAGGGCTTTTCTGTGTGGAGTTAGCGTGTTCTCCCCGTGTCTCCTAGGGTAGTACTACTGTAGGTAGCCTCACAAAAAACATGCAGTAATCCTGGTCTCTATACTGCCTCCCCCGGGGCGCCTGATGGAGGGGAAAGGAACTGGCTTATTCCACGCGCTACGTCCAACCTGGAAAACTCTCCACACCCCTGTCAGGTGATAAGAAGCGGCCTGCTCACTCCTCATGCATTGAAGGAAGCATGAGCTCAGTTCAGGGCTATCCCCAGGTTATCTGAGGGAGAGCGGCGCACAGGATTACAGCTTAGGAAATTGGCACTGGGTGAAGAATGGGGTACAAAATCGTGGGATAAAAATGTTAAGAACAATGAAGCGTTTAAGACCTGGAACCACTTTAACCATTATTGTATGCTTCAACTATTAAAAAAATAGCAGATATAAAAGCTCACAGCGTGGCACCGAATGTCGCGCTGCGAGCTTGTAGATCTGTTATTTTTTTGTAATCGTTAATTTCTTTGCAAATCTTTGAATATATATTTTTAAAAGCGAACATTTGTAACTCAAATATCCCCCTGGAACAACATATTTTGAGATGGGGTCGGCGGCCAAAATACATGTAATTCTGAGGGGCCCTGACATGAAACGGTTTGATAAAAACTGATTTAGAAGAAGGATTTAGAAGACGTTTATAGAATCGGGGTCAATATATTCAAAGACTTTTGACGAGCTTTCAAAAATAGCAGATCTACAAGCTCGCAGCGCGGCACTCGGTGCCGCGCTGTGAGCTTGTATATCTGCTATTTTTCAATAGTTTAAGCATAAAATAAGGGTTAAAGTAATAATGCGTTCCAGGTCTTAACGGCATAACTTCAGCGATGTTGAAAGGTTTTCCTGGCCGGGTGTGTGAGGTGTGTTCTTACCCTCTTGCCCAATTTGCCATGGGGGCCGGTGCCACCCTGAAGACCCCTGGGTCCCTACAGAGAGAAAAAACAACAACACATGAACATGTTAACACATAAATGCCTGGCATTCCTGGCGTTTCTACCAATAAATAATAATCAATATTACTATTTTATCGCCAGATTAGCAAAAACACTACATTACCCACAACGCTTTGCGGCCCTATAGGGTGCGCGCGTCACTGGCTTGTGCGACGCGCACAGCAGGCCAGCGCAGACAGGGCTGCAGAATGCCTCCGTCCACACGCATTGTAAAATGGCGACCGTTGTTTACTTCTCGGGACTATACCAAACGCTTGAGGTGTTTATCGCCGATGGAACATTAGCGAGTCCCGCACGCACATCGCGCGTACACGCGCCCCGGTGAGTTCCATTAACCCTATGATGGCATCCCATGTGTTTATCTTTGTTGGTACTCCTCAGGCGACGTCAGAAACACAAACCACTGTGGTACCGGTATATAGTGTTATCATTTCCACTACTGATTGACTCTATATATATATATATATAGTATATATACAGTATATATTTGTTTTGTTTTTGTTTATATAAACTATATATATATATATATATATATATATATATATATATATATATATATATATACTATACAATTTGACTGTTAACACAAGGAGACAATAGACCAGTAAGGCGCCTAAGGTCACGCCATCTGTCTTGGCCATATATGGATTCTGTTAGTGTGGTTCTCCTAACAGGGCATCATCTGGGATTAGAGCCCTGCACGGGCCTGAAATGTGGGGCCCGGCCCGGCCCGGCCCTGGCCCGTGGAATTAAGGCCCGGCCCGGCCCCTGGCCCGTTTGGTGCCGCTATTATTGAATGAATAATTTTTGTGCGTGGCTTTCACTGCTGCGTGCAGCAACTACACTCTCAAGGGGAGTCCATACTGCCACCAACCACCGAAATCTGCGTCGGAAAGGTCCGGTTCAAATACAAAATGACATCTCTTGCAACTTCTGAAAAGGATAACTCCTAATTTGAGTTCAGAAAGCTGCACGCATGTCAGAAAGTCGGAACTTTCCGACGAAAACTGTGATCGGCGACAGTATATGCACAGCCCTTTAGCTGTGATCTTGTCTTGTGCTCTGATTAAAAGAAAGAAGTCAGAACAGCACAGCAAGTAATTACACACACATCACAACGCAAGTAAGAGATCTTCCTCCACCCACCGTTTATGTTACTGTACATCCGATTCCTCACAGCAGAAAATTAGACACTGATATTATTGTCGGCTCGCCGTGGTTAGAACAAACCATCTCATAAAATACGGAGTATTGTCCAGTTACTAAAGAGTAAAGACGCATGGGGCGCCCGCTGGCCTGGTGGTCAAGGTGCATACCACATACTAGGCTATGATGCCTGCTGGCGTCGCCGGTTCGATTCCCGATCTGGACAACCTTTGCCACATGTCATTCCCCATCTCTCTCCCCATTTCCTGTCAGTCTACTGTCCTATCAATAAAGGCATAAAAAGCCCAAAAACAAATCTTAAAAAAAAAAAAAAGAGTAAAGACGCATGTTCAAACACTGTTACGGATATTTGGCAACAAAAGAAAAAGAAAAGCCACCATAACAGCCAGAAGATGGCCTTCTCACCTGTGGTCCTCCATCACCAGGTTCCCCTTTAAGTCCAGAAGATCCAGGTCCTCCCTATGAAACGCACACGCACACGCACACGCACACGCACACGCACACGCACACACACACACACACGCACGCGCACACACACACACACACACACACACACAGGGCGAGAGGACACAGCGAGTGAATATGTGCATAATAAATACCAGAAGAGTTTAGACGTGGAGAGTGCATGATGCAGAGGACCTCCCAGAACATAACATTGTGTTCTTCCCAGCAGCCCTTCTATGACTACAGGATATTAAGCCGCTTGATATTGATGAGCTATGATGACAGAGGACAGATAGTGTGTGTACAGTAATGCAACACACCTGCCAGAACCACAGACGAACCGCACCGTGTATGAGATTACTGTTATCATTAATACTAAAGGTCACTGTCTGTGTTATGAGAGGAACATCTGTTTTCTTTAAGCCCTTTGCACACAGGACAGTTGCGTTTTTTTCGTTTGCGGCATGAATAAAACGCATTGGATTTGGTGTGCAAGGCTGTGCGGAATCGGCGCTGCGGATCCAAAAAGGAGTCATAAAAGGAGTGATGAGTTTTTTACCGCATGCGACAAGACGCACGAATCGAACTGGGTTCGATTGAGAAAAAAACGCACGGCGGCAGCCACTCGTCGCACGGCTAGTTCGGAGCCGGTGTGCATGAGGTCATAGAGAATCATTGTTTTCTTTTCAAAAAATGATATTGTCCGTTTGATCCGTGCGGTTAAACGCTCCTGTGTGCAAAGGGCTTTACTCTCTGCCGTATATTAGTTATTGGTTGAGTACTGAAATGCTCTGTGTAGACACATGGGCTGGGTGTGTGCATGTGTTTTTATTTGTCTATCTGCATATGTTGCGTGCATGTGCGAGTGCATGCACACACACACACACACAGACACACACACACACACATCTGTTTGTCTGTGTGCAGTATGATAGATGCTTGGAGTCTGACCCATCACAGGAAGAAGCTCTCATCAGCCTGTGTTTCTCATCAGGGAGCTGCTGCTAGGTAGATCAGTGGTGTGTGTGTGTGTGTGTGTGTGTGTGTGTGTGTGTGTGTGTGTGTGTGTGTGTGTGTGTGTGTGTGTGTGTGTGTGTGTGCGTGCGTGTTTGTTTGTGTGTGTGTGTGTGTGTGCGTGCGTGCGCGTGTGCGTGTGTTTATCTCATGGCTACTCACCACAGGACCAGACCTTCCTGACATGCCCATTGGCCCAGCAGGACCTCTCATGGTCAGCTGTGGATTGGACAGAAACAACCAATAAACGGCCAATCAGAGAGTGGTGTTGACAGTACTCGGCGTAAACCTGTCCACACTAAACAGCGTCTGGGGTTGGGGGGGGGGGGGGGGGGGGGTTCTCCCCCCCAGGCACATGTTGTTGCTGTCTGGCAAGAAACCTTGTATGTTAGGGGTCTTCAACATTTTCAGGCCAAGGACCACTTAGTTGAGAGAGAGAGATGAAGCAGGGACCCCCACAACCTGTTCATAGATTCCATATAGTTTCATCGTTTGACAGCACGATCATCAGTGTATTTTGGATTCATGTCAATTTGTGTTTTCAGATATTTAAACACTTTAGCCGTCATTACCTAATAAACTTGATCTTTTACTCTTCTGATCTTTTTCCCCTCTACACCAAAGCGTTTTGACAAAAATAGCCGATCAGTAGATCTGCTATTTTTTTGGCTACAGTTCTCAGAATATAGACACTAGGGATCAAGTGGTTAATATAAACAGGATTGGAAGATTTGTAGTTGTAGTTGTTATTTACTCACAATTTGTCATTGGTCGATATTTATAAAACTCTCTTACAAAATATATAAATAAATTAGCAAATCGATGCATTGTAAGCCAGTATTTCGGCTATTTTCGCTACTTTTTGTGTTAAACCCAGCATAACTAGTCAGATATTCCCCAGAATATAAACGTAGACGTTCATATTTCAACTAACATTACAAACAATAACAATAATCCTATAGTCCATGTGACAGTCCTGGTAATGACGTCAAGATCATCCCCATATGGGCTGTGATCTGGCCTAGTTCTGAACGTCACCGGAGTCAACGGAGGACGTTCTCATAACATCATCATGACGTCATTTGGCTAGCAGGGAAGATATGATAAAGTAGGGCATTCATTTACTGGGGGGGGGAAAGAAATACGATTAGATATGGAGATACAAGGTTTCTGCCTGACAGCAACAATATGTTACACATACCTTCCTTCTCACACTAACCGGCATGTAGCAAGAGAAATGGCTCCCCCCCCCCCCCTATCAGGGGGGAAAACAGGAAATTATAGAGAAAGGTGACAAGTGTTTAATGGATTGGAAAGCACCTGTTACGCCCCCACCCCACACCCCCCTTCCAACTCCATAGTGTGTTGTAAGCATTTGGTGTGTGTCCGTGATGTTTAATGTGCACCATGTGTTTTGGAACACATCGTATAGCCTGCAGCCACAAACACAGTACTGCTGTGACCTGTTTTTCTGGCCCAAGTTTGTCAAAAAGGGGTAAAATAAGGTCAGCTTGCTCTTAGGATTATTACACTTTCAGGGTCTTTTATAACATTCTGGTCTAGTTTGAGGTATTAAAAGGTAGGGCAACAGATAAGGGAAAACATTTCACGTATAACCGCGTAACCCCCATGTGGATAACCGTCCTCAGGGCTCAACACTAGTGTCTTTTCTGTTTTCTGTTACTGCGGAGAAAGCTTTAGCTGAAGAATTTTCAGCAAAATAAACTGAAGATATTTTCAGCTTAAGCTTTTCCCAAAATATGGATGCTGGGGTTTAAGTGGTTAAATCTCTTTTCAGTTTCTTTCTTTCGTGTAATTATATGGAAATTTCTTAAAATTATATGTTTTGAAAAGGTGACTCTACAGGTACTGGAGCACAATTGTGATGACAACGCGAGTGGATGCACCTCCTTGATGTGCACACTGTAACGCCGGTACTTCGAGTACAATGATGGCCTATAAATATAAAATGCGGATACATTTGCAATGCGCTGGAAAAGGTTACATTAAATGTATATCAATTATATAAGTATCCTTCCAATGGTTTATTGGGAGTTTGGGTGAGTTTACCAGGTTGAAACTCTTCCACAGCTGACATCACACAACTGCTCATTTTGGGATTAGTGACTGTTGGGGAGAGGGCAGATTTTGCAATACAAACACCTTTCCCCCCCAATATTTAACATGTATTGTTTAAGAGAAGCACAGTTCTTCTCACATTATTTGAATATCCAGCATTTAGTCCGTTTTAGTCATGAAGCTCACAAAGGAGTTGACCAAATCGTTCTGTATAAAGGCCTGATTTACACTGCAGCCAGATCCAGTCTGAATCAGATCTGTGTCACAACCAGAGTGGAATCTGATTGGTTTTATATGACCATGTGACCATTTAAACCAATCAGATTCCAATCTGGATGTGACACAGATCTGATTCAGGCTGGATTTGGCTGCAGTGTAAATCAGGCCTTTGCTAGTTAAGACCCGTTCAGAATTCTTATACCTGTTTATGTGCATGCGTTCAACCAATGATCTTCCGTGCCCTAGATGCGGCTCAACAGTGCTCCTACTGGTAGAAAGTGTGCATCTGACATTTCTCCATATTTTTGTATCGTATCCAAAATGTTCACGCTTGCACCACAATTCTATTACCCCCCCCCCTCCCCCCCTTTCAACACCCCTCTCTCCATGCCCTTTTCAAATTGGTGGGGTGGGTGGAGAGGAAGCAAAACTAGGGGCTCTGTCACCTTAATGTCATGGGGAAACATATCAGACAGTTGGCAATGATCCAATTTGGGTCCACACATGTTCTAGAAAAACGACTGTGGAACATCGATTTCACACTAACTTAGATGTGAACGCATTCCCCATTCAATATTTATTGTTCAACACACAGCAAAATCCGGAGTGGTCATTTTACATTTGGGCCCTATAGTATACAGTATATATAAAAAAAGCTCACAATGCATCGCATCTCGACACGCTGTGAGCTTGTAGATCAGCTATATTTGCCCAAAATGTGTCCCCCTTTGAAAACAGGGGACACTGGATAACTGTGAAAGGGTTAAAATGGCCCAGAGTCCATTTTCACACTTTCAAAAGTTAAAAACAAAGGATTTCGCAGCAATGACATGCACTGACACCACACGCCGCATGCAGCGCGACGGCTGGCCGCAGTGGCCGGGTTTAGCAGACCGCATGGCACTGATGACAAGTGTGCCAAAGTGGGCAGACAGAACCCGAGCTGCAGCTAACGAGCGGAGCGGTGGGGCGCGCCGATGGAGCAGCCATTCATCACGGCCGTACCGGCACATTACAGTACATATACTTACCCTGGCCTGAGCCAGAATAGCCTGCGCCTGGGCCTCCTGAGCCGTCACCACAGGTCCCTTATGCGCCTCTCCTCCGGCACGGAACTGTCAAGACGAGAGGAAACACAAATAGAAACAAATGGAGTTGTCTCGGTTTAACAGAGCAGGAGACGACTCCCCCTGAGTGTGTGTGTGTGTGTGTTCTAAGACTGTGTCACTTGTAAAGCTGTCACTGTGCCACGCGGGCAGGCCCTTAAGATACACACATACAGGAAGACATGCAGTCCACGCGCATACACGCGTGGTCACGTTCAGTCACATAGCGCTTGTACACACAAACACACAACTGGGCAGGTAAATAGCGTACATACAACCACCAAAAGCAGGCGCAGTCGGGCATACACACACGCACACGCGCACGCACACACGCACGCACACGCACACGCACACGCACACGCACACGCACACACACACACACACACACACACACACACAATTATTAGGTGTCGCGAAGCCTTCCAAGGCCGCCATCACTTGTTCCACTCCATTGCGCCGGGCTGACATTTACAAGGCAGGTGATTTGTGACTCAGAGCAAAATAGGACTAGTAGAGACACTTTGGCCTGCCGGTGATGCTGTCAGACTATAACTGGCTAGAATGAAGTGAGCTGCTTTGCGGTCTCGCTCGCTTCCAGTGGCAGAGGAACTGAGAGCTAACGTGATGTGAGGGAGCGGTGTGACAGACTGACAGCTGAGTGGGTGGACGGAAGGAAGGTGGTGGTGTGGGCGGGAGCGGGAACTTACTGGCAGCATCAGTATTGTACCTGGAGGACCAGGGATACCGTCTGAGCCGGGAAGGCCGGGACGCCCGGGAGGACCCTGGGAAAGAGACGGAGACAGAGACAGAGACAGAGACAGAGACAGAGACATGGTTATTCTTGTTCCAAATGGCAGTGCTGTAGCACATTGTTTCCCAAACAGTGGGTTGCGGACCCATTTCTATAGGTCGCGACTCACCTCTTTTCGTATTATTAAAATATATACATAAATATTTTTTTTTCTTTCATTTTTTTTATCACACAAAAAACTTACATTAATGCAAAAAAGGTTACTTCAGGGTGACGAAGAAGACAATGTGCTAAAACGCGTAGGTGCATTTTATATATATATATATATATATATATATATATATTCTTGCTATGCAAATAAAGGCTTTTTAACTTTCCTCCAAGAGTGCCTTGGTCTAAACATGTTGTCACCTTTCCACCAAAGAGCACCTTGCGTCGGAGATTTTTACTCTACAGCCAAACAGATGCACTCCTTACTCTCTGTTTTCTAATGTCTTAAATTAATTAAAGAAATGAATAGGTGATACAGGTGTTATGCTGTGTGGGCATGTGTTGTTGTTGTTGTTGTGGCTCCTTCCCCCAAGAAAGCAACAGGTCTAACCTGGCCGCACTTTCCTAAGTAGCTACTTAAGTAACTACTTAAGTAGCTACTTAGGAAAGTGCAAGGAAACAAGGGAAAAAAAGTGAGATTACAGGTTCACTCCCTACTTTGAGCGTTTGAAGTCTTCCACAGGTGGCTTTTGTCACTAGGCCAAAGTAGCAGAGCCTCTAGGCTTGCTTGGTAGAGCACACAGTGTCCCGCTGTTTGTCCAGATTGCCATATTATCCGGCGAGACCGGTCACTGTCATAAACCTCCTTCCAGAACCACAACAAAGCATCGGTTTTCGCATCGTAAGCCAGCCTCTTAATTGCAGGAGGACAGCATCGAGCCAAATTCATAAAACGCAGTATCGGTAGTCAGCGAATGGGCATTAAGTGTCCCTGCATGACCGTTCGGCTGCGAGAGTGACGGCGAAAATCAGTTAGCGCAAACAGATGGTAAAATGGTGGTTTAGCCTGGCCCCACAACGAGTAAAAACCAAACGATCGTTAAGTTGCATCTCTCTAATATCAGAGAAGCCAGGATGTCTTTTAGTAGGCGCGTCACGCATTACACTCTCAGGCTGCTGGCTGAGAAAGTGTTGCCACGTGTTGAGTGCCCCCGCTGCCTTCCTGGAGGGGGTAAACAGTAGGGATGGGACGTTAAGCCATATTATCCTTTATCGTGATAAAAAACACTCACGATAATCGTATCGTGGAGATTTAATTTATCCTGATATCGTCCTCTGTCATGCACTGGGATCAATTCACCTTTTATTTGCGGAGCTGCATATCCAGCATAATTGGTAAAAGGTACTTATAATATACATACTTTTTTCACTCTCTACCAAATGTCTTTGCCAAAAAATTAGCCAATCTACAAGCTCACAACGCGTCACAATGCGACATGTTGTGAGCTTGTAGATCTGCTATTTTTTGGCAAACGTTCCGCCCCAGGATAATGGATTTTAATTATCGTAAATCGCGATTTCTTTTGTCACAATAGTCTCTCGTCACTGCTGTGTAAAACACTGCGCCATCCAGTGCTCACAGAGATACCGTGTGGCAGGGGAAAGGCAAGGTAATAAGGTAATAGAGGATTTTAGGATGGGTTAGACTAGCTTGCTCACGGTGGGACAATGACAGTTATCAGTTACATTAGTTTCCAGGCTAATACTGTACGTAAAGTGTCTTGGGACAACTTGTAGTGATTTGGCACCAAAATTCACTGAAATTGATCATTTAAAAGTAGGTTGATGGTGTGTGTGTGTGTGTGTGTGTGTGTGTGTGTGTGCGTGCGTGCGTGCGTGCGTGCGTGTGTGTGTGTGTGTGTGTGCGTGTGTGTGTGTGTGTGTGTGTGTGTGTGTGTGTGTGTGTGTGTGCGTAGTACTCGCACGTGTGTGTACTGTATGTGAGAACCTGGGTGAGCTCTGCTTGACACGCGCATCTTTTACACCAGAAGATAATTATTGAAAACCACACCCCCATCACGGTGAGTTTTCTCATCACTTGACAACAAGGCTGACACTGTGAGAGGCCTTGAGACCTTGAGGCTCGTGAGGTGCGCCAGAGCTAGCCGGTAGACGAGTGTGTGTAGGCGGGGGCGTGGGAATATGCGAGAGCGTGGGACTGTGGGTATAGGCGAGGGTGTGGTTATGAGAGTGTGAACCCAGTCCACGTCAAGCAGTCGATGGCCTCGTGAGTCGATGTCAATTAAGGTCTGAGTTGGCAAGCCGTGGTGGACGGAATATTTCATCACTTCTTTCCAAATGACACATATTAGCGGCCTAGCTATAGCTGCCCAACATAATGTATACAGGAAAAAAGGGCCGACAACGTAGCCAATGAAAGCGATGGGGGCGTCATTATACACCGTGCTTGGCACGGCTTGAGACGCAAACATCTCACGCTCTTTAACAACCTAAGTGCTACGTATTTCATCATTGGATGACAAACAGCAAGAATAGGTGATCAACAAGCTCACGAGGGGTGGTGGGGGGAGGGCTACCTCCTGATCACATCGACCTCCCTGAAGATATAACGCCGTCCTGCCAAGGTGAGGCATGTTCAAGGGGGGGCTGAACAGGAGGGGAGATGGGACTGATGAGGAGGAGGGCAGTGATGTAGGAGCACTGGTAGCGTGGGTCGCCACAGTTGAGACAAAAACAAGCCGGGATCCAGCTCTGTGCACACGGGGGACGGGTACTTTACTCAGAGTCTCCAATCAATCAAGTAAATGAGCAGAGTCCCACAGCACGAGAGAGAGAGAGACGAGGAGGCTTGGGAAGCTTCAGGCATCGACATACTTTACAGCCAACCTCCCTCCAGCTGCTCTCTTAGGAGCTCTGAATGCAAGTATGTGAGATAACAATGTGACTTGTGTGTCTCGCTGTGTTTTGGGTATTGACAGTTTATGGGCATATCTGGTTCCTTGGCGTCGCTTATGCTGCAGTAGCAAGCTGTGTCCAATTGCGATACTTATTTTGTGGGCGGCGGGGCTTTTACCCCGCCGCCTGCCAACGAAGGAGAAGACAGTGGGATAACAACAGAAGCACTGTTCTCCGCCGACTCTCTGCTGACTCTCCAAATTTTCCAAAGCGAGATGGATGGCTCATTTTAAGAGCGTAGATTTGGGTATTTTCTTGGTACATTTTGCATCAGTTATGGCCCGCAGGGAAAAAGGATTTGAGCCATTATTCCGGGGGTCTCTGATTCTTATACGAGTAAATTTGGGCCATGTTTTGCATTCTCATTGGGCCACTGCAATTGTGCTTCTTGGCTCATATCAGGCTATGACGGAAGGTATGAGACTGGTTGCGTGTGGGGTAATGAATGCACTGTATGAATGGAAGCAGGGCATTCAACAACATTGCTGGTGGGCACCGGGGTTTGGTGACAACAGAGCTTCTTTTTTTTCTTTTTTTCAGAAAACATCTGGAAACGACTCTTGAAAAGCGGCCCAGCCTCTCACTTACCCTCTCGCCATGATCTCCGTGGGGACCTTGGGAGCCCTGCAGGCCTGGGGTACCGGGGAGACCCTGAAACCACAGGCAGAATCACACAGACTTAACCCAGGAATATCACAAAACCACAGCACAGCCCATCCCCCCACCACTCACTCACACTCACACACACACTCACACACTCACACTCACACACGCGCGCACACACACACACACACGCACACACACACACACACACACACACACACACACACACACACACACACACACACACACACACACACACACACACACACACACACACACACACACTTACTTCTCACTGTCTCTCTCAACTCAAGCTTCACAGCTGAGCGGCACTGACGCTCTTTCCATAAAGACCCCAAACTACCCCCACCACCAACCCTCCCCAGTTTCTAGCTGTTCTACATGTGTGGAAACCAGGCAAGGCAGAACGTGATACTCACTGCTTGGCCAGGCAGTCCTTGGGGTCCTTCTATAAGCATCCCCTGCAAAAAAGGAAGGGGAAAAAAGGGGGGGGGGGGGGATACAGTAGCATTTAGGGGCAGGCAGTAAATCTACAGGCAACGAGAGAATGGAAAGAAAGGAGGAAGAAAAAGAAAACTGACTTTGTGAGCCCCGAGAGCTGCTGAGAGATGTTTAGAGTTTGATCCTAAAGAGATTACTTATAGATATGAGCTGCAGTTAACATCTTCAGTGCTTCAGTGTGTGTACAGTACAGTACGTGGCAGGCGTGTATACAATAATGCTATAGCGCATGTGTGGTCACATGCCGTGCCGAGGGGAAGCCGAGGTGGTGAGGGTAGTAGTAGGGTGGTAGTGGGTACAGAGGAGGCGTTTTAAGTACAGGCTGCTATTTCAGTTGATTGTTGTTTAGCCAGTAGAACTATATAGGATGGCAACTCTGAGAAAGTGCTGTGGCATTTTATGTGTGGAACCGGTTGTTTTGTCTGCCACGATATGTACTTTTCAGCGTTCGTTTTTTACAGCACTTTTTGTTTGTTTTAGTCATAGATATGATATAGTACTTTATTGTCACTTCACACTGAAATGTGTCTTGCGACACAGCAGCCATGTATGCAACAATATATACAAACAATTGACACAAAGGAACAAAAACAGGATTACATCATAGAGTTATAATAAGTATAGAGAGGGCACCAGATATCCCCGCCCGTCCACTTGTATTGAGTTGCTCACCCAGCGCATGAAGCGTACTTCCGCGTTGTGTGAAACGTGACGTAGTGGGGCCTAAGTGACACGTTTTGCGTCATAGAGTTTGTTCATGGACGCGCTGGGGGAAAAAACGAGCATTTTCCGCTATGAACGCGCAGTCAATACAAAGAAGCCTAGATGCACGTTCATGTTTCTGGCCCCAGCTGCAGTACCTCAAACGGCCACCATGTCCATGACACTTCAGCCCTCCCCCTAGGTTCCAGGTGCTTGGATTACATACATGAGGATAATACAGACAAGAGCAATGTCCACCACCTAGCCTACCCCTGGCCAAACTCCTGATTAAGCCTTAAAGTCGACTGATGGACAAAGGACCTTTTTAGTCTGAACTTATTGTATGCTGGAACACTGTATCTCCTTCCTGAAGGCAGCAAGTCTTTGGAATAAGATTTCATTTAGTTTTGGTCATATTTTAGTCAGCTGAAAGGTTCTTAGTCTAGTTTTAGTCGACTAAATATCATAAGATTTTAGTTGACTAGATGTACAGTTGATTTTGTCTGCAAAAATGTACTTTGGCGGGCCTTTGGTGGCGTCGTAATGCCTGATTTTAGTTGCATGCTGAAAATAGGCGATCTACAAGCTACAGCTACAGCTTGTAGATTGTCTATTTTCAAAGCGCAACACCCGAGCGCAACTAAAATGTCTTGTCTTAGTTCTACTGAATTCTTTTCTTTTTTAAGATATAGGACAGTAGACTGACAGGAAATGGGGAGAAAGATGGGGAATGACATGTGGCAAAGGTCGTCCGGATCGGGAATCGAACCGGCGACGCCAGCAGGCATCATAGCCTAGTATGTGGTATGCGCCTTGACCACTTGGCCAGCGGGCGCCCCCAGTCCTACTGAATAATAATAGATCAATATATAGCTTAGTTTTGTTTTGGTCTTCATCAAGTAAAAAAAGGTAGTCAACGAAAAAAGAAATCATAGTTTTAGTGGACGAAATTAACACTGGCACTCTTTTATCTGGCTATAAGAAGAAGAAGAAAAAATGTAATGGGGATGTGACCATTGGCTGTAGTGGATTAAGCCATAATGGGCACAGCTTAGAATTCCCATCCACTGTGGGAGGCTGTGGCTTCTGTCTGCAGGCATTTTTTATTGTTCTGCTTGAACATGGAGATATACAGGAAGCTATGGCCCCCCCAAATCTAATATGGTTCACACAACGACACGCATCCGACTAACAATGTACCAATAAAAAGAAGGGCTCTCTAACTGAACCCAAAATATGCAAAGAATTTGATATGGGCTCTTTATGGGCTTGTATAAATCACATTGTGCTATTGTTATATAGATAATTTCCTTGGTATCAATGTCTTTGGGCTAAGGCAAGACATTCTGTTAAAGAAAAGATGTCAGATGTCAAAAGATTGACAGAAAAAGAACCAGATGGAGTGACAGCTGGATATTGGCATATTGATAGACAGACGGACAGACAGACAGACAGACAGACAGACAGACAGACAGACAGACAGACACATAGACAGACATGTAGGTAGGGAAGGTAGGTAGATATTGCTAACTGACAGACAGACAGACAGACAGACAGACAGACAGACAGACAGACAGACAGACAGACAGACAGACAGACAGACAGACAGACAACTAGACTTGATCGATACAGTATATATTCCAATGAAACAGAAAAAAAAATGACCAATACATTTATAACCACATCAGTGTGTGTTGTTGTGTCAAAAACCCTCACTTACAGGCTCAATGACAGCGGGTTCACCTTTCTCCCCTTTCTCCCCGTGGTAGCTGCCTCCACCCACCTGTAGGGACAGCACAGAGCAGGTATTAGTGATGACTCAGCCTTTCTCCTTTGAAGGCGGCGGGGGGGAAAGCACCACCCATGGTTCTACAAACCACTGACCCACCCACCGCATGAGGTAACACCAGGATACAAGCAATGGCCGCTCTGCTCACATGGGTCTCCTGTCTTCTTTTTTTACCTATTTTTTCCTTTTTTTCTTTTAGGGGTCACTTATTATGAGAAAACCGCTGCAGAATTCTTACTAGCACCATGCATGCTTGAACAGAGTTACGGTAAGCGCTTTTTGCCGTTGATTAAAAAAGAAAGGGGGAAAAAAAAGAATTCAACCCCAACAACCATTTTGTAAGAAGCTATAATTTAGGCTTTGGGCTGACTCCTATTTATTAAGTTTACAGCAAAGCCAGCAATTGAACAAAGAAGAAAACAGGACAGAAAAAAAAAAAAAAAAACTACCCCAACTGTGCGTAAATGTGAGAGGTCGTTACCTGACACTATCCATACAGTGACTTCACACAAGAGGAATTCACTAACCACCTACAGTGGTCTAAAAAACCGTCCCTCGACATTATACTGGGGCTGGCCAATGAGAAGAGACCTATTTTCAAGTGTCCATTATCCACTTAAAGCTGCAATCCGCAACGTTCATGTCATAACTGGTCATTTACAAACCCTGACCCTAACCCAAACAAACTGATAACACAAATCTTCTCTTTTGGGGTCTCATACATATCATTTAGGGGGGTACTTGGGGTCTCATACATATCATTTAGGGGGGTACTTGGCACAGAACATTTTCAGATGGGGGTCCGCGGCCAAATACATATCATTTAGGGCAGGGGTCTTCAACAGGGGGTCCGGGACACCTCAGAGTTACTCCAGGGGGGGCTGCCAAATCTTTGTGTGATTGGAACCTTTTGTCTTTCTTTTTTTTACATTAACCTTAGCATCCCTATTTGGAGGATTGTGAACTTGTGAGCTTGTAGATCGGCTATTTTTAGCAAAGAAGTTGGGTGTAGGGGGAAAAAAAGAGCAGACTATGTAAAGAGTGAAAGGTCAAGTTTACTGACTGTATTGACGGTTTAAGTGGTTAAATGTCTGAAAATACACATTAACATGAATACAACATGATAGTGCCTTCAAACAAGTCCATGAAACTATCTATGAAATCGATGTTAAAGTTTAATCAGCAAAACAATTATATACAGTATATAGCGGGGGTCCCTGCTTCATCTCTCTGTCAGCTTAGGGGTCCTTGGCTGAAAAACATAGAAGACCCCTGATTTAGGGGGGTACATGGCAAGAAAAACTACTGATTTAGAAGAAATTTGCTAAAGTCTTAAATGGGCAAAAAAAAAAGAAGAATGACAAATTCTGCCAAAATGTGGCCCGCAATGACATTCCCAAAATGGGGCCGGTGCTGCATGGCAGGTTCAGAGTGGTTCTGGACGACCCAGGGCCTGAATGAGAGCGGCTGGACCAGCGCTGCAGTGCAGGATGAACTCAGACAGACTCAGTACAGACCACATCCAGACGGGGGGATCAGGCCGCTTCCTGCCTCTGAGACTGGAGGGGCCTGAGGGGGGGGGGGGAGGGGCAGAGAAAGGGGGGGGGGGGGTTGCGGTAAGGCAGGCCACGGTGGGCTGGGATGACTCGTCGATCCGTGGTTTTCAGAAGTTTGAATGGTGTTTTTTTTTTGGTAGCATTTCATCTTCATGGAATTTCCATGTGATAAACATTTCTTGCTATGTCATCGTTTGGGCTCGGATAACGTGGATGGATGGATGGATGGATGGATGGATGGATGGATGGACCGGGAATGGAGAATGTGATTCATAAACAGAGGCGGGTCAACGGGGTCGAGAGGTCAGGGAGGGGGTGTCAATTGTGACAGCTGTGTCAACATCTGTTTATTTGTATGGAGATCAGATAGAGATAAAAGTGTTTGTGAGTGACTGTGTGTGTGTGTGTGTGTGTGTGTGTGTGTGTGTGTGTGTGTGTGTGTGTGTGTGTGTGTGTGTGTGTGTGTGTGTGTGTGTGTGTGTGTGTGAGAGAGAGAGAGAGAGAGTGTGTGTGTGTGCCTATGTTGATTTGTGTCCTTGCCTCTGTGTGTGAGTCAACATCTGTTTATTTATATGGAGATGAGATAGAGATAAAAGTGTTTGTGTCTGACTGTGTGTGTGTGTGTGTGTGTGTGTGTGTGTGTGTGTGTGTGTGTGTGTGTGTGTGTGTGTGTGTGTGTGCGTGTGCGTGTGTGTGTGTGCGCGTGTGTGTGTGTGTGTGCGTGCGTGTCAGAGTTTGCTTGCATTTGTGCTTAGGTGCGTGTGTGTGCTTGCATGGAGTGCCCCCAGCTACATCCAGTCACCATTAAGCATCAACAAACTGAAAGGTCAGTGCAAACATCCTCTCTCTCTCTCTCTCTCTCTCTCTCCACTATCTCCAATGCAGAGTTAAATGGACACTCAGGACTTTACTGTGTCACATTCCTGCAGCGAACCTCCCCCCCTTACATCAGCGCTTCTCAAAGTGGGGGTCCGGGTTCGCCCCGTGGGTCCTTGAGGGGGTTTCCGGAGTGTCCCCAGCCAGAATTAGCTGAACCGCGTGGAATTAGCTGAACCGCTTTAACCCTATATGCCGTGCATTGGCTATTTGAAGATAGTCGATCTACAAGCTCACGGCGCGCCAAATCGTGACGGGTTGTGAGCGTGTAGATCTGCTATTTATTTTTCATTTTAACAACAAAAAAATCTTGTTTTTCTTTTCTCTCTCTTTCTGAAATAACCAAAATGGCAGAGCTCGCACAGAAACAAATGTCATGTTTTTTTTTTACCAGTAAACCTGCGATGTGACAATAAAGCTTCTGATTCCTGGAATAAAATATTTCAGATGGGGGTCCACGGCCAAATACATATTCTTTTAGGGGTCCTTGATATGAAAAGGGTTTGAGAACCACTGCCCTCCAACACCACCACTTACGTTGCTTTCTCTGAAGTCAGTCTCAGCAGGCAACTCTTCCTCGTACTCCGAGGCACTGGGCTTGGCGTCGTCGGTGGCTCCGGTTCCGTAGTCGCCGTAATCGCCGTACTCGTACTGCTTCTTGTCCAGCGCCGTGGTGGTGTCTGTGTATTCTTCCTTCAGGTCGTATTCCTTAAACGTGTCGTACGCGTCCGTCCCGGGGTCCACGTTTGATTTGCCCGTGTCGACGGGTGCCGCCGCCGTCTCCGGGGCAGAGGTAGTTTCCGCGCCCACCTGCTCCACTCCGGTGATGTAATCGTCGACAATTTCAGCTTCGTAGTTCTGGGATTCGGATCCAAGTGGTGCAACGGGTCGGCGAGGCGGGGGGGGGGGGGGGGGGAATAGGAACATGGAGGACGAGGGTTAGTGAGATCAAAACATGTGAATAGCTTCACTGGACAACTTTCACATGATTTTGCTGTCATGATTCACAGTTAAAGCATCGGTGCAGATGTTTAAATCATCGGTGCAGATGTTTAACTATGCCAAACGATTAGATTTAAAGCCTGATCTTTTACTTCGCCGTAAGAAGGGGTCAGCGCTGAAAAATAGCAGATCTACAAGATCACAATGCGCTGCGATATGCTGTGAGCTTGTAGAGACGCTATTTTTTGGCACCGGACACCCCCATACGACAAAGTACAAACTAGTTATTAGACTTGGAATTTCCCATAGGAATTTTTCCTCCACTTTCAACTCATCTGTGTGTATCTGGTTGGGAGTAACACAAACTTGAGTCGCTTCTCAAAAAAGGAAAAAGAATGTGATTTGTGGAAAAGTAACAGAGTCTGTGTTATCCTAAACAGATGTATGTGGACAGTATTATAGCAAGGAGATGCAAGAGATGTCAGTAAATCATATGCAACATTCATACTTAATATAATAACGTATCGGTTATTCAATGTAGTGTACATAACATTCATACTGAAAACAAGACCTCAGTAAATCATCGCAGAGCATACCACATTCATTCTGAAAATGATTGCACGAAGGTCATGTACTCGATACACTTCAGAAAGTGGACACTTCAATAGTCACAGGTCACACACATGTTTAACAATAAACATGTTATCAGGTTACTGTGTCGTTAGTTCATGTCATCAAAGGAAATTAGATTCTGGGTTCTTCCATGTTCCAAAACGGGCCAACGAGGTCACGATATGATTGTTTCTCGCTTTCGATTCAAAGCGGCAGTATTTCAGCCTGCTTCTTTGGATTTCAGGCCACTGCTTAACCATAAGCACCACCATAAAACTGGCTTATAAACAGTGTGCGTCGCAGAGTATACCAAGATGTCTGTTCTACGACTCCGTATCCATTGATTCACAATCTACAGCTGCATCCGCGTGGGACTGTTAAAACTTCCACACCACAGGGAACCCTTTTGGATAGCATAATTACCAACAGCAGTTGAAGTGAGTCCAAGAATGCTGAGACTTTTCCTTTTCCTATGGCTCATAGTGGCTGGTATACATCACCAACACCACCAGGGTTATTGGTTCTAATTCCACTGCAGACACACAATAGTCAGCAACCTTTTTTAAAGAAACAATAAGGGGGGATTTAACATTTTTTCTTTCTTTTTTTTCCTCAATAAAAAAGTAGGGGGTCTTCGGGATTATGTTCTGTACCACCTAACAAAATCACCTCACTGTGTGCTACACATCATTGTGTCATGTTTTAGTTATTTAGTCATGTATTATTTATTTAGTCCCTTGGCTTATTTATTTTTTCTTCCTATTTTGTCTTGCTGCTGCAATGTCAAGATGCTGCAACACAATAATTCTGTAGGAAAGTTGAACACTTGAGTTAACCCATTTAGGCCTAGAATTATTGACTGCTTTAACCAGTGAAAAATAGCAGATATACAACACCGAGTGCCGCGCTGCGAGCTTGTAGATCTGCTATTTTTGAAAAAGTCGTGAAAATGTGTGCAAATCTTTGAATATATGTATTTTCAAAGCGAATGGTTGTAACTCAAATTTTGCTTCTGGGTGGTCCCTGGAACTAAATATTTTGAGATGCGGGTCCGTGGCCAAATACATATCATTTTGGGGGTCCTTCACATGAAAAGGTTTGAGCACCACTGACATAGTAGTCTCTCAAGAACAGACTAACTGAGCTCCAGTTAAGTGAAAAGGACCTTTTCTTTGACGATGGCTGGCCAGATTGCTGACATAGAAACATAGGTTTTTTTCCCAAAAATCTTAGAAGGATTCAAAAGACACTTATAGAATCGGGACAAAATTCTAATTTAAACGTTTTTTTCAAAAATAGCAGATCTACAAGCTCGCAGCGCCCATTTGACCCATTTGTGGGTCGCGGACAAATTGTTATGGGTCCCTTAATTTTTGGTTTCCAACTTTTTGTTTTGAATTATTATTATTATAAAAAAAAAAAAAAAAAAAAAAAACATTCCACAAAAGCCTTTTCATGAATATAAAGTCATTTCATTAATAAATAAATAAAAATTTAAAGAAATTCCATAAATTACAACGAATGTTTAACAAGTAGTGAAACTAGCCAATCTACAAGCTCACAACGCGGCGCAAAGCAATGTGTTGTGAGCTTGTAGATCTGCTGTTTTCACTAGTTTGGCTCCGGGGCAAACATCTAATTTCTCTTTTGGGTCTCGAGCTAAAACGTTTGGGAACCACTGCTCTAAACCAAATCTCTTGGATGAATATAGCCAATCTACAAGCTCACAACGCATCACTGCGCGATATGCTGTGAGCTTGTGGATCTGCTATTTTTGGCCAATGCCCCCCCTCCAGATGCTAGGGTTGAAGTGGATGAAGATATGACATTTTGAAGGAATAATGTACTTTACACCAGAAGGCACATGAGGCAAACCATAATGATTGACTAATGACTCGCTCCAAGTCTAAGAAACTATTACGGTTGGCTCTCAGAAGCTGTCAGATTGGAACCATACATATTTCTTGTCACTTTTTGGGCATTAAAAGGGGGCATTAAAAATAGATCTGGGAAAAAAACATGGTCTTGATCCCCCGGCGGCCACCCAGACCGAAGATTCATGAACTCACGGATAAAAGCAGCCACCAAACGGCACATAATGTACTGTTCCATGTTAGTTTACATTATCCTATAGTCATTGTTGTCAGTGGTGTAAAGTAAACAAGTACATTTACTCAAGTACGGTACAAGTACTTTACCTGAGTATGTCCATTTTTCAATTCTTTATACTTCTACTCCACTACATCTCAGAGGCAAATATTGTACTTTTCACTACACTAGACTTATTTGAAGACTTTAGCTACTAGTTGCTTTGTAGATTTAGATTATTAGATTAGTATATAAACGTACATGAACAAATTGAGCCCTATTTTATACTTCTTCTATTCGAAAATAGCCGATCTACAAGCTCACAACACTCCGCGTTGTGAGCTTGTAGATCTACACATTTTGAAAGATTTACACAATTCACTCAAACATTCTGCACAATTTACTTCTGGATATTGATGCCAATCATTTTGTAACTCAACTCAAGTAAAACATTTTCAGGACTTTTACTTAGTTAGCAAAAGCGAGTCTTACTAGTGAGTAATAGTAGTGAGTAATAGTGAGTACATTGTGGTATTGCTACTTTTTCAATAAAAAGATAACTCAAGGTACTTCTTCCTCCACCACTGATTCCAGGGCAAGATAGCTGTCGTTGCTAAGCAGGGGCGGCAGGACACATTCTCCTGGTTAGCTCTCTCTGGCTTGTCCCTCCCACTGAACGCATGTGTCTCAGTTACAACGTGTTATCCACCTCAAGGTACATCATACAAGGCAGACGTTCGGCTGGCAACGCGCAGCAGCAGCCATATTGTTTCAGTTTAACCCTCAAATGTTCCTCATTATTTCCAGGTTTATGTGATTGTTTAGCACAAATTAAGACAGGATCTGCCAAATTCAGGATACGAGGGAGAAGCAGAGGGGTATTGAGGGGGGGGGATCGCCCCGTCTGCTGATTTTCCATTGGTCATGGCTCATTAAATGACAACGTTTTCCTGGTTTGGTTGTGTTCCAGGTTGTATCGATGGGGACGGATTTTTCTGATGGAAATCAGGATGTCAAGTAAACAGGTTGACCTCAGATAGAGAGAGAGAGAGGAGGGGGGGAGGCCTTGTTGGGGGGGTTCCGCCTTCAGAGGAGATGGTAATGGACTCAAATGTATTTTGTTTTGGTCATTGAGGATTTTTGTCAATGTAAATGATTAAATCTTTATACATTTTAGGGAAATTTTTTTGAGAATCTATAGCCCAGTGGGGTCAGTAGAAGAATATTTTCTCTGCCGCGTAAAATATTCTATACAAATATAAAATAGATATAAATATTGCTGCTTTCACGCAGCCTGCACCAGGTGTCATCCTGACACCCCCTCATTCAAGAACCCTGATGATTTTCAGGTGAGTGTCCAACACTATCCTTCTAGACGTATGGTATGTCACCTTTGTTATATATATGATATAGTAAGAATAACACTGTCATAATTCCCAATGATTGCATACAGTATGGCTGGGAAGGCCCTGTACTGTATATAAGTGGGGTCCAGGGATCCTCAGGGTACCTTGCTTGCGGCTGGGGGGTTCCAAACTGACCCTTATGGGTCTCTAACTCTGAGAGTGTACAAATGGAACCAAATGGACCCGTAAGGGTCCATTTGGTTCCATTTGTACACTCTCAGAGTTATGAGAGTCCTTGAAATGTAACATTTTGAGAATCACGACCTGATGATGATGACGTTATGATAACATCCTCCGTGACTCCGGTGACGTTCAGAACTAGGCCAGATCACAGCCCATATGGGGATGATCTTGAAGCCATTACCAGGACGTCATATGGCCTTTTTTGTTTGACAGGATTATTGTTATTGTTTGTAATGTTAGTTGAAATATGAGCAAGTAGGTTATATTCTTTGACATCTGACTAGTTATGATATTTATCTGGCCTCGATCGGACCCTCTCTGATTAATCCAGGACGTCCGTTTTCGTGGGCAGGATTCATGTTAGTTGAAATGAGATGATATTCTAGGCCAGATCTGACTAGTCATGGTTTTGACTTGATCTGGCCCCAATCGAAACGTCACTGATTGGTCCAGGTCCTGACCGTGCTTGCTGGGATGGATAGATCAATACTGATGACATGACATCATCTGATGCTTAGTCATTCTGTGAGCACATGATCATAATAATCTTTAATATGCCCCATCACTGCTGATGAGATGCTGGCGAGACTGAAGAAGACTGACTTCATCATTTCATATTTTACAACCTTGGGCCTGGCATTACTTCAGTGAACGAGTTGGTATGACAGCAAGGTGGTGCACCTGCCTGCCAGTGTTTCATTAGATTAGATATCGTGAAGGCACGCTGAGCCCAAGCTAATTCCTTGTGAGTCGAGTTGGTCGGAGTGGCTTATTGTCAGTTATCAGGCAATATGGCCGCTGTGCTCTATGCACAGCGGCCATATTGGGCTTTACTTCCTTCAAAGGTGTCACCAATGATACTAATTAAGGCTCTGTTCCATTTAGTGTAGCACAGTGGTTCTTAAACGTTTTGATTTCAAGGACTCTCATAACTCTGAGAGTGTACTAATGGACCCGTACAGGTCCATTTGGTTCCATATGTACACTCTCAGAGTTATGGTGGTCCTTGAAATCAAAACGTTTAAGAAAAAAAAAACAACAACAAAAAAAACGTTCTCTTACAGACCCATGAGGGCCAGTTGGAACCCCCTCAGAGGACACTTTGCGACCCATTGGTGTAGCAGAGAGTTTCCGGTGAGCCAACATGCACAATATCAGCACCCTGACTCTGTTTGACCAGAATGGAACAGAGCCTTAATCAGTATCATTGGTAAGGAAGTAAGGAAGGGGCCCAATTTCTTAACAATATGGCTGCTGTGCATCACCTTTACAATGCTGAACCACCCCCCACCCTGACGAGCACTAAAGAGTTGTAAGAGTTGAGCGGTTCTATTGTGAAAATAGCCGATCTACATACTCACAACGCCTCGCGTTGCGAGGCGTTGTGAGCATGTAGATCTGCTATTTTCACAATTTCTACCTCTAACATTTGACAATTTGGCCAATGTTTAATTTGTCATTTTAGAGGTATTAAAAAGTCCTTAAATTGTCACTTTAGAAATGTGCAGATACCCTCTATACACTTAAACTTTATGTTGGTTTGTTTACTATTGAGAGAGAAAACAATGTTGCACATTAAGTTAATCATCTGGGGACCCCCCAAAATAATTTGGGGACCCCCCTGGGGGTCCCGACCCACAGGTTGAGAACCACTGATCCAAGCCATGCTATTCATACGCTTAGCTGCCTGCCAGCGCCTGGGATCAACTACGGAACTTTGCGATTCCAACAGTGGTGGAAAAAGTACTCCCAATTTTTACTTAAAAAAAAGTGTCAATACTGCAATATAGAAATACTCTCTTACAAGTAGAATCCACAATGTACTAGAGTAAAAGTACAAAAGTATTTGGCATCAAAATGTACTTAACCCATTCAGGCCGGGAACACATTTTGCTGTTTGGGAGGGGCTTACAGTACATGTACAGTATGTAGCAACATATTTGTTTTGTAGGCTAATTTCTGATTTAGCCCTATTCTATAGGTTAGGCCTAAATGGGTGGTAAAGTAGCAAAAGTATAAGTACTCATTATGCAGAATGTCACACTTCAAGTTTTCAACTGTACAAACATCTTTTGAAAATAACAGGCTTGATGTGTCGCATTGTGAACTTGTAGATCAAAATACGTATGGCTGAAGTGGTTAATGTATGTTTTGTAATAATAATCTACAAAGTAACTAGTAGCTAAAGTGTTCAAATAAATGTAGTGGAGTAAAAGTACACTTTAATCTGAGCTGTAGTGGAACAAAATTGCACTTAAGTACTGTACTTTAGTAATTCTACTTACTGTAGTTACTTTACACCACTGGATTCCAATGGTAAACTCCCTACTGAATGAGCTACCCGGGCATTGTTCCACAAGGACTTGCATGAACCCAATAATTGCCAATGAAGCGTTTCTGATACTCGATAGATCCCTCCAAGGGATGCATATTTTTCATTTGTTCGGAAATGATGTGCTGGCTAAAATGTAATGTAGGAAATGTTAGATAAACAAACAACTAGGGATGGGACGATATGAAAATGTCATATCACGATTGTTGTGACAAAATAAATTGCGGTTTATGATATTATCGCGACAATCAAAATCCATTATCCTAGGGCAGAACATTTGCCAAAAAATAGCAGATCTACAAGCTCACAACGCGTCGCTAAGCGACGCGTTGTGAGCTTGTAGATCGGCTATTTTTTGGCAAAAAACATTTGATAGAGAGTGGAAAAAAGTACATTATAAGTACCTTTTACCAATTACAGAGGGTTTAAGTGGTACCGGATATGCAGCTCGGCAAATAAAAGGTGAATTGATAGTGCATGACGGAGGACGATATCGCGATAAATTTGATCTCCACGATACGATTATCGTGAGTGTTTTTACCACGATAAACGATAATATCGCTTATCGTCTCATTCCCTACAAACAACTAGATGCTAAATGTTATAGCAACTTATTTGTCGGGCATGTCTGCACATAATATGATTTGACTTCTCTGGGATGAGAAGGGACCTTGTATGTGTGGGATCAACATGTATGATAAGGGAGAACATTTACCGGGCCGGGTCCAGAGGTGTCGGTGGGCGTCTCAGGCGGGCCGCCGTCCACTGCTGTTCCGTAGTCATACTCACCGTTGTAATACTCTGCACCTACATTGGTCTGAAATCAGAAAAGAGAACAATGCGTCTTAACGCTGTGTTTTGTCTATGGCACTTCCCTTCTCCAACCTGCGACTGATTAACCCCGGGTTATATACCGTACATGAGTAACAAATTAAATTACTGAAAAGGGTCAGGGAAACGATTAAATGATGGCTGGGAAAACGATTAAATGACCATCGTGACAAAAAGAAAAGCAGATACGAGATGGAGAGATAGTCAAAGAAAGAGATAAGGTGAATGAAAGAGAGACAGTGTGTGTGTGTATATGTACGTGTGCGTGTGTCTGTGTGTGTGTGTGTGTGTGTGTGTGTGTATGTGTGTGTGTGTGTGTGTGTGTGCGTGTGTGTGTGTGTGTGTGTGTGTGTGTGTGTGTGTGTGTGTGAGTGTGCATGTGCATGTGCATGCACGCGTGCACGTTTGTATGTGCATGTGTCATTCACAACATGTCCTGGATCAGTTTATTAGTACAGGGCACTGTAAGATCCAGAGTGTTGATTTAACCTTTGAGAGTCAATTTCACACCCTCCACGAGTTAAAATAAAACTCTGAATTTTGAACAGTGTATATGTTATGTTACCTCAGGCTCAGTCTTGGTTGGTTCAGTCGGGGGGATATCAGTGGCTACGCCTCCTTCACTGTAGTCATAGAACTCTCCATAGTCATAGTTAGTGTACTACAGGAAAGACAAAGGAACACATGGTGCAAAACATGTAAATATCACAGTACAATGTCTTCTAAAAGACATTTAGTACATTATTTACATGGCCATGTAAAAAGCTGCAATCCTTTACTTTTATGTCCTATCTGGGATTGGAACCGAAGTCTTCCCCGTAAGACAAATATTAGAAGCAGAAATTGTGAAAATAGCCAATCTACATGCTCACACCGCCTTGCGTTGCGAGGCGTTGTGAGCATGTAGATCTGCTATTTTCACAATAGAAGTGTGCTATACAAATTGTAATTCCTCAACTCTTAGTGCTCGTCAGGGTGGGGGTCCCCAGTTCAAATATGATTATTTTGGGGGTCGTGGCCTGTAAAGGTTCTCTCCTGCCGTAAGAGACCAAACCTCTACCACTTTTCCTAGGGGAAATCCCCACTTGAGATACAGTATAAGAAGAGCTCTCATGAGCTTCAAGCTAGGGCTGCTTATCAACTAGTAGGTGTCCTATCTCAGTGGTTCTCAACCTTTTCAAGCCGTGACCCTCCCAAAATAATCACATTTGAACTGGGGACCACCACCCTGACGAGCACTTAGAATTGTAGGAGTTGAGGCATTACATTTAGTTTGACTCAGTTCCATAGATAAACATTGCGAAAATAGGCGATATACAAGCTCACAACACAAGATATTTTGCCTTTACTGATCGGTCCAGGCCCATTTTCATTTTGATAAGTTCCGGATTGCAGCTTTAATTACTGGCCTATAGTGTCCATGCTCTTTTGTACGCAAACTCACAACACTTGTAAAATCCATCCATGTCCATTTAACTCCGAGTACATAAATGGACCCATAAGGGTCCCATTTGTGCACTCTCCTGAGTTACAAATGGCAAAGTTTGCACAGGACTTTACCGTACTTTGTGTCAATAATGGTCAACCAAGATACTTCGCCGATGGATTAAAAGGTGAAATTAAACAAACGTCACCCCCCTCACACACACACACACACACACACACACACACACACACACACCACCAGCACCACCACCTCTGTCACCCGCTTTCATTTCACATGACCTGTAAAAGGGGGTTCATGCCTGGAACTAAGCAAACAGTCATAAATATGGAAGACAGGAAGTTAGAAGGTTAATGTGGTGCCAATGAAAACCCATCTCCTCTCTCGACAGTGTCCAACAGTATGCCAACGATGCCCCCGGGCGCTCACTAATGGAGCCCTTTAAAACGGAAACCTCCCAACAGCAGCTTCTCATGTAAACAGTTATGGGGAACATGCAGAGGTAGGGTATTAAAAATCATCATTAAGAGCAAAAAAACAAAACGCTCCGTTCCGTTCCCATATAAAAGCCACTGCTAAAAAGACGGCAACATAGGCAGAATCAAAGTTACCTGTGCCATACCCTAACTCACCAAACATAGGCGCACGGACACTGAATGCATCCGTTCTCACTGGCGCTCCGCACATGCACGTGAAGATTTATTTCCGTTCTGACTAAAGTGTGTCTGGCTGTCTGCACTCTGCATGCATATTCTCATAGGAATACATGTATATACGGTGACCGTGACGTCCTGGTTTGGCGTGTGTGAGGGTGGATACTTTTTTTTTGTGAGTTCAGTGCGTAATGGAGCTTAACAGTACCTTTGTCTTTGCTCAATTCATATTCCAGGATGTATGGACGGTACTGTACATATGTATGTATACATATGATATGTATCCCGCAAGGATTATTTCGAACAGAAACCCAAAAAAACACAATTTCGGGAAGAGTGGAACTTTACAATATATGCTTGTGGTGAAGATATACTGTAGGTTCACAGGTTCAGTATTTGTAGTGCGCATAAAGGAGAGAAGAACACAAATATGCCATAGCTAAGAATCTTAAAAACTAGGGCCCACTGAACACATTTGGCCCTCTATTAAACTTTTTTGGGAAGGGGGTTTGCACAAGGATCCATTGGATGATAAAAAAAAACGTATTTGACAAGTTTCGGTGTCATTTCATTACATTTATGGCATAATTACAAGATAACTTGGCTATCACATTGGCATATTAACTATGTCATGATCACATAAGGCATAAGTCATCGCGTTTGATTGCCCATCCTCTGATTAGATTCTTTCATCTTGATTAAACGCGAATCTGCGGATAATCAATGGGATAATCAATCAATGTCCCATTACAGGCTGCCGTCCATATTACATTTCCTGGGCTCTCTGTCATGTCAAGAACTGTGATCACCCCATTCCTATCTAATCTGTTGTTTGTTGAGGCTCCCTTTAACAGTGGAGTGGGACCAGTGAAAATAGAAGATAGGAAGATTAAGTTAACAGAGCGAGCCTCTGGTATCCCTCCCTCTTAACAGAGCAGGGATATACCGGTATATTGGCCCCTAGATAGCTGCTCCAGCCGTAAAAACTAATAAAAGGCCTATGGCCTGCCGGCCCGCTCGCCTGGCCTCTGTCCACTGGCCCTGAGAGAGAGGTCGCTTTACCGGACCAACCCAGGCTGACAGACAGCGAGAGAGAGAGAGAGGGAAAGAGAGAGAGAGAATAAGAATGAGAAACAGACAAAGAAAGATGTAGAAAGTGATGAGAGGAGTTGAGAGAGAGAGAGAGAGTGAGATTTATAGGGCTGAAGTGCTTGGCCAAGCTGAAGGCCGTCACCACAGTCTTGGTTTGAAGGCATAAATATTGAAGTGCACTCGTAAAAAAAACAACCCTCCACCCCCACTCCCACCACCACCCCCCACCACCCTGTGCCTCCGTCCCTTTTCTTCTCTCAACACGACTCCAGACATGTGGCCGTCGACTGTAAAGGATCAGGGGGGTCAGAGGTTAAGGGGGGCCACCTTTAGGGGCCGGGGGGGTGTGGGTCAGCGTGACCGGACCGTCGTAGACTGGGACTGTCTGTCTGTGTGTCTCCAGGCTGCCCACGAGATTCTTGGGGAGGTTTCGTCGAGAGATTTGCTATCGTAAATATGCACGGGACGCTTACAGTACCTGGAACGCAGCGGGAAGAGCATTCCTTCAATAACTACTTACAGAATGGTCAGCGAGAATACGTTGGATTTACGATGTTCCGTGCAAAGTCAAGTCCAAGAGCTCCCTGTTGTCTGTTTAGAATTGTCAAAGCTTCTTGTCTTGGCGCATTGGAAAAGCATGGCGATGAAGCAACATTTTCCGGGACATGAGTCCAATGTGTTTTAAAAACTCTTTCGACTCTTCAGAGTTTTTTTTTTCTTCTTCTTTTTTTTAATCTTTCACAAACCCAGGGATCTAAAGTCTACTTTTCCAGGTACTGGGATTCGAGCTTGGGGGAAGGAAAAGCTTAAATTTCCCTGGGAGTCTGGACAGAGCCTGCAGAACTCGTTAGAGATATAAATCACGGGGCCACTCCAAAGCGGGCTCAGACTTCGTGGCAGAGAGAAAGGAAAAGTTTCCAGTGTGAGCTCATCAGTTATTTAGTGAAATACTGACGGAAAATGTCAGAGCCGCAGAAGGAATCGAACTAGCAAAATAACAAAAAAGAAAAGGACAGGCCCGCCCCCAACACAAAGCATTGTATTTTAATTAGAAGAATTGGCTGACAGTTCGAGGCGGGGAGCGATGCAGTGAAGCCAATGGCAGTAAAACTCGAATTAAGCAGATGATCTCAAACCCCAAGGTTTAGTGTTGATTAAGGGCGTCACTATCAATAGAGCAGTGCATAAAACAATACAAAGCTCTGGGTTTTGGGAGAAGCTCAATAATTCTTATGCTACTCGAACAGCTTTGGACGAGAGAAGAAAATGTTTGTAGCATATGTTTAGACATACTTTAGCTTACTAGGCTGGCAGTTTGTAAAAAACATGGGATTTAAGCTTACTAGGCTGGCAGTTTGTAAAAACAAGGGATTTAAGCTAACCTACTGCTACTCCAATTTCCTGTGACAGACTGCTGCAAACTGTTTATGTTGTGGACATGCTGAAGAATACATGTATGGACCCTTCTTTGACCCTTCTAAGAGACTAACACACTTTAGAGCAAGCTAAGACCCTTATTCATGACCAGTGGTGTAAAGTAACTAAGTGGATTTACTTAAGTACTGTACTTAAGTACAGTTTTGAGGTATTTATACTTTACTTGAGTATTTCCAATTTTCAATAGACTCCACTATATCTCGGATTCAAATATTGCACTTTTACTCCACTACATTTACTTGAAAACTTTAGTTACTAGTTACTTTGTAGATTGATTATTATTACAAACATTAAACACTTCTCTACAACTCTATATACATTTTGGCCATTTGAAAATTATATATTTGAAAACCTTTTGATGCCAATACTTTTGTGCTTTTACTCATAATTACATTTTGAATTTCTGACTTTTACTTGTAACAGAGCAAAATATGTGAGTACGTTTTCCACCACTTTACTGTGTACAGTGCGTCCCGAGACACATACCGACGGGTCAAACTCTTCTTCCACTGCTGACTGTTCCAGCTCTCCACGCAGACCTAAAGTTTCCCCTCCTCTTTCTCTTTTCCTTCAAAGGTCTGTTCTCCTCTTCCTCCTTCTGTCCCCGCTGTCTCACCTCCTCCCACCCTCCTTCACTCTCATATTCCCTCCCTCCCATCATCCATCCATCCAGCTATCTATCCATCCCTCCCTCCCCCATTCCATCATCCTTCACTGCTGTTCACCACAGCCCCCCAGTCATTCCACCTCCCCTCCCCTCTCTTCCCCTCTCGTCTCTGACCTCGTCCTCTGGTTCCTGGGCCTGGGGGGTGTCATGGTGGCTGGGGGTTTCACAGTCGGGGCTGTAGTGTTCACAGTAGTCGAATGCCGCCCGGGGGTCGGCCACGATGAGCAGCTGCTGGATGTCGCCCTGGGAAAAAAAGAGGGAGAAGAAGAAGATTCGTCAGTCACCCCTCTCTCAGCACGGACTGGATTTAAAACGAGTCTAGACCACACAGTGTTTCTGTTTAGCCCTGGAGGAATTTGGTTCATTTCAGTTTGGTGAGAGTCGGCGTGCAACTGATTTGCAGCGAATAAAGATTCTGGGAACAGACAATAAAAGTACAAGAAAATAATAATAATTTACTCACAGCAGTCAAAGAATAATAAAAGGAATAACAGGCTGTTTTGAGGTACACATTCAAGTGTGCTTTTGGTCTGGCTCAAGCTAAACGCTGCCATGGGTTCTGTTCTGTTTGGTTTGGTGCGGCTTATGCACTTCTGATTGGGCATTGAATCCTGATGCACGCATTCCAGGAGGTGCGCGTCTCCTTTGACACTTTCTCCGGTTGGGTCTATTTGGCCGCTATTAGCCCAAATGGAAGGTGACGGTAAAACAATAAGTCTACATAATTCAAAACTGCACCATACCAGCAATGGTAGCCTTTGAATATCAAGTAGTTTCCCAGCCCTGAGGAATGAATCAGAGCTTTGTCATTAAACTATCCTCGTGGTTTTCCTCTCTGTCTCAGACCATTCACTCTCTGACACAAGAAGAAGCAGACATGGCCTTCCAGCTAAGAAAATACAAGTGGGTGAAGGGGAAGGGGTGTTTGGCCTTTAGGTGACGCACATGTACACTCACACACTCACACACACGCACGCACACACACACACACACACACACACACGCGCGCGCACACGCCAGGCATGTGTGTGTATTCATGTGCATGTTGGGAATAAGGAGAGGGGGTGTCTTCCATTTTCCAGAAAGACAACAATTGTACAGTCTCCCGCACCCAGCCATTAGGGACGTCGAGTGTCGCGCTTTACTGCCGCACGAATGGGAAGATGAATAACCATAAGGGTCTGTACTTATGTGAAATATCTGAGAGGCTGTCTGTTTTTCATGAACTTTTGGAAAAGGAAATTAGATCTCCTGGTATCCCAGCCAAGCACTCTTATATATCGCCGTTGTCGGGTGAAAACCTTGTATGTCCAAAACCGTTCGTTTTGCATTATCATTTAAAAAATGATTTAAACTAGTGAAAACAGACGATTTACAAGCACACAAGCACACAACGCCTTTCCAAGGGATTCCCCCCCAAAAAAGAAAAGACCAGAAAGGTCTTCAGGTTGCCACTGATGTGGAGAATGTTAACTACAGCCATGTACCACAGTGCCACCTTGGCTGACCTGACACTGTCCCTGAAGTGGGGTGAGGTGGGTGAACCGGGGGGAGGGGGCTATAGGACAATGCTTTCACCCTCCCCACCCCCAAACCTCAAACAACCGTAAAACAATCAAAATGGGGGGAAATAAGATAAGTGCCCCAACACTTTTACTAAAGGGACGGGGGTATGCGCTTAGATGGGGGGGGGGGGGGGGAAGGAGGAGGAGGGGGATGAGGGAGGGAGGGAGGGTAGGGGGCGGGACGGAGCAGGCGATCCGGGTGGCCGGCTAAAGGGAGGAAACACATCCATGCAGATTACATTAAATTACAGGAGGGCTGCATCTGTGCAAGCTTAGCCTTCTGGAAGACATTAAGCGCTGGGAATTATACTTCAGTTGCGGGGCCAGGGTGTCCACTCGTAGAAAACAGCAGATCTACAAGCTCGCGACACGACCGGTGGCACCCAAATAAGTGCAACCGACTCAGGATTTCAATATTCACAAAACAACCCCCCCCCCCCCCAGCCTCCCCCCTCGCACCAACCCCCCCGCCATGTGATCACGCTTGACTGGTAAATCTCACCGGTGTATTTGACAGCCCTGATGAATGGCAGCCGGTAAGCATCAACATACATGGGTTTTATGGATGTACTCTAAACATAAATGCTACACACACACAAACACGCTCGACCCACATTATGACCCTCATACGGCAGCCATTAAGAGTCATTGCCGCTAGCGTGCAGAGCCTGGGGGGCGTACATTGAATGACACTTCGGCTCGCTTGTCATTCATGCATTTTTGCTGGTATTGGGGTGGTTTTTACATAGACCAATGAAGCCTCACGGCTCTCGGTAATATCGCTTGCCGGTAACGCTAACCCGTTTCTGTGACCACAAACGCCACAAACATCTCATATTTTCCATCATATAATCCATGTACACGCTCACCAAGGACACACAGGATTAGACAGATGTGTGCTTAGATGATTACCTTTGAAACTTAAGTCCTTTTTTCTCTTTCTCTCTCCTCATCTGTACAACATTCCATTTGGTATTTCATCATGTATCTGCAAAAAACACGTGACTCAACTTCAACCTTGAATAGAAATTTCCGCACATTCCCGCACGGCACAGTTCTCACAAACAATGCAGCAATGTGGCACTAAACGAAAAGAGACTGGAATTGAAAGAGAAAGAATGGCGTGCTGTAAATGTCATGTAGATTTACAGTAGCCTGTCTTGGCTCTGGCACGTCCTTATCTCTTTATAGTTTTAGTTTTTTATAGTTTAGGACCAGCGCATCCAAAGTCACAGCCAAATAAGAGGAGAGCCATTAATCTCACTAAAGATGGACGGTGTGCTGTCTGAGTGCCCAATCTCTGTTTCCTCTCTCTATCTATTTCTCACTCTCTCTCTCTCTCTCTCTCTCTCTCTCTCTCTCTACCTGTAATTCAGATCACTTTGCTTCCTTCACTTCTTCCGTCTCCCACTCTCTGCACTCCCACATCACGTCACTCACTCCATCGGTCGGCCAGTTAACTTCTTCTCTCAATTATTTATTTAAGTCATGCACGGCACGCATGTCTGTCTGTCTGTCTGTCTGTCTGTCTGGTGGAAACCTCATATGTCCAAAATGATTACTTTTGAAGGTTCAAATTCAAGAATATCAAAAAATAGCTGATCTAGTACAAGCTACAAAACACGCCATGGCGCCACCAGGTGTTTGAGCTTTTAGATCGGCAATATTTGGCTACTTTGGTGTGACGCTGAAGTAAGACTAAACAATAAAAAATGAAAAAAGTACGGAGATGAGAGGTTTCTGGCGAGGATAATGTCAGTGTGTCTGGGACACGTTGAGCCTCTCTCTGGCACATCCTGAAGGTTCCTCCAAAGGGGGATTCCAGGGAGGATGAATGATCTACTACAGCACCGCGCTGGGCTGGCTGGCTCCTCCGCTCAAAGCTGGCAGAGGAGCGGCGCGAATATCGCCTGGCCGGCTGCCGCACTGTCACTACAGTGCTGATTAATCAATCCATTAGCGGGGACAGTGCGCGCTCCAATACGTGTTACTGACATGAAGCAACAACAACTTTTGACAGGGAGAAGAGACCAGACAGAAAGGAGGTGAAAAGAACATAGAGCACCAGGAGTCACATCAATCCAACCCAGCAAGCACGGTCAGGACCTGGACCAATCAGTGACATCTCGACTGGGGCCAGATCAAGTCAAACCATAACTAGTCAGATCGGGCCTAGAATATCACCTGATTTCAACCAACATAAATCCTGCCCACGAAAATGGACGTCCTGGATTAATCAGATAGGGTCAGATCGAGGCCAGATAAATATCATAACTAGTCAGATATGTCCCAGAATATAACCTTATATGCTCATATTTCAACAAACAATAACAACCAGTAAGACTCCCTAATCGGGAGATAAGCGACCGTTGGTCGCTTATCTCCACAAATAGGCCAAAAGTTTGTTTTACCAATTATCAAGACATACGGGCAGTTGACAGTTTGCCATGGTTACTCATTGAAGTTGAATCTCCATATATGGAGATAACCTACGCATCACACTAAATCTGACCTCACCAGCCCATATTTGGGCATGAGCAACTTATGTCTCCATATATGGAGATATGATGACATCACACAGTCCTCAGCCGATGATGTGGCGTGATGTCATACAATACACAAACAAGCCCTACAGTATAAAGGGGCAATTCTTGCCAGGAAAGAAGCATTTCTTCGACTCAGACCTTATCGCCAGGGTTGGCTTATAGCAGCTGTCGGTAGGACCATATATGGATTCTGTTAGTGTGGATCTCCTAACAGGGCATCATCTGGGATACCATCCCTTTTATGCCCATATATGGAGATCCCTAACAGAATCCCTTTCATGCCCATATATGGAGATCCCTAACAGAATCCCTTTTATGCCCATATATGGAGATCCCTAACAGCATCCCTTTTATGCCCATATATGGAGATCACTAACAGCTAACAGAATCCCTTTTATGCCCATATATGGAGATCCCTAACAGAATCCCTTTTATGCCCATATATGGAGATCCCTAACATAATCCCTTTTATGCCCATATATGGAGATCCCTAACAGAGAATCCCTTTTATGCCCATATATGGAGATCCCTAACAGAATCCCTTGTATGCCCATATATGGAGATCCCTAACAGAATCCCTTTTATGCCCATATATGGAGATCCCTAACAGAATCCCTTTTATGCCCATATATTATGGAGAAATCCCTGCTCTGAGTATCTGACATCAGTGTGATGTCACCTGTTTATGCCCATATATGGAGATCCCTGCTCTGCGTATCTGGTTGCTATGGTAAACAGTTGGTTGCTAGGGTAAAAAACATGGTTGCTATGGTAAACAGTTGGTTGCTAGGGTAAACAGTTGGTTGCTAGGGTAAAACCATGGTTGCTAAGGTGGTTGCTAACGTACACTAACAAACCAGCAACAACAGACTGTTGCCACAGCAACGTACACAAAGGTTTGTGTACACATGTGGTGTGATGTCATACTGATGCGGAGATATGAGCAGGGCAAAGGTGTGACGTGTGACGTGTGACGGACGGACGGACGGCCGGTGGAGGTTTTCATAGTAAACTGCTCCCTGACGGTCGCAATAATCCTGTCAAACAAAAAAGTCCATATGATGTCCTGGTAATGACATCAAGATCATCCCAGATTTGGCCTAGTTCTGAACGTCACCGGAGTTACCGGAGGACGTCATCATAATGTCAACAGTGTGAGTCATGACTGTATGTCTGGCATATGGAGCTCTATATTTTCCATCAGAGTACTTAGAAGTCAGGCTGGGGTCTTGTGGGACTCCATATTTACAGTACAAGACATACAGTACAGTACATACATGTAGAAAGAGAAAGGCAGCATTCACCTAGCTGATGGCTGTTCAGATGGCTATAATGTAAGTAAGGGTTAATTGTCTAGCTCAGCAACAGCCGGGGGTCAAACCTTCCAGACAGACAGACAGCCACTCTCCACCCACTCAGCCACAGCCACTCCAATACATATACACACTGTAATATTTACAGACACACACACACACACGCACACACACACACACACACACACACACACACACACACACACACACACACACACACATTGAGACAGACAGACGCTGCTCCAGACGGCTGACCCCTTGTGTGCCACGCCGTAAAAAACGAGTACCAAAGCATCTCAACACTTGCTCTGATTCTCAAGCGAGCAGGTTCTCACTCAGATGCACTAAAAAAGAGCTGTGAGAAACGTGTGAGAAACGACTGAGAGAGAGAGAGAGAGAGAGAGAGCGAGAGCGAGAGCGAGAGAGAGAGAGAGAGAGAGAGAGAGAGAGAGAGAGCGAGAGAGAGAGAGGGAGAGAGAGAGAGAGAGAGAGAGAGAGAGAGAGAGAGAGGAAGAGAGAGAGAGGAGAGAGAGAGAGAGAGAGAGAGAGAGAGAGAGAGAGAGAGAGAGAGAGAGAGAGAGAGAGAGAGAGAGAGAGAGAGAGAGAGAGAGAGAGAGGAGAGAGAGAGAGGGAGAGAGAGAGAGAGAGAGAGAGAGAGAGAGAGAGAGAGAGAGAGAGAGAGAGAGAGAGAGAGAGGGAGAGAGAGAGAGAGAGAGAGAGAGAGAGAGAGAGAGAGAGAGAGAGAGAGAGAGAGAGAGAGAGAGAGAGAGAGAGAGAGAGAGAGAGAGAGGGAGTTGATGCTTTTTCCCTAGACTGACTGACCCTAAGGTCTCACACACACCCAGCATATGGCCAACACCCCTACTGGGAACACCAAATTACAAAGTGCGACTATCTGGCAGACGGCCACTTCAGCCGATCACCTAAAAAAAAAAGTGGGCGATATCACAAGCCCTCAGCAGACCGTGAAATCCCAGCCTAGGCAGTCGAGGACACAGATGTACTTTGGTCCTATACACACACACAGTAAAACCCTGAATGTTCCTTTAACTCCGAGAGTGTAAAGAAGGAACCGCTCTCTAAGTAACAAATGGATAAATTAAAGTTGCAACGCCGCAACTTTAATGTTTTACCCGGAACTCAGGTCCCCCAGACCCAGACCACATGTCTGCTGCCCAGCAAAAGGGTCAACCCCCGCATAGCCGGGGGAGACTTGGTGCTCATGGGCTTCAGGCAGGGCTGCTTGTCAACCATGCAGTAGGGGGGGATCACCTCAAACCACTGCAGATGTACAAGTTATATTGTATTAACATACTCTACCACATTGATTCTCAAAGTGGGGTCCAGCTAAATGATGGAACCAAATGGACCCTTGTGGGTATGGTACTCAGAGAGTGTATAAATGGAACCAAATGTTCAATTTGTACTCTCTCAGAGTTACATTGACATAGATTTTACAATATAAATTGGGGTCTCAGAGATAGAAATAGTCGTTAAATGGGGGTCCGTAGCCTAATGCATCACTGCTAGAGCCGTAAAAATCTTCTCTTATGGGGGGCCCTGGCATATCTTTTCAAATGGGGGTACGCGGGCTAATAAGTGTCAATTTGGGGGTACTTTGAGAACCACTGCTCTACCATACAGATTGGTTTCGAAAAACCTTTTATTCATTCAAATAAGTTCCGCATCGCAGGTCTACCACTAAGGATTTAACTGTGTACTGTAGGCTATTGTTTACACTCCGAGCTGTTGCTGCACTTTTGCTCCCTCCCCCCCAGGAGGAATGACTTGGAAAGATCAGGTATTTTCCTCTCGGTGGGGCTGTCATAAATGATTAGTGGAGGACCAGTAAGCGGACAGGCTGAGAGACGGGTTTTGTTTTGCGCTACACTAATTTGGCTCTACTGTGTGACATAATGCACCCCCCCCCCCCCCCCCCAAAAAAAAGCCTGAATTGTCTGGAGGACAGATGTAGGTTAAACGCACCAAGGTGCACTTCTGCAACAGGGGCCTCGCATGATATGAGAGCCCTGCGGCCGGGGAACAATGATCGAGCGCATATTTGACATAGGCTGATGAGCTTTCATTACCTCATCCGACCAAGCCAGCACGCTTCCACCCCCCGTGCCCCCTTCCTTGCTATACAGCATGATGTGGCTAATGGTTGAAACCAACAAACTTAAAACAGACAGCTTTGATCAAATGCTGCTGGCTACTGCTGGCCCAAGATCAGAGAGTCAGGAGATTTCACATCCCACCTCGTACTGGGCTAATCACTGATATAAACAAAATTACAGTTTGTTTTTCACCGTATTATTACTCACTGTCCACGATAGCCGGGCTAGTCTCTCGACGGCATCAACACAGCCATGGGAAAGACAGTGTTTATCTCGGAGTCACATGTTTCTTAAAGGCTTTAATTGACCACTTAATTAAAAACATTAGCAGCTGTAGAAAAATGTGATTTACATTAATGTGTGATGCTGTCCTGTTGGGGAGACCTTGGCACGAATAGGCGAGAGCAGAGAATATCTACGAGCCAGCAAGCCATGAATCTCAGACATAAAGGTAAGGTAAGGTAAAGCTTTATTACCCCCAAGGGGTCAATTTGGTTCACATGACTTTGTACAGAGGCTACGCCATGCCAGAAAGATTACAGTATAACATATTATTTGGACCACTGGGGCGAGCAACAAAACTGTGTGGGAGTCGGGATTTAAAAAGTGACTGATGTATTTTTTTTCCACTTCATTCCTCTTTCGTCTGAGTCGAACAATGGCGGGACAAAGAGGTTCCACTTCAGCACTGAGGATATTATATGCCGCTCACGAGAACGATATGAGTAGAACATTGTGTAATTGTGCAAGTTCAACAACGTGCACACGCCTAATTACATGGCTGAGAGCTCGTAGCCGGGCATCCAGGTGCACGTGCATTCGAGGTACAGGTCAAAGTGCCATCGAGAACAGCTGGTGGATGTTAATGCACCTTTAATGCACGCTTACTTGGAAATACGCCCGAGGCACCTGCAGCCACAAGGGAACCAACACATGCACGCACAAGCACGCACGCATACACGCGCGCGAGCACACGCGAGAGTGCACGAAACCACGACTAAAATCTAAGGCACGATCATAAATCAAATGGAACGATGGATCGGGACCTTGATTCATCACTCGCAAATTCATTCATTCATAGATTCCTCTTTCAAGTGAGGCCAAACATCACTTTCAAGAACCCTCATGTTACGTGGCAGTATTAACATCATTTTGATTGTCCTTTAAAAGCCACCTTGATTACAGCAAACATCTTGTACTTCTCATTTTCTGATGATCTTGGATCAGGGAAACAGGATTTGTGTCACCTAGAAAGATGACGAGGCTATTTGATGCACCAATCACAACACGGTGGCTGGCTGAGTCAGTGGGCCAGTGTTGGTGACCTGCCCTGGTGAGGCCTCTGCTTCTCCCTCAGGCGCAGTAATTGCGGTGCTGAGCTTAGTGCCAGGTAATTCCTGTCAATCTATCACTGTGACCTGCCGGTGACACTGAAGGCCTGCCACTGCATCATAGATTTTAGACGGTATATCGTCGTTGTCGGGTGGAAACCTTGTATGTCCAAAACCGTTTGTTTTTTGTATTTATCATTTTTAAAATGATTTAAACTAGTGAAAACAGCCGATCTACAAGCACACAACTACCTCGCTCCTCGAGGTGTTGTGTGCTTGTAGATATGCTGTTTTCACTACTTTTGTGCGGCGGCCTTGTGTGATGAAGCGGGGCTTTGCTTTGCGAAAAAATGTACACATTTGAAACTTGGAGATACGAGGTTGCTGCCCGACAGTGACGATATGAGTGTGACTGTATATAGAGATGTCTGCTGAAAGTTGTTAAGTGCAAACAAGAGCTTATCGCAGCTTATCACGGAATATTAGAAGCTTGTCCCGTTCATGCAATCCATACTGTGCAGCCCATTCTTGTCCGTGGTGCACCTCAGCACTTTGGAATTGTGACGCCTCCGTGTTTGCTTTACTTTTCCCCTTCTACTTTTTGTTTATTTCTTTTGTCCAGCACGCGATAAACTTGACACGCTTATTATCTAAATAGGCGTCCTTGTCCAAACCCTGGGAGGGGGCGCACATCGTCATCATTGCCATGAAGAACGAAATAGACTTTCCAGATAGTACAAGGACATCAATTATCGACAAAAGAAGCGCCAGGATGGGGGGGGGGGGAAATGTCTCATACCATGCAGAGTTCTCCAAGTTTACGTCAAACGCAGCCCCTTGTGGTCAGGGGTGCGGACCAGGCATCTAATGTTTCTTTTTAAGTAGCAGGAGCAGACAAAAAGTCATGCTCGGTGTTGAATATTAATGCCCCTGTATTCCCGACAGTAGTCCCCAAAAACAACATACAGGCCTTGAAGATTGGCCCGCCACCATCTGCCTGCTTGTTTGCCCTGCCTTTTCTCTCACCTCCCTCGCTCGCCTCTTCCTTCCGTATTATCCTCTCTCTCTTTACACACATCAAACGCAGCTTGTCGGTAGCGCCACACAGCTTGGCCCCATTACCTCACGGCTCTGCGGGGACCATTTAGCGAGGATGGTATGTTTGGTTGAGGCACAAGGAGGGACAAGAGGGTTGGTCACTGGGATTTACACAGTGAGAGGAAGGGGGCGGGTTGGCGGACGGAGAAAGGGGGGGGGGCGTGTGAGATGATGAGAGATGTCCGTTTTTAAGTGATGAATGGAGACACTTATGAGAGTTTAAAGCAGTGATTCCCACCCTTTTTTCATTTCAAGGAACACCAGTTTGATATGGATTAGACCACGGCCAATTTGGTTCCATTTTTTGCGCTCTCAGAGTTACAGACCCATAAGTGTCCATCTGGTTCCTAACTATCAATCTGGAAGCCCCTCAAGGACCCCTGCGGGTCCCCGGACCTCACGATGACAGCCAATGGTCTAAAATTATTATCTAGACGTCTACAGCCTCTTATGCTGTGCACGGGAGGGAGGCAATACAAGAGCGCTCTGAAGGGGTCTCATTCACTGCAGCGTTACCGACTCCAAGATGCCGCTTTGCGTGACAGCGGAGTGAAAACAAATAATTTGCCATCTCATCTGTGTGCGTGATGGAATGCATAACGGAAGGGAAACTCTGCGACTCAATATTTTGGGGCGTGACTCTGTTTGTTCTCGCGCTCAAGGATTATGCGGTACTTAATAGGTTGAGAAAGTTTCCTACGGGCCATGCAACCCATGCAAAAAAAATCATTCAAACTCCATTCAAAAATGCATAACAGAATTTGCTAAATTCTCGCGTACCAGTTGGAAAATAAGGCCACCATGCTATTTTCCTGCTGAACATATTCTTTTTGAACATTTTCTGTATAATATCAATGACACACTGAGACCAACCAACCGCTTCATCTATACGCATTCAACTGTGAACAAATGACTAAATTACCATTAAAAGGTTCTAAGCAAAAACATTTTGTTGTTGACAGTCGAGCCATTTCTCCCTCAGCCAACTGAACGAACAATAAACAATGATCCACTCCCAAGGCCCGGAGCTCATAAGAGACAGTCTATAGCCAAAGACAGTGCCAGGTTTGTAAGGGTCTAGCATTCAGGAACCATCGATGTACAGGAAAATACAGAGTATTGTTTCATTTAACTCAGTGTAAAAGTGGACCCACACATCTTTACACTCGATGAAAAGTGAAAAATCTGGAGATTCATTGCTGTGTGTGTAGCGAAATAAAGTACCTTCGCTTTGGTCTTTCGGCAGTATTCATTCTCACACACACACACACACGCACGCACGCACGCACACACACACACACACACACACACACACACACACACACACACACACACACACACACACACACACACACACACACACACACACACACACACACACACACACACACACACACACACACACACAACACACACACACACACACACACACACACACACACACACACACACACACACACACAAGCGCTCTTCTTTGTTAACCATGAAAAACAACATTTCTCTCGTGGGGTCCCAAGGTCGTCCCAAGGTCGATTTTCTCTAGTTCTACTATACAGTACTTGTGGGGACATCTGGCCCTAATAAGTACAGCAATATGCGGTGCGAGCACACACACACACACACACACACACACACACACACACACACGAAAAGTCCTTTGCGATCTGCGGTGCTTTTGCGATTGAAACAAACAGAAACAGAGGGATGGTTTCAGCTCACACATCTTGTGCCTTTATTTCAAACGGCGGAGGAGGAGGAGGAGGGGGGGACTAGGAGGCCCCCGGCGGTCAGCGGCCATATCTCTTAAACAGCTGTCTGTAGCAGTGCTGCGCTGCCTGGGCAGAGACTAAGCACACGCTCATCATATTTTCCCCCTGCTTTTCCCTCTCGCTTGGCTTTCCAGCACTGACACCTGCTTATACAATCGACAGCGGTAAGGCAGCCATATGCTCACAGCTCATTGGAGGCGCATGTTGAGGCAACTTACCATTAACCACTTGAAGGGTAGTGTAAGTGATTTTGTGAATAAAAGGTTAAGGCTCTATATATATTCTGATAGTGATCACTGCCATTCATAGAGTGTTTGTTCGGTCACAGACAGTGGTCTCCCGGTCTACTCCAGCTCTTTAACAAACAGAAAATACATTTCCGCGCAGGTTGCCAATTTCAGCTAATCAGGAAAGAGTACCCATTTATCAGCTTCAATTTGATAGCGTTTTATAGCAAGACCCATGTCACTGAACAAAAAAAACAAACATACATAACCACAAACATAGCAATGATGGCTATCAGAATATAGAGCCAGGTACCAGTTATTTTATGTTTTATGTTTAACTAAAACATCACTTACTGCACCTTTAAGCACTACTTGTACGCGAATAGCACAAATAGCCGATCTACAATCACAAAGCGCGTTGCATGGTGACGAGTTATCAGCTTTGTAGCGGCAATCTTTTCCGGGTTTAAATAAAAGCGGTTAACACGAATAACAAGATAAACGAACGTTGCCACACACAGTTCTGAAGGTCAAGCTTGCTGCGCTGGAACACCTAGGATTTGGTCTGGTCTCAGGTAACCTATCAAGAGGTTTTACCTCAAGCTGGTCTGGTCTCAGGTAACCTATCAAGAGGTTTTACCTCAAGCTGGTCTGGTCTCAGGTAACCTATCAAGAGGTTTTACCTCAAGCTGGTCTGGTCTCAGGTAACCTATCAAGAGGTTTTACCTCAAGCTGGTCTGGTCTCAGGTAACCTATCAAGAGGTTTTACCTCAAGCTGTGGATGGCAGCTGACGCATGTCTCTGGTTTGCGGTAGGTGTGATTGTAAACTTTTCTTGGGGCTTATTGTGTGAAGTAAAAAAAAAAAAAAGACTCCAGGAATGTTGAAACATACTGTTGTGCTTTGCCAATACACTCTGGGTCAGATCTGCCATCGATCTGGGAAGTGGAATAATAACTCAAACAGACAAGATTAACACCGGAACAGGTCCAAGCGCAAGGCTTGACTGTGTTGCATCTAAGCACCTTGATATCTGGTTAAGCTCTGAACAATGGGTGTCGGTCGGTGTCATGGTAGTCTTGTCCTGAGAGTATAACAAGATATCCAATCATACAGTTATCTATTTGCGATTCCCATTTATCTCCAGAGAATCTCTCCATGTCTAATAAGTCTAATATATATGCTTTCTACTTGACCTATAGTGAAAACAAAGTAGAGTAAGTCCATTGATTACTTCTGTTTAAAGGACAACTTTAGTTTTTACAACAAGGGTTCATATTTTAGATTGTAATTAAAGAATATAAAAGATGAGTGTTAAAATTATTTAATTTACTTTTTTCTATTGTTTTAGAGATTCTTATTTCAGTGGTTGGGGGCATGCGTACAAGTGGCTAAATATGTCATTTTACACAGAATAAGCCCATTCCCAAGATACAACGCAACCTTTCATGGTTGGATGTGACTTATGGGGACTAGAAGTGTTACTGTAAATAGCAATAAAGAAACTGCTGGCTTATCGTGTCTAAAAATGCATTTTTAGCCATTCCCCACATTTTAGCACGGTAAACGCGATCAAACAATAGCACGAAGCAAATGTAAACATTTTAACACTCACTTTTTCTTTTCTCTAATTACAATCTAAAATATGAACCCTTGTTGTAAAAAAACAAAGTTGTCCTTTAATGTCTTAAACTGCGAGACTTTCAAGAATCAAAAACAATATAAATCATGTTGATTTTATATCCCAAAGAAGGACAGACAGAGATCGTTTTTAAAATAGTGTACATTCAGGTAAAGTTTTCATAGGCTGCATGATGCCAGTCTTATGAAATGCAACTGTTTTGGATGATTATAGTCCTAACAAAGATACCAATTATATTGTACAGCCACATAATGTCAAGGGCTAACAGAGTAAACAAGGCCTTCTGGTGCATCTGCACAATATGTACTGTGCATTTTGGAGCACACATCTTTGGCAAATTGGAAACTGCAATAACAAACACATTTCGGAGCTTCAAAATGTGTTTGCCATCTAGATATCGTGGCTCACCACTTTCCAATATCTCACATCGCCTCAGAGCAGAGGTATTACTGGTTTCTTGCAAATACAGATGTTGAATGCCAGCCAGAATATAATCTTAATCCTTTAAGGACATTTTTGAAAGCGACATGGTTTGAATCTAATTTTGTGAAGCCGTTTCATCTTTGGGAATATAATGAATCAAGGCAGTTTGTGCTTTTGGATTCTAAAGGGTTTGTGGGCTGAGTCATTACAGTCCAGTTTGCTTACAAATAGCCAGTTTGCAATCAACAAACCCATAGCTATTAAAGCTGAAGTGGAAACAATTAAAGCATTTTTTTTCTCCGGCCATTATCACCACAGGCAGCTTTGCTAGTGGCTGATATACTTTGATTAAAAATGTGCGAACAGCCTCTGCCCCTGGGGGAAAAAAACTAAACCATTTTCACTTTTCCAAGTTTCTATGGAGAAAAGAAACCCCAAATTGGTCTGTAATTTAACTCCATTTAGCTTAATGTATGTTCAAACAAAGAACACCCACAAAAGGGCCAATTATTGGCCTTGGACCATCAGTAAAAATAGACCTGGTCAAAGAAAGCACTGCTTTCTAAAAACAACCCTTTGGAACATTCTTTCTTCAGCCTCTACTCCTTAAATGTCTCACACTTTAAAACCAGGTACAATCACTCACAGCAGTATACAGTTTTGTGCTTCAAGAACCTGAAGTATAAGTTGCACTCGTGTCATTCTGAATGAGAAGCGCTTGAATGGCTTAAAAATTTACCACTGTGAATCTATCACTACATTATAAACCACAGCAGCATAAAAAAATCCCTACAAAGAAAGTCTGTTAACAAAAACCATTGCCTGTGACTTCTCATTGTCCACATTTTATACCACCATTAACTGTTAATTTAGGTCAGCTTGCCAGCTAAACCCAGCGGTGAGGCAAGGAATGATCCAATGTTCAAGTGGCTCCTCCGCTCAAAGACGTGTGACCTGGAGGCAAGCATTTAGCAGGCTGTTCTTGTTAGCAAGCATTCCACAAGTTGAGATCAAAGGGGGTCTATTGTCTTCTGAGCTAAGCAAGCATGGAGGTCAGATTTTCCATTGAGCTCAACGCTACCTGAGCTAAAACTGGTAGCTTGGAATGCCAAATACTGTCTGCATATTATGCTCCGTCCTATGATATACAGTGGCAGATATAAAATAAAATGTAAAATGTCAGGTATACAAGCCCACAAGTCGCATGGTCTGGAACTAGCCTGGAAACCAGACAAATCTGTCAGAGCTAAAATCGTTAGGGATTAGTCTGGACGTGTCAGGCTAGTCTAGAACACCATTGTACTCAATAACTGGCAATAATCTGAAGCATGAATTGGTAATGATATGCACTCTGCACACACATTATAAAGGACATAGAGTACACAGTATGAACAACCAATGCCTATGTATGCTTTCTCAGGATTTTCCTTTATTATGCCTGCCACTCAAGCTCAAAATCCAACTACTTGTTAAGGGAAAAAGAGCATACTGGAGCAGGCAGGGTAAGAATGTGCCCATGCCTCTGGCCAACTAGTGTACACAAAGCCAGTATTGTTGTTGCGGTCCATAAAACATGTACCGGTGATGAACAAATGTAGTGGAATTTAAATGAAAATGTATAGCCATTAGACATTTGGACAAGATATGTTTGAAATATCCCTTTAAGTCATTGAGAATCCAGAGATTAACAATGTGCTTCTAGGGTGCTTGCTGGCCTAGTGGTCAAGGCGCATACCACATCCTAGGCTATGATGCCTGTTGGCGTCGCCGGTTCGATTCCCGATCCGGATGACCTTTGCCACATGTCATTCCCCATCTCTCTCCTCATTTCCTGTCAGTCTACTATCCTATCAAATTAAGGCATAAAAAGCCCTAAAACAAATCTAAAAAAAAAAAAAAAAAAGAACCTCCTCATTTAAAAAAAAAAAACAATGTGCTTCTAATTACGTCCATATTTCTTTCCAGGTAAATTGAACTAAACGGTCCCGGCCACGGAAGCCTGAGATCCAGCAAACAACAAAACTCACGTAACACCACGTTGGTCCAGAGCTGCATAATGCTCTTGTCAGATTCAATCCTTTGGGCCAAGAGAGAGCTTTTTAAGACTGACAAAAGGAAATTCTCGCAGCATTTTCTCATTGACGCTCGCAAAGCTTTTAACCATTATCAATGATCCAAGGGCCAAAACTCATAAAAGCACACAAATGAACAAGTAAAACATTCAAATCAAGAACACTAAAACAAAAGAAACAACACCAACATGGCAGTTACACAGTTTTTCCATCACAGCTGTTCAGACCGCAGGAAAATCCGATTTGTATCTCAAATCTGATCTTTGGGACAGACTTGTCCACAGAGGTATTTGCTAGAGATCAGATCGGGGTTGTGTATTCAGAAATCGTCAATCTATCTGCATTGGTTGCCGCAGTAACGCCATAATAACAACAGAGGCGTGAGTAACACTTAACTTATACTCATACAACGGTGTCACTCGCCACAAATAGCAGATCTACAAGCTTGCAAAGTTTTGCAATGTGACACATTGTGAGCTTGTAGGTCAGCTATTTTTGCTAAGCAACACGTCATACAATGAAGTATAAACCAGGCTTCAGTGTCCCCGTGCCCAGAGACGCATCTTCTCAAATCAGATTTGAATCGCATTTCAAACCAACTATAAAATCAGCAAAAAATCTGATTCAGACTTGATGAAACCAGGCTGATTCCAATCTGGATAGGCCAAAAGTCTGATTTGGGCTGACAGCCACGTGAACATAGCCAAAATGTCCGCCTTACCTCGAAGACTTCCTCATCAAGAATCCTGGTGCCAAAAACAGTGATGCCCTCTGTGTTGATGATTGCCTGGTCGCTTCTGGCGAGCGGTCTGATCAGCTTCTTCTTACAGTCCACGATAATGGTGACACTCTTCTTCTCCACGCTGATGGCCACGCGATGCCACCTACAAAACACAAGGACATGGTGAGCTTCCAGAAGACATCAGCAGTGCCACTCGTTTATAGCAACTGGAAATTCGACAACATGTTATTTTCATTAAAGAATTAATACTGGTTGAGGAAAATGGGTCATGAAATCGATGATTTAAGCTGGTGTAGGCATCACAAGCTCGAAGCTGCAAAGATCAGGATGATGCTTAACATTTACATATCCATATTTATAAATCATATCCTGACTTTGGATGCATTTGGTCATTAGCAGTGCTTTACGTGTAAGCCCTTTGGAAGGATTTAGCTTTTGATTTGGGCAGAAGGCAGATAATATTTGTGTGGATATGCTGTAAGTTGCAAGTTGAGAGTAAACGTCTACAATTTGCACCCACTATATTCACACGTTTTGATTCAATGTTAATGACAGAGAAACAATCCAGCGTGAAATCACTTCAAGACAGATCCTGTTTGTTGTATTTGCTCAGATGCCTGAGACAAGTGCACATTGTTTTTTCAGTGTTGCATCATCGCGCAGTTATGCATGCAGGCTAGCTAATTCATTATGGTCCAACCCAGGGTGCAATTGAACGTCAGCATTTCTCTGCTCTAAATCATCTGGGAAAGAAAAGACTACAATTTCATAGCCAATAATCAATTAGCCTTTACTGTCTGACTTCTCCCATATGGAGTCTGTGACAACACAAACATATGTTAATGATGATGAATCACCGCTGGTGAGGCAAAAAAGAAGGGAAAAAAAGTACATGTTGAGTAAACGAAAAGAAAAATAAATAAATACGTGGAATTGTTTGTTTCGGGATCATTTAGCCAACAATGAATCAATTTAGTGTAAGCAAGAGCATTAAACAAGTGAGTTGTTGTTGAAGAATATTCTTACAATGTGTTGCTTATAGGCGCTGAGCCTGCACATTCTGCACTGCTGGCCAAATCCATTAGACAAAACAATATATTTCTGGCATACTATACAGTTCTCATGTCCTAAAATGTTTTTACATTGCAGTCAGGGACAATTAATAGCTATACAGTGTGTATGCATGAATGAACGTTATTAATCTAACTGAATACACATGTGCAGCATGCGTCACCCTGTAATCACTATCAATAAAGGCTGACGCATTCTTGCTAACTCATGCTAACGCTTGGCCAGAACCCCCTTGTGTCATGGGTCCGACCGACTGTCCCGACCTTCATGCCGTGCTCGGTCGGATCGGTGGATCTACAAAAATATCTATAGGTGATCCACAAATCTCCATACTGTATATGGAGATTGCTGATGTCAGCAATATGAGGTCAGATGCACGGAATCTCGAGCGTGTCCGTGTGTATGCATGAAATCTCAATCTTGGCAAGTGTTATTTATCCCCAGTGACCCGAGGGAGGTATGTGCTGAGTGGGAAGTCAGTCGGATCGGCAGCTGTCCAGAATATCTAAAAAACCTGCCAAATCTCCCTATCTGTCTTTCTGTCTGTTTGCTTGGGTCCCTTTTTTGCCCATAATGGACATCTCTGGATCTGTCTCTGTGTGTCCCTTTTATGCCCTGATATTATCTATATATCATAGTACTGACAGCATAGACTGGCCTCCAAGTGCTATGATACTGGTGGGACCCGTGGGCAGGGGCGTCACAAGGGGTAGGAAAGTGGGACTGAGTTACTAGGGCCCAAGGTGGTGGAGGGGCCTTAATTATTTTATACTTTAGCTATTGAAAAATAGCAGATATACAAGCTCACAGCGCGGCACCGAGTGCCGCACTGCGAGCTTGTAGATCTGCTATTTTTGAAAAGTCGTGAAAATGTGTGCAAATCTTTGAATATATGTATTTTTTAAGCGAACATTTGTAACTCAAATTTTGCTTCTGGGGGGTCCCTGGAACTCAATATTTTGAGATGGGGTTCGTGGCCAAATACATACCATTTTGGGGGTCCTTCACATGAAAAGGTTTGAGCTCCACTGACATAGAAACGTGGGTTTTTCAAAAAACCTCAGAAGGATTTGAAATATTCAAAGATTTTCATGATTTTTCAAAAATAGCAGATCTACAAGCTCGCAGTGCGGCACTCGGTGCCGCGCTGTGAGCTTGTATATCTGCTATTTTTCAATAGTTAAAGCACAGGGGCCCCGCAGTGAATCCTTGTACCCAGGGCCCAGAATTTGGTGTGACACCCCTGCCTGTGGGTACTCTACTAAGTACTTTGACCGCAGGTAAAACGGGTACACCGGGTATTACACAACCAAAGAAAAATGCCTTCCCAGGGGAAAGCTCTTCACCCTGACGTATGTATCATCTAGTGGAGATCTACGATCGTTTGACCACACAAGACTATAATAATCCATCCTCGTCAATATGGAACGCGAAAGGGGTATTGTTTGCATCTGGATTCAATCCTCATCGATATAGTGCTATATACATTACATGCGAAAAGTAGATGGCCAAAAGCCAGTCATTAAATAAACCTGTTCACCAGAATACAATGGACGGAAGGACAATCAAACAACAATGGGCGCTCGGTTGGGGCAGTGGTAAAGTCCCTGACCACCAGCACATAAGTTGTGGGTTCCAATCCACCGCGGTGCAACCAACGGGTGACTATGCAAACACATTTTGGGCCGTGTTCGGGGGAGTGAAGCCGGGCGGGGAGGAGGGTGATATTATTGGTCATGGCTTGTACTCCTACAAGCTGGGGCGGCACCTGTCAACGGGGAGTGATGAACGGGAGGAGTAGGACGAAGTCTCTATGACCTCCCCAGAGGGAGCTCCTCACCGGCAGGTGAGTCAGTAGTAGGATCACACAACAGCAGTGCCAACGCAGAAATGTTTGTTGGGATGGAACCATTTGGCATAACGATCAGTACCAAGTCACTCCAACCCGTCGTCAGTCAGTCACTTACTTTCCGTCGGCGAGGTTGATGGAGCGGAACAGCGGGTACTCCTCGGGGGCAGGCTTGCCATGCTGGTCCTCGTACAGGAAGACGGGGGCGCGGCCCACCTCCACGCCGAGCTGCTGGATGCCCTGCTGGTTGTACACGGAGAGCAGGAAGGACTGCAGGCCGGCTTTGGGCTTGACGGTGAACATGATGGAGAAGTCCTCAGGGAACACCCCTCCTACAGGGCAGGGGAACCATTGGTTAGTGTTGGTTATGCAACAACTCAAAGCCTACTGTACAAACCTACCGGTCCAATAACTGACGTTTTTGCTGAGGTAGAAAGCGGTTAAAGAGGTGGTGCCATAGTTGTGTACTTTTTCTGTTTTGTATGTGTCTATGGAGTTAATATTACTCTAATAGACACCCAGGTGTGGTTATAATGTACAAATCTACCTTCCCTGTGTATTTTGGGTTACTTCCTGAAAGCTGAAAGTGAAACCCTCTGTGTCAAAAGGCATCATAAACGCATCCTTTCCCCTTTTACCATACACCCAACACTGTGGGTGTGGCTAACTTTAGCTGGGTCACCAGTCACCACTCACCTGAGTGACAACCAGGCATACTTAATGAATTGGTGGGTGTGGCCACATAAAAACATAATTTTAACACTTGCTGTACACCTTTTTGGAAAAAATCTTCCTCCTCATATAATCATAATAGCTGATCATCATATTTTAGGGGGGAAAAAATCATGGCACCCCATCTGGCTCGCTGAGGTGGCTTTTTGATGAATGCTCTGAGGTGAGATGTTAGGCGTTAAGTACTGGTATAGTCTCGCATAGCCATACTTTCAAAGATCTATGAGTACCTCCGCCTACTGAGATATAGGCGGAGGTATCCAAACGTCTGGCTCTGCAAGACTAGGGATTACGTGACTTGCTCAAGGACACATACAGTACATGGGTTGAATAGGCTATGTGCACAGCAGGCATATTGGAGAGAGGTTGGGTCTCTTCTCACTTCCTTCACAGGAGTTACCAATAATACTAACTAGAAAATCGCGGCCGCTGACGCGGCCACTCATATCTAGAAATCGCACGCTTCGCGTGCTCACATGCACACACGCACAACTGCTCCAAGCCATGTTGCCCACCAAAAGCACTGTTTCTTCATGTATTTTGTGTGTGTGTGTGTGTGTGTGTGTGTGTCGTAATGTCTGCACTACACTGTTCCTGCCACCAGGGGACACAGTAGGCCTACTACACTCGTAAGTACACTGCAGCGTGGAACTATTTGTAAGTCTGTGTTTTGGCCGGAAGGTTTATAATGGACGTACTATGATGTAATTCGCGTCATAGCATTAAATTATTGTTTTGTTTAATTGTACATCGTGCAAGTCAGGATGCTGATATTGTGCATGTTGGCTCACTGTTGTCTCCATGGCATGACTAATCAATAGAAAAAAAGTCATTTTGGGGGTGAACTACTCCTTTACTCCATTTGTACACTCTCAGAGTTATGGGGGTCCTTGAAATAAAAGGTTCAACTACCGTGATAGATGAAATGTAACAGAGCCTGTCAGTATCATTGGTAACACCTTTGAAGGAAGTGAGAAGAGACAGCTAACTTCTCTCCAATATGGCTGCTGGTGAACTTCTGATTACCATACCCTCTGATTACGCTACATCGGTGCATCTAGTGTCCAACTTGTGCGCCGCCTGGCTCAAATAACTAGAACTGTCAACCAGTACAATACAGTAAAGTGGGTGACGGGGCACCCTGGGGTGCCGCGACGGCAGTCCAGGGGTGCCGTGAGATAATTTGATAATATTTGGAATTTATTTGGACACTTTGAACAAATATTTAGTATCATTTTAAACTTTAAGTACAAAGTTATTTTCAGTCAGTTCTAACCAAAATGGCTATTATCTCAACGTTCTCCTCGCAACATAATCACTAAAATATCGTCACTGTCGGGCAGAAACCTCGTATCTCCAAGTTTCAAATGTGTACGTCTTTTGATAAAGCAAAGCCCTGCTTCGTCATACAAGACTGTCGCACAAAACTAGTGAAAACAGCAGATCTACAAGCACTTGTGTGCTTGTAGATCTGCTGTATTCACTAGTTTAGTACATTTTATAGATGATAAATACAAAAAGACAACGACGATATGCTATAAATATAAGGTGCTGGGAGTGAAAATTATAATGTAGGGGTGCCTCGGATGAAAAAAATATTTACAGGGGTGCCCTGAGTCAAAGAAGTTTGAAAACCCCAGGGTCAACATTTCTCGATGGAAGAGTAGGGACTATTAGGGAGGCCACCTCCAAGCTCCGACCTCTGCAGATGTTGAATTGACATACCATATAGACTGGTTAAAAGAGCGTTTTATTCATTGTAATAAGTCCCGGAATCTGGCTTTAATTGAATTGTAATGGGTTAAGTGAATAATGGCACAACACATAATTCTCAAACGTTCAGTTTCTTTCACATAAAGCTCACTAGTCTAGACAACTGGACCTGGGCTGCTCTTTATTAAAGAAGTCGAAACAGTAGTTGGCGTGCGCTGCAAGAAGCTAAAAGTGATCTCGCAGCCACATTAATTTTATAGGCCGTGTAAATAGAACAACTAACAAATGTCATCCTTTAACTGTTAATGGGGTTCACTTCAGTGAAAAGACTAACAGGCCATTGAAGAAAAGCAACAACAAAAAAGAGACATTCTTTTCCAAACGGAGGTCATTCTGACACCTTGTTTCCGAGGCGACGCTAACACCTCAACTGTCAACCCTGGTACCTCGGTTGTGTTCCGACACATTTCCAGTCCTTAAGCTGAAAGGATTCGCAGGCAATTACTTTGAGCCAACAATCACAAGAGATCTAATTGCTAATATCAAACATAATTTTGTGCCTTATTTTTTCCTTTGCCACTCAGCCAAACTGGACGAGGCCCAAGACACACAGACTGGGAGAATGTGTTTAACGGCACTCCGTTCCCCATTAAATTGTGTATCTTGGGTATTCTGCCAGAATGAGGCAAGCAGGCAACATGGTGCCTCTTTCTCCATTATGGTCTTGCAATAAAGGGTTAACGGGCCTTTGGTGGATATGAAGTATTTTCTTTTTCTTTTTCTTAACATTATCATAATATAGTATACAGCATATGAAATACATGCCACGTTACAGCATGGATAATAAAGCCAGGGTTATAGTTATAGTTACATACAGTGGTGGAAAGTACTGTAACTCAAGTACATTTACTCAAGTACTGTTTGAGCTTATCTTACTTTACTATCCATTATTTTCATATTTTATACTTCTACTCAACTACATATCGGAGGCAAATATTGTACGTTTTACTCCACTACAATTATTTGACAGCTTTAGTGACTAGTTAGGCCTACAGTAGTTATATTATTATTACAAAACATTACAATATATTAACCAATTACCTGTAATCAATATTTAATATTTAGGCTATTAAAAGAATAGCCAGATCTACAAAAAGAGCTTGTAGATCTGGCAATTTCTTTTGAAGAGATTTTGAAAACGTACGTTTGGTACTATATATTGGTACTGTACTGTTTACTCAAGTATATTTTTGAATACAGGAATTTAACTTAGTAGTATATAGTAGTAGTAGCATATTTCAACAGAGTACTCCAGTGGTGGCGGAGTACTCCTTCCACCTCTGGTTGCATAAGAGTGTCGCACACCGAAAATAGCCGAGCTACAAGCTGTTCGGTGCGTGACAACAGTTTACAACTAACTAAGCTTCAGTCAGGGTTAAGAAGTGGCAGTGGCAAAGACTAACTGACCAATAGCTCACTCAGTAACGTCTGTCAACAGTCTGATGTTTTTTAGGCACGAATAACGACCACGGTTCCTGTTCTTCTTCTTCTACAGTTTATTATCAAATCATGGGCTTAGCCTGGGAGCAGTAAGCAGTTTAAACGGCAGTAGCCAGTCCAATGTAAACATTATCAAAGAGTGTTCTTTTTTTTCTTTTCTTTTTTGGTTCACCCGATGGATTCAGACCTAAAACAATAAATGTGGTGGGTTTATTTTTCACAAACAGAGTCTGGCATCGGATTATGTCAAGCTGGGGGATCAGGCTGTGCCTGTCGATATTACACCCAGTTAGCATTCACGAGCTCGGCCAAATACAGCGTACTGTCGTCTGTGTGCCAGTCGTTAAGTCTTTAAAGAAAGTTGCATTATGACAAGACTTATCAAAATCAAACTTATATTTCTGGAACCATGTTTTATTTTGGGGGGCTGCTGAAGAAACACACTTTTCAGGTTTTTATTCTTCTTTCAATTGGTTTGATTGGGCAAGTGTACACGGTCACTGAGGGCAATGAGGGCGGTTTATGAACCTTGGAAATCCAACCGCAAAAAGCCTTTTTCAAAAATAAACGCCCCTGCAATGGTAAAATAAATACTTCTCTACATTCTTCCCAGAAACGTAACTTTGTTTATCGCTACTTTACACTCTATATTATATACGTATGCACACGTGTGTGTCTATGCGTGCGTGCGTGCGTTTGTGTGTGTGATTACCTGGGAAAAGTTGGTTGGTTGGAGCACTGATTTGGGCCTGTTTCCCCACTCGGAACGCGACATCGGGTTTGGATCCTCTCCGGAGCGTACAGAATCCTGTTGTTTTCCTTACTCCTTCCGGAGAGCTGTGGAAGTCTAGAACCTTGAGCACATCCACGGGTTCAGCTGTGGGAAGCAGGGAGGAGAGTCAGTCAGTAAGATGCCACAGGACATTATTAGCATACTACTGTGTGTACACCTGTGAAATATGGCTCTCATGACTGCAAGCCCATTAGGCAGGTTGAAATGTCATATCATAACATAGGCCACCCAAAAGCTATGTTGTGCTGGTTAATTGAAGCTATTATTCAAAGCATGTCAGGGTACCATGAGTGTATAAAGGTTTAACTACGTAAGTCACAGTAGAAATTGAACAACCAACCCTGGTAATGTTAGGAAGCCACTGTAAAACAGCACATCCAGTGATCAACTCTGGGAGGCAGCCAGTGTTAATTTCGTTGGCTAAAACTACGAAAAATGTCGGTCGACTACCCTTTTTCACTGATGAAAACTAAAATAAAGACTAAATAAATGTAATAATTTCGTCATCAAAATAAAAACTAGACTAAAATGTTAGGGAGGGACTATTCATGGGTTGCATTTGTAGTCCTACACCAGCCATTTTGAGGACCAATACAGGTGTTTTGATTAACAGAGAACATTGGTTCTATGCCAATCAGACAAATTGAACACCTATGTTGGTCCTCAATATGGCCGGTTTAGGACTACAAATGCAACCCATGAATAGTGGAGAAGAGATCCAGTAGAACTAAAACAACTGTAGATTTAGTCGACTAAAACTAGACTAAAACTTAAACTTTTCAGATGACTAACTCTGGGAGGCAGAGCTCTCATAGCCAGACGATCAGAGATCTCAATGGGCTTTGACCACGGAGAGAAAAGCAGTGCTAACAAACCTATGCTGACTGCTTTAACACATCGGATGCCCACATGGTGTCTACAAGTCAATTTCTTTGATGTCGCTGGAGGCCCACGACGCGTTTGACGCGTTGTACAGTAAACTATACTGTACTGTAGCTACTGCACTTGGCTACCGCGGTGATGAAACAAACTCCATTTCCCAACATGCAGCGCGCAATTACGTCACCCGGACGCGCTGTGTGTCTCGTTGACTTCGTGTTTAGCGGCTGCACAAAAATGCTGTTTTCTCCGGATTCTCTTCCTTTTTTCATTTTTTTCTCAAAACGGCAGCCTCTTCTACATGTCGTAACACAAACACTGTGGCTTAGAAATGATAAAAAACGGTCCTGACTGAAAGAAAAGATTTTCGCGAAATAAACAGGACATACTCGGATTACATTTACTCGGATTACTTTTCTCGCCAGTACTCTCGCCGGTAGGTAAAATGGCGCGTTTGACGCGTTGCCATGGGCACCAGCAAATTAAGACATCAAAACCACGTGGGCGTCCGATGTGTTAAGCACCACATCCTGACACCGTCCCAATATAAAGGACCTCCTCAAAGTCTTTGTATTGGTTTTGTGTTGCTGTTGTTTCTTTTCATCTCCTAATTGTTTCCACCCAGTATTAGCTGAATTTAGATATCACCAGACATATATTGGTATAGATGTGGAGGTTTCTCCAGTACCATGAGTATCTGAAGTTTAACTATACATTAGTCACGGTAGGAATCCACCATAATACAATGACCAAAACGCTCCTTATTTCACAGAGAGTGCAGGCAATTTAACCGTACAGGCAACAAACCCCATGACCTTAGCGGAGTTACAATGATGGTCTGCATGCTAAGCATTCTAAACCCAGAGCAACACTCATATACACAAAGGTCACAACTCCAAAAACCCTCACAACACGACTCCTAACAAGATGACGACATTGATGTCTACCACACTGGGGTAAAAGCAGAGAATGCTGCATTGACCAGACAACGAAAGTGGACTTTGCTAGTGAATGTGTGTACTGTACATACTACTCGTACAACTCGGCAGTCGATGATAAACGTAATCCAATCTGGCATTTTGATGATAAATCAACATTTACATCCATTACGGCCCCCGGCCCCCCCACCACCCCCCTCTGTCACCGACTGTCGGCCAATACTGTCAGTCCCACCAGTTGTTTTTTTATGAGCTGCTCTGGTCTGTGGAGCAGTAAAAATGTTAGGAACCATTCAGTGAGTGTAATTGGGCCCCCTAGTAGGAGCCCGACCCACAAAACCCCAGCATCTAGGGATAAAAACCTCCAAAGTGGCTCACGGGGCCCTTTGGAGACAGAAACACACACAGGAGGTGGTGGCTTTACACGCTGCTTAACACCACACCGGCCCCTCGCTGTCAACGCTGCTGAAAGAAGTCAGCAGAGAGGCAGGAGTGAGGTATGTGCCGTAGGGATGGGACGATATGAACATTTCATTTCACGATTATTGTGACCATAGAAATCGTGATTTACGATATTAGTGCGATAAAATATTCCCAACATCTGTTGAACATCCTGGAGCGTGACATTTGCCATCTACAATCTACAAGCTCACAACGTGTCACAATGTGACGCGTTGTGAGCTTGTAGATCGGCAATTTTTTGGCAAAGAGATTTGCTAGAGAGTGTAAAAAAGACTGTATCAAGTACGTATATTCTAAGTGCGTTTTAACAATTGAGGGTATAAGTGGTATCGGATATGCAGCTCTGCAAATAAAAGGTGAATTGATCCCAGTGCATGACGGAGGAGGTTTTCACGATAAATTAAATCTCCACGATACGATTATCGTGAGTCTTTTTTTTATCACGATAAACGATAATATCGCTTATCGTCCCATCCCTAATGTGCCGTGGAAAGGTTGTGAGCTTGTAGATCGTCTGTTTCCCGTGTGCAACACTGGCATGCAACCAAGTACGGTATAAACCAGGCTTACCTCACCCCTGCCCGTACCGACTTCTCTGTAACTTTTCCGTCTCAGCCCTCCTCAAAAATCATACTCTCTCCACTTTATGACCACTATCCCCCCACACACCTCATCCCCACATACCCTAAGCCAAGGTACGCTGTGATTTACAGTGTGATAATAGGGGATTTGAAGTCAAGAAGCCTAATAAGTACGTTAATATGTTTTAAAGTGTGCTTACTAAAAGGGGGGGGGGGGGGCCTTGCAGACTGTACGTACGTGACAACGTCACTGTTGATTTAATGTGAGGCCGTCTGGGCTGGGTTTACCTCGGCTCGATGTAAAAATAGAGAAGAGGCAGCCATTCATTTACAGGTCACGATGGGCGTGGTGATGGGATAGACTACCAGTGCATGTTAAAGGGAGCGAGACCGTCTGAGGAGAGTCCACAAAAAAAGCACGTTGTGGTTTTTAAACCAACACTTTGATGACAAGTTTTACCCGCCGACAGTCTAGGCCTCTGCCCTGTGACGGCATGCCTGTACCTGTCACTGTCAATCTAAGGTCAATCAGACTGATAAGAACAAACAGGGTAGGTAAGCCAAAACACATAGTGCTTGCCGGCACACGTGCACTCACACACATGCACGTGCACGCACACACACTGGCAAACACACATTGGTTTTGCAAACTGAAGGGGGACGTTGCATTATAAACATTGATTCCATATCTCCCTACCCCAGCCCCATGCATCTCTCTAACCATAAACGTATGAAACCTAAGTCAAATCTAATTATGTCCTATTTGACAGGCTGACCCCAATGAACCGGTTTCATATCTAACATTTGACCACAAATGTGGCCCATGACTGGAACACACATACCGGTACGCACACGCGCGTGCGCACAAACACACGCACGCACGCACGCACGCACGCACGCACGCACGCACGCACGCACGCACACACACACACACACACACACACACACATTCAGTGATACTAGCCAATCAAGATCACAACGTCAGAAGAACACAACACGTTGTGAGCTTGTAGATCGGCTGTTTTCAACTAAGATTTTTGGTGTGGAGAGAAAAGATGAGGGGGGCCTGGTATAGAGCCCAGTGGGGGACTCCGGTCAATAAAGAAAATAGAGTTCAAGTGGTTAAGCAAATCCCTCGTTGATGAACTCACTCATATGAGTGAGGACTACGTCATTTATAGAGCTATGTTTGGCAAGTTATTGGTACTGAACAATTAGGGTATAACTACACATCTGAGAATAAATGATTAAACCGCCACTTGACCAACCAGAGAGTATTCTGAGCCACATGTTTCATAATGTGATACATAGTCACAGCATGGTTGTAATGCTGCTGTATACTGTCACATGTAATCATAAAAGGTCTCTCAGAGCAAGCGTAAATGGGGAGCATGCCTTGAGTGTTGTCAAGTAATTAGCAATTCATATGCTTTGCATCAGAGAGAAATTAAACCGCACCCTGGCTAGATTGTGTTTCACGGTAGTAAGGGAAAATCTATTGACAAAATGTTAAATAAAATAAACTATAATCCCTATGAAAAAAGTACAGGTTTTCGTTTTGCTGGATTTGTACATGCAGTGTCAGTTGACTACTGTCACTGAAAGCTTGTGCCAAAATGTTATTCCCTAATTTGACTCCTGTTTGCCCACTCATAGGCAGCCACACAGTGGCTTACCATTTTCCCAGCCACAACAGAATCCTACCCCCTTTCACCTACTCATATAAATTACCCACAAAAAGTGAGGAAACATAACTTCGATCCATTATATCTCCCCTTTAATAATACCAGTTGGTATTGTGTTTGATATCATTTTTATCGTTGATAAATCACCTTTACAAAAAGGTACAGTACAGTTTGTAAGCATCGGCTATTGGTGGAATGAGCAACACAGTCAAATGTGTGGGTATTTTTGACAAAATGGCCCGCAATACTGTGGTATTCACCTTTGTATGCATTGAATGATTGCACAACACACATTGGCCATTTTTGCACTTTGTTAATTTTAAACTCAGTGTCAGGGAAGCCCAAAAGAAAGTGAATGCCAGCAGAACAGTATTGCAGGCCGGATGCTTACAAGTTGTACCTCGTTGTACTTGTAATGGTGACTAATCAACGATAACAATGATATAAAACACAATACCAATTGGTATTATTAAAGGGGAGATATAATGGACTGAAGTTACGTTTCCTAACTTATTGTGGGTAGTTTATTTGGATATTTGGATTTCCCACAAAGGAGGTGTAGGAGTGTAGTGGGGCTAGGGAGCACCATAGGCAGATAGAGGTGGCTGGTTTAAGTGCATGTGACTGTGGGGGTGTACAGATCTAAGATCACCATTTAGGTGGATAGAGGTTGCGAAGAGGGAGTCTGATTCTGGCAGGGTCTCAAATCCCAGCACAACACCGGTAAGTTAGCTCATGTTTTAGCTAACCAACATCCAAAGCAAACGTACACAACACTACACATCAGAAACACTTAAAACATACAAGAATACGAGAGGAGGGGCTAGAGAGCAGTGATGGGGGTGACGAGAAATCTATTTATCCTATCTCCTTCACTACATTATGAGGTTCAGATTATTGCGACCGTAGGTTGCTTGCGACCGTAGGTTGCTACTTAGTATGAAAACCTCCAGCTCATGTCTTTCTGACAGTCTGTCTGTCTGTCACACCTCATGCTCTTCTGACATCACAATGATGCAAATGAATGACCAAGACAGAATTCATTTGTACTGACTTGTTCTGACATCACAATGATGACTTGACCAGCTCAGCAGAAGGATATAGCTGACCTGTTCTGACATCACAAAAACTTCAATATTAATTCCATATATGGGCATTCCTAGATGATGCCCTGTTAGGGCAACCACAATACAATCCCTTTTAAGCCATATATGGAGATCCCTGGTGTCATCAATATTAAGCCCAATAGCCCATATCTGGGCATTCCCATATAGGCAATGAACATATTGTGTCTCATGTGGTCTATGACATCATCTATGGTGTCAGACATCAGTCATCTCCATATTTTGGAACATAGGGCCACATTTTGGGCACATTTTGGCCACATTTTGGTCCCATGCCAAAGTGCCAGCGCTCGCCCAGCAGTCTTCTTTCTGTCGACCAGGCGGATGCGTGCACGCGCCCATGTGAACTCGCCCTTAGGGCGTCTTACTGGTGATATTAATAAACAGCATATAAAATATTTTTAGCACTCACAAATATGTTTGGAAAAACCCAGAAGATATGAACAGGGGACAACCAGCCAGTGTCAGTGAATGAGTGAACTAGAAGGCAGGTCCACGAGGTGCTATCATGTAGAAGCACTTCAAATATGTACAATGTTAAATCTAGGTACATACAATCCAGCAGTATTAAAAACATCCTGCCTAGTCAGAGCAAAAAAACGACATATTAAAGAAAGAAAGAAAAAACAGCAGCTAAGCCCTGTGTACAACCATGTCTGGACATTACACCACCCGTTTGTCCTTCAGCAAGGCAAGAGACAGGATGCAGGCAGGCCTCTTCAAAGGTCCAGTCACAATAAACAATGCCTAAACAGTCTGCTTAAAGTCCTACTGGGAAGATAGTAAGACCCCAGACAGAGGACACATTTTATATGAAATCTCTCTTCATATAAAAAAAAAACCCAAACTGGTTTCATGTGCTTGATACTGGAAACAAGACATTGTGGGAAAATTGTGTGAGGGGAATCACCACAAAGAAGCTCGTTTCTTAGAGTCTGCTGGGCCTTTGATCTACTACGTCTTTTTATTCTCAGTATAATACTCCATAACACAGAAGAATGAACCACCAACCATGGAGTGTGCCAAGATACACTGGGGTGGAATAGTTTGTTCTGTATCTGTAATGATTTGAAATGTCAAAGAACAAAGTACAATACAGTGTCTTCAGTCATTCAAATCTAATTTTAGGCAAAACTGCCTTTGGTCAATTTCATTTGTAATTGTGCATAAAACTACAGGTATTGTTTGGAGACTCCACCCGATTCCTTTTTTAACCAGCCCTATATTATACCGTACTTACGCTATTCTAAAATAGCCTATCTACAAGCTCACAAAATGTTTTGAGCTAGATCAGCAGTCTATTTTCAAAGAAGGTTTTTCACCTACTGTACAATGGATGCCAGTGTGAAAGTGGTACATACGTATCCATTAATAATGGCACAGATGTAATCGTGTCATCAGAATCAGTTAAGGTATTGTGCAGTGACTCAGGCTACACAACAGCTGTGTCTGTGTTTTAATTGTTTTACCTTATTAAATAATATAAATTAAATGCTTTGTCATCAATCTGTACGGTGAAGGGGATTCTCTTAATTTTTTTTTTCCCATCATGAGATTAAATTCGCCAAGAATCTCTGTTTACATTTTCAATGGTTTTTTAAGCCATTTGGCGCATGTTGCCAGGAAGTGCTGATCCTGCAGTTCCTGTTTCCTCCCTGCGTCCAGGTGGGGCTTTGATGGGCGGAGCTAAACGCTCACATCACATGCTGAACCCATTATGGCAACGGCACCACTCCCTCTCTACCATCCTCCAACCAAAACACACATGGCAAGCAACATCCTTTCAGCTCTCTCTCCCCCTCTGCCACTGTGCATGTGTGTGTGTGTGTGTGTGTGTGTGTGTGTGTGTGTGTGTGTGTGTGTGTGTGTGTGTGTGTGTGTGTGTGTGTGAGATTATTAGAAGAAGAAGAAACACTCAGTGATCACAACTGTGTGTTAATAAAGCATAAATACCTTCTCTCTCTCTCTCTCTCTCTCTCTCTCTCTCTCTCTCTCTTTCTCAATAACATGGTCAAAATTGTGTATTATTCAAGAGCGGAAAGAATCTACACTTTCTCTCTGTCCCTCTCAACCATAGAAATGCATCTATCTCTGCCTCCCTCACTCAAATGATGAGAAAAACAACCCTCCTGGGCAATGAATCAAATGCTCTTTTTCGCTCAACCACGTGCTCAGAATTGTGTATTTAAGAAAGGAAGAAAAAAGAAAGAGAGAAATTGGCTCCTATGATGTAAAGCTCTGAGTGATTTTATGACTTTTCAGATTAACACGCATCTTATACCTAACCACACACACACACACACACACACACGTACGCACTCACACACGTACGCACTCACACACGTACGCACTCACACACGTACGCACTCACACACACACACACACACACACACACAGTCACACACACACACACACACACACACACACACACACACACTATGAATTCAAAATGAGCGTTAACAAAATCAGAAAGTCAAGCAAGCAGTGCTGTCAGGGAATCAAGCGATGCAGCATGTGGTCTTTATTTGGCAAACTAGAAAACACAGGTCCCAGGGCAGCTTTATATATACAAAATGCTTCTGAATCTGTGGAACCGATAAAGGTAGAGATAGCTTTTGGCTACAACAGAGAGGACATACAGTACACAGGGACACATAGGCCTACGTACCGTAAGGGCACCTGCATTCATTTTAACCCGCGGTAGACGACAGTGAGTGAGTGTGCTTTGTACTGCTTCACAAAAGCACCAACCAAATAAAATGCAGTTCTTAGATAACAAAAGCCAACTTTTAAACCTCACACCGAATGCCTCATAAAGGGGGGGGGGGGGGGGGGGGGGAATAAGTCTGTGGCTCTTCTGAATATTGTCCCAACTACAGAGCTACTGGTTCATGAAAAAAAGTTTAAACTAAAGGTCTCTTTGTGAGGTTCAGAATGCCTTTCTGCATTACTGCATACCTCAAGGCCTCATATATTCCAGATGTGCTGAATTGGCCAGGAATCGCCCCCACTACCACCCCGCCCCCCCAACTCCTTTCCTTCCCCACTCACTAGTCCCTCCTACTCACAAAAGAGCTCGAAAAAAACAGGCAATATCCCAAAACCATTAAAGACCCCAAATGAGCGTGCACAGCTTTTTTTTTTTTTTTTTAAAGAAGGCATTTTCAGCCTTTAGGATGTGCAGTGCCTGAATGCAGGGTGTTTGCAAACACATCTTTAGCAAAGACTCCCCATCTCTCCACCCCCAACAGAGGAATAATGATAAGGGATGCAAAACCACAAGAGAGACACAGGGTTTTGACTAGGCCACTGCCTGCAGCACCACAGCGGCTCTGAGGCAATCCACAGACTTGTCTGAGGGGGTAAACTGACAATCTTGCATGCTGTCAATGACACGTTGTGCTGGCTGCTGTTGAAGGGTTTTTTGATATACTACCTGCCATGTTAACAAGCCACTAGCATGTCAGAGGGTGCACATTTCCTCGTAGACACGGCTGACACATACAGTGACATTTGAAGCGTCTGCTCAGGCCATTAGGAGAAAATTCATTTCCAAGTCAGCAACACAGCCCAAAACAATCCTTAATGATACAGTGGAACCATGAAGTCGGATGCCTATTTATACTGTTTTCAGCTGCGTTTTTTGCACACAAGACTACACACGAATCGTGCCACATGCATTGACCCATTATCCTCTGTTATATGGTATAGGGTTTGATGTTTAAGTTTAGCCTCGCAAGCAACTTTGAAATCCCTGACATTTTGACTTCACGATTCTGTGGGTTTGAGCTGCGGCACAACGTCTTGGGATGCCTCGCTGGTCTTTTTCGTGTCACTGCCATCTACTGAGAGTTGGCAGCAGTAAGTGGCAATTACAGTACATTGGAAAGCCTGTAAATGTTTGCTAGCACATCATGCAATTATGGTTAGTTTAAATATCAGACAGAAAGGAAAGATGGGCAATGGGCAAGCCACTGTGGTATTTTCTTCGTGATCTTTTCATTTCAGGGAGCTGTCTGCATCATGGCCTTTACTGGGTGAATTTTGGATGTATGACCCATGCCGTTAGTTCAATACTAAAAAGCAATTGGCTGTGGGGGCTAAGGGGCGGGTCTTGAAACTTGACAGGAAGTATCCAGACAGTATGCAATGTATCCTGGGAGTAGCTTCAGGTGACCTAAGATGCCATCTTTAAAAAAAAATGGATGAATGGACTGTGGAACAAAATCATTCTCAGTATACATGTGCATATGTTCATAATTCAGTCAAGTCATAATTCTATTACAAAGCAGGTGAAATGGAAGGTTAGGTTGTCGAAGAAAGCTTATATCCAAAGTGGTCTTGACCACAATGTATTTTAACACCTCGGTAGGCCTATGACTTTGGGGACAAAAGAAAGCTACTCTAGTCTGGACCACATTCTCCTAAAAGAAAAGCAGTGAATCTAACACACATACCTGCCTTAAACTAAAGTAGGGAAAATACTACACAGATTTTTTTTCCATTAACGCCCCTTATTGGACTTGGTGGGAACCAGGATAGTGTGGAGAAACGGTGAGCCTTCTGGCCAGCTTGTGTACTTCACTCAGGCTAGTGGCTACCCAAGGGCTTCACATCATACATATGGCCAATCTGCTGCCTAAACAAAATAATATAGCTCATCCATTTGCAGGATTGATAAAGATGTAATCTGCTAATATGACTAATTGTTTTTACATACATGGAAAAAGAAATGGGGAGTACTTAGAATGTAAGGGTAGGTAGGCAGTGTGCCATTGCGTAAAAGCTTTGCGTAAAACCAAAACGACTCCAAGCGGACATGCGTGCGATAGGATTAGTGAGTAGGAAATAGAAGGGAAAAAAAGTTGCCTGTTAATTAACTTGGCCTCAGGGCTGAAAGGGAAAATGTTGAAAGTTCGACAGAGTCTTGTCTTCCCTCAGTCTGGACTAATGTGAACTCTCTCTCTCTCTCTCTCTCCCTCTCTCTGGAAGTGTCTACAATGTCCAGACCGACACCAAACCAACGTATATTTTTATTTCGCAAAAGAATCCTTCGGTTTCTCATCCAGAAAAGAGCTCCGGCACATTTATAATTGACAACATCCCTCTTCGCCAGAATAGCCACACCTGGATGGCAGATTCCAGCGCACAGCGGCATCACAGGAAGGAAGGAGACCATTATAGGCCAACCTTCACCTGCACGCCAGCGGCTCCGCAGCTCATTTTCAACACAAGTATGGTTCTGGGTAGCTCTGGTCCATAATACAGCGTTAGGAGTTCTCCTTAACGCTATGTCACACTCACTGCTGAGCCATTGCGCTCACAGCCGCGGTAGCCCTGGGTTGCTCAGCCTCTCGTCTGTAGTTACAGTAGGCTAACTAAAAATAAAAAATACACTTTCGCTACTCACCAAAAGACGGTTCTAAGATGCTGAAAGCCTACTTTCCTAAGTGGGAACACTCGGAGCCCCCCATTTCACCTCTAAAATACACTTTTTAGCCAGAAACGAAAATATTTCACCGTAAGTTTTAGCTGCTCCACACCGCCCTCTACAGATCTTGTCAATAGAAATGTCCATTGCATTGACCAGATTTTGCTTTCCGGTGACATATTTTCTTTTCAGGCTAAAACGTATTTTAGACGTGTGGTGGGGGCTCACAGTGTTCCCAATAAGGGAAGTAGGCTTTCAACTCCTTTAAGTCGTCTTTATTTTGGTGAGTAGCGAAAGTGTATTTTTAATATTTACTACAGACGAGACACGAGAGGGTGCGCAGCCTTTCCTGCGGCGCAAGCAAGGGCTCATCGGTGACATATCGTTAAGGAGAACAACGCTATATGGACCACAGCTAGGTTCTGGGGGGATTGCGCGTAAAAGGAGCACAGCTTTGACGGTCAAAAAGCTGTGCTCAAAGTTTGACCCTAAAGACAAGAGCTGCACAAATGAGATGCGCTACAATGCGAGAGATAGCGAAAGAAGACGAGAAAGAATGCGAAAGTTATGTGGAATGTAGTGGGATGCAAGTTAGATATAGGATTTATTTCTAAAAAACTTTTAACACAGCTGATGGGGGTCGTACAGGTAGGCTATATCATGTCATTAGTTGTCGTCCTTTGATGGCAGCCCTGTGTCAAAAAAAGGATGATTGAAATTAACTGGCTACTGTGTGGAACGTCTTCTTACCTGCTCTGACATTAGCAGCTTGCAGAATTAACGTTAGTGTGATGATGATAGTGGTTAGCGCGGAACTCCAAAGCGGTCGTTTCGTTTTCCACCTTGTGGACCATCTGTGCATCTCCATGGTGACCGCCGCTGTACAAAAAAAACGGGCGACCTTAAATTAAAAAAAATGTGGTCCCACTCCGTTCCACAATCCACACACACACAAAAATATGATGTGTTTTCTACAACAGAGCCATGTGTGCAAAAAGAGAGTAGGCTACTGTATGCTTCCTAAAGCCAAACTGGGCCCTTGTGCTCCGCTCCCCCTAAGCCCAGCTCCCAGACTGAAGGTAAAGGGCTCTTCATGAAAAAAAAATGGGAGAAAAA
>NC_137814.1:11449206-11451706 GCF_963921795.1 Nannobrachium achirus
GTAGGCGTGTTTTCCCTTTCAACATTTCATGTGGCACTATTTGAAATGTATTTAATTTTTAACTTTTTATATAGGTCATCAGTTACTGCTCATCTCGGCAGGAGAGAATAAGAGCAGCTGCAGACACAAGGCAAAAAAAACAAAACATGCTACATCTGGAGAAAAGGATAAAAATCGTTGCATGAGGAGTTTTGCTCCGGGTCAATGCTTCAAACTATCATAAATTGAAATTTTTGATAGTCAGTCAGTCAGTCAGTCAGTCAGTCAGTCAGTCAGTCTGTCTGTCTGTCTGTCTGTCTGTCTGTCTCTGTCTCTGTCTGTCTGTCTGTCTGTCTGTCTGTCTGTCTGTCCATCCTTCCTTCCATCCACCTTGGCATGCTCTAACAATAATTAGCGATGTATACAATCACATTTCTGCCTGCAGCCATCAAAGTAGCACAGCGTATGATTAACAGTCTCTACCAGTCTCATCATCTCCACCGTCTGCCTCCCTCTCTCCATCTTTATGTCTGTCTGGGGCATGTGATGACAATGTTTTGTGGTTGTGCATAAGTATGAAAAGGCACGGGGGCAATGGGGGGAAGGGATATAATAATAAATCTTTCTGATTACTTTAACAGTGCAATCGGTGGAGACAGGCTGTATGGAGAAAAAACTTTGGACACTGAACACATAGATGGAAGATTAGTGTGGAACGCAAAGCGATTAACAGAGGCAGACATCTACTGCAACTATAGCATAATTTGCTGTTATACAGTATGCATTTCAAATGGGACAATTAAAACATTAAGCCGATGAGCATAAATGCTGCTGATTTAAAGATGGGAATATGCAGCATATGCTTGAGTTCATGCAACAGACGAGGAAAATCTTTTGTACCGGCCGCCCTTAAGCTGTACAACGAGACACATAACGGACGAGTGAAAAGGACTTCCTTCCTAACCTAGACTGACGGAACTATTGCTGTATTGACTTTGACCCCTAAGGACCTTCCAGGGAGAGTGCTCATGTGCGTCTTGCGGTGACACGCTCCCTAGTTTTTCTTCTTCTCTGAGCTGCTTTTTTTGTTTGTTTTTTCGCACTGATTTTTGACTTTGCACTATTAGGTTGTGTTGGTAGTTTCTGAGTATTCTGCTTTGTTTAACAATGTCAGTGAGATACTTGTTGCACTAACTAGCATTGACTGTTACGGTCTCTTTTTGTAAGTCACTTTATGTATATATACTTATATATTATTCGCCCCCTCTATTGATGCACCTTTTCTTTATTGGTACTGTACTGCTCTTTTTTTTTTCTTTTACTCTTATCTATCTTTTGTCTTACTTCTCTGTAACTTTGTAAATACTGTATACTGCTATGCTACAACTGGACAACTGAATTTCCCCCTTGGGATAATAAAGGTATCTATCTATCTATCTATCTAACAGGCAGGACGCTTATACACATGCCAATATGCATACTTGCTAATGCTATTGGGATCAATGGCCTGGTCGGATGCTGCTTATCCCACAGCCTTAAGGGAATGACTGAGGTCCAGGCACGTGCACACATAGACATCAAAGGGTGCTTGAGCCCCTGCCCGTTAATCCGTCTGTAAAAAGTGCACTCTCCAGACCATGAATGCAGTTTTTACTATGGTGAAAGAAATACAAATTCCCTCTTTCCATGCCATACCTGAAGGCAGCATTCAAAAGAATTGCCTTGTCCAAACTCTCCTGAACTTAAATGCAGCATCTTATGTAAAAATAATAGCCCTCTCTGTGTAGAAATCCATGCCGTGCGCCACATCTACAGTATTCACTTGATTATGCTTAGTTCAGTGTGGTATCACCGAAAATAGCCGAAAATAGCCGCCCTTCAAGTTCTGCTATTTACGATATTTTCACCAAAATGCCCTTTTAAATATGTCAGTTTACAGTTTACAGTTTAGGCATTTAGCAGACACTTTTAATCCAAAGCGACTTACAATAAGCAGGTAATACATCACTATAATAAGCAAGATAATATGTCAGTACATCAACAACAATATAACAAATGCATAGGAATATCAATCTAGAAAAACAATAATATAGGTAGACCATGCTCCTAATCAGTAAGAAAACGTTTCTAAAACCTAAAAAATCCTAGCTACTGTAGCTTCATGTACATTGTACAGTATGGTCAATTCATGTTACAGTAGTGCTATGGGTTTAGGTGGAGTCTGAAGAGGTGCGTCTTCAGTCTGCGGCGGAAGCTAGGGAGTGGGTCTCTAGTTTAAAGTGCGACAGGGAGTTTATTGCACAGTTTGGGGGCCAGGAGGGCAAAATGTCTAGGACGAGTAGATTTTTGTCAGCCCCTGCATCTCTAACATTCTCTGTACGTCACTGCTGAGGTCCTTTGCTTGGCTCTCAGTCTGCACAAGAACTTCTGTGAACAGACACACACACAAACATCCCTAAATGCATGATGGCTTGGCTGAGATGGTGAAATGAACAGTGCCTTTATGGTCAGTTGGAAACCA
>NC_137814.1:11456706-11484206 GCF_963921795.1 Nannobrachium achirus
TTGGAAAAGTGCTATACAAATAAAATTCATTATCATTATCATTATCATTATCATTGTGCGCAACAACTGCACAAACAGACAGGACTTTATTAATCCCGCAGGGGAAAGTCGTTTTCACCCAGCTGATGACTGCTCAGCTGCATGGTCACAATGGCGAGTGCATTTGCATGACATGTAATACTACGGGCCCATGTTATATGAGGTAGTTTTCAGTCCGCGGTGTGTTCTACCGTGGTATGCAATATACGTAGTCTGACCTGCAGAAAATATTCGTAGCTAAGCGTAGCCATTCGAAAACCATCCGAGAAAGTGTATCTGATACACATCCGATACACAGGAGGAGGGGCTGGGGCAGCAAGAGTGTGGACTTCGATAGCCTATAGTCTAAAAGGTTAAGGCTTATTTGTCTGGTGTGTGCCGGCTGAACATAATATGTGGCATTTGTCTTTCTTGAAGTGATAATTAATGGCTGCTGGTGAAGGAATTCACACTTTAAACAATAGACCTGCCACACTTCATAAGTATTCAAACTGCGAGAGGTCATCTGTGGGCAGAGTGTTTTCTGCAGGTCTTTCAGTCCGAGTGTATCAAAGGGTGCGTTCGGAAATGCGCACCGGGTGTGTGCACAGTGTAGTGAGTGCCTAACTCCAACCCTAATCCTAACCCTAACCTCAGTAAAACTACCGGTATGCCTGCCCTAAACCCAACCCTAACCCTAACCCTAACCTCAGTAAAACTATGCCTAAAACTAACCCTAACCCTAACCAGACCCGGTGCGCATTTCCGAACGCACCCTTTGATACACTCGGACTGAAAGACCGAGTGTCATCAGTGACCACGGCACGCGTGTGCGAGTATATACGTGCACATGTGCGTGTGCCGTGTGTGTGTGGGAGGTTAGTTAGGGAATGATTATAGATGCCATCCAAAAACATCTAGAACACACCACTGTTTTCAGTACTGTCTAATCATGAATGCGCACGCACACACGCACGCACGCACGCACGCGCACGCACGCACGCACACGCGCACACACACACACACACACACACTTATAATAGTATATGGCACTTTGTTAGTTTACATTATATTATAGACAAAGAAGATGAAGTACTTGGTCTGACAAGTGACTACCAGCTTGATCATTTGATTTGATGTTCTCGATGCATCTAAAGGCCTGATGTGTACATTTCATGATTGCCTCTTTGAGACCAAAACGTGATGTATCTGGGCCAGCCTGCTTGACGAAAAGCAAGGCCTTTCAGCAAACAAATAACAAACACTTAGAACTTTCAGCTAAACATTTACTAAACTTCGTAGGTTAATTATGGGAATTCATGGTGAAGTTATTGAAAGATCCAATCAACCATTGACATGATTTGCCCCATGCCCCTGCCTCAATCCAGCACACATCTATAGACTAAACATGCACACACGGAGAGTGACGGTTACACAAGCTAACTGGTGATTAAGGCAGGTACAATAAGGACCCCTGTTTAGTTGTCTGCAGTATTTAGGTTTGGACCCTGCTGTTCTGTTGTTGGACTGAGCTAGTCTAGAGAGGACAGGGAGGCCACCTGTTTTTATGGTCTTCTAAGAAAAGTAGGGAGGGGGAAGTGAATGGATAAGGTCATAATCCCTTCAGAAGCAATAGAAATATTATTGAACTGGACATTTAAGCTCCGGCTGCTTCAGTCATTGGCCATCAGCAAAAGGAAAAAACAAATCCCTGCGCAGTGCCAAGGAATATGTGTGCGTGTGTGTGTGTGTGTGTGTGTGTGTGTGTGTGTGACTGTGTGTGTGTGTGTGTGCGCGCGCACGCAAGTGCACATGTAAGCGGTACGCACGGCGCACGCACATGCACACACGTCACATGTGCTGATGACAAAGCGCAAGTGTGTTGAGGCAACTTGTCTTGGGACAATCAGAGGTTGAAGAACTGCCTTTTTGTGCAAAATTAATTTGGACTTTTGAGGTATTTTGATTAAAACTTTGCTTACACACTGGTGTTTACTGATTTCTCTGGAATGTTTGTATTCGTCAATAATGCTTATCTTGGCTATGCTGGCCTTTTCATGAATCGAATACATTGCGGTTACCTTGTCAAATAACACAACAGCGCTTGCATGCTTTTGACATGGGATCTAAATGGTTTTCACAATATCAGGAATTGAAATCATGACTTGGCCTTTACAGTCGCCGTTCTGGAACAACACATTCTTTCCTCAGACACATCAGGAAGCACCGTTCCAACCAGGGACGTGCTGGGCCCCTGATTCAGCCCGGGAAAAAGAGTTGGAGAGGCCCTCATTGCGTGCTATAGAGAGAGATAGAGTAGCTGCTGCTACTCAAAGATTGAAGAAGTGACAAGCCAGTGGGCCAAAGAATTACTGTACATGAGTTATATTTCGTCATTGTCGGGTGGAAACCTTGTATGTCCAAAACCGTTTGTTTTGTATTTATCATTTTAAAAATGATTTAAACTAGTGAAAACAGCCGATCTACAAGCACACAACGCCTCTCACCGCGAGGCGTTGTGTGCTTGTAGATCTGCTGTTTTCACTACTTTTGTGCAACAGCCTTATATGATGAAGCAGGGCTTTGCTTTGCGAAAAAAAATATATATTTGAAACTTGGAGATACAAGTTTTCTGCCCGACAGTGACGATTTACTTTGTTGGCCACCCAGCCCCCAAAATGGAACGAAGGCCGATATTTTATTTTTAATTTTTTCCTAATGGCCAGCACGTCCCTGGTTCCAACTTCAGGCAAGGAGAATGTGGCTCATGATGGATCAAACTTCCAATATTTATATGGCATTGAAAACTGCCAAAGTTCTTACAAGACTCTTATTGTTTCTGCAATCACTTCTTGATTATTTCGATAATCGTTCATTTCAGTTGAATGCAATTGTGTCATAGCCTCACCAAAATTAATAGTATCGACAAAGGTAAATCAACTATATCAAATATACTGTTCAAAATGACACATAAATCATCCGGCTCTTTGTGTTGGTACTCGTGGAGAGATTAGGCGATGGTACTGTACCTCTTCACGATAAAATGGAAACCACATTGGCTGGGTTCCTACATTAAGACTGTGATCTTCTGTAGGAGAGCCAGGAGGCCACTATGGCCCAGAGGTTTGGAAAAACACATGAAGCCGATTAGGACGGACGGTAATCATATCACCCACAATACAAGGGAATATGAATGGTTCATTTTGTTCCACTCACAAAAATAGCCCATTATTCCAATGATGGCTTTGTAACGATGCCTTTGTAGCATACAGGGACCATAAATACTTAGCTGATGAGAAATATAGATACATACTCTGGGTTAATTCCTGTGCATAGCAGGAACATGTGTACACACTCACCCCAATCTAAATCTCGGGCACATTGTCCCTGGCAAGTAAAGGCGGTCAGATTAAAGACTAAAGAAATAGACAGGATGGGAAATTGAAACCAGCCTGGTAAGTTTGTCTACTCTACGGGACACACTGGCAAGTACAGAGACCTCTTATTCTATCTGAGAAAGCCGCGGAAAGTGTGTGAAAGCCCTTCCAGAGATAGCATTGGTAAAGCCCCCCCCTGTGTAATGAGTCACTACGGTACATTTGTGGTTTGGGTGGAACAGGACGAAAGTGGCTAATTTATGCTTTGTCGTGTGATGCGACACATTGGGCCCTTGTGGATCATCAAGGCTATGTTTGTTGCAGGACACGTCGTGCTACGAAGTATAATTCGCCAAATTCGGGGCTAAGCTGTCCTCCTCTCACCTCTTCAGACGTCTGCGGCAATACGGAAAAATAAGAGCTCATTCTAAATTCAAAAACAGTAAAAAAAAAAGAAAGTGACGCTGAAAGCCTGTGATCCATGTGCCAGCAGCTGTGTTAGTTTTCTGTTAGCAGCTGAAACACTCAGACATATTTCCTACGTTCATCACCTCCTGCGTGGGGCTTGGACGGTTTCCAACCTCAGTGGTCCAGGATACAGCAACCCCCAGCCGGGCTCCAAGCTTGTTTCCACATTGCCGGTAAAGTTTGGGTGCCTATGCGTCCCTCCGCAATGTTCCCCCAACAAAGCAGTCACTCGGCATCCTCCTTAAATGCGGGAGAAGGAGGGGGGGCCAGACGACCACATGGGTTTTCCATTAGTGTAAGCAAGCAACGTCAAAGTAATTTTTTTCCCCTGTTTTCCACCGTGCTATCTGAATCTAGAGCGACTCAGCGGGTGATGGAGCTATAGGCACGGAACATTCTTTGTACGCGTCACATACCCAGTGTTGCCAGATGTACGGTAATTATCATATTAGTACGATAATTTGACCCTCTGTACGATCAATAATTCCAAAAATGCCCAAATGTACGATAATTTCGGCATATCGACAAAAAGAGCGTGAATTTACTAAATTCCCTGGCTGCTGATTCGGGATCCGGTTTGGCTTCTCAAAAAAAAGTCTGGAAATCAGTCAATCTGATCCTAGATCTGTAGTTGGAGGCATTAAAAACACCGGTCGCGTCTTTCCAGTCCAGTTTCAGGCTTTTATTCGAGTAACACAGGCAACACAGGGATGCTGACAGAACCCTCGCTAAAAACCCCAGGGCAAAAATCCACTCGTCCGAGACAGTTTGCCCTCCAGGCCCCCAAGCTGTGGAATAAATTCCCTGTCACACTTAGAACAACGGACTCACTCGCTAGCTTTCGCCGTGGACTGAAGACTCACCTTTTCAGACTCCACCAAAACCCTTAGCACTACTGGAAATCAATGTCCATACATGAAGCTAGTTAGCATTTGTTTTTTAGGTTTTTTAGAAACCTTTTTTATTATTTTATTTTTCTTTACAGATTATACTGTTTTTCTAGATAGATATTCATTTGCATTTGTTATATTGCTGTTGATGTACTGACATTTGTTTATTATTGTGATATTTGATCTGCTTATTGTAAGTCGCTTTGGATTAAAAGCGTCTGCTAAATGCCTAAACTGTAAACTGTAAACTGAGTAAGGTCCAGGAATTTGCCTGCCTCCCACACAGCATATGTGATGTGTTTTTGTCTCAAACAAGGTTGTTTCTTACACTAAATAATACACTTTTTGGTGAAATTACTTCTTTACACGTGTGATTTCTCTTTTTTTGGCTGTGTACGATAATTTTCTGTCAAATACGATAATTTTAAGCCTCTGGTACGATAATTCAACATTTCACATCTGGCAACATTTCACATACAGTTGTGGGGCAGAAACCTATCTCATCTCTATTCTAACCTTTTGCGTTTTTTGGGGGAAATTAACGCCTTACTTGATCATACTACAGCGCTACACAAACATATGAAAAGTAGCAGATCCACAAGCTCGAAATGGGCTGCGAAGCAACGCAGTTTGGTCTGCTACTTTTTCTAGTTTGCAATTTGAATCCTGAAAAGTAAAAGTTTTGGACATGAGGTTTCCACCCAAGAGAGACGATATATAAGCATAGAGTATTTATTACAGAGGCATCGTAGCCTATATCGTCGTTGTCGGGTGAAAACCTTGTATGTCCAAAACCGTTCGTTTTGCATTTATCGTTTTAAAAATGATTTAAACTAGTGAAAACAGCCGATCTACAAGCACACAACGCCTGCTGTTTTCACTACTTGCGTGCGACAGCCTTGTCTGATGAAGCAGGGCTTTTCTTCGCGAAAAAAACGTACAAATTTGAAACTTGGAGATACGAGGTTTCTGCCCGACAGTGACAATATTATCTAGGCTCATATGTGCACAGCATAAAACAATGGCAACATCAGACATCACATAATGTAAGATCATTTCCGGCCATGCAAAAGCCCCTGCTTTGAATTTAGCTGTCACCAGATGTATCAGTAGGCGGATTATCCCAGATCTCTGATCATGACTAAACTAAATTGTTGTTTTTGTGGGAGGGCCTAAAACACGAGGCGGGAGGAAAAGTGGTTTCACAAGCCGTCCCCAACATCTGAGGGGTGTTAAGAGTACACAATACAACATCTGTTTGACAAGGATTGACTCTTTTTGTGTGCGTTTGTCATGTCCCTGTCATACCAACGTCCAGAGGTGAGCGTGGTCTTATGGTGTGACGACTAGGATAGAGAGTTGGAGTTCCACCGTGACATCTGGCTGACAAGCGTTAATCCCAGCCCATGTGAGGTGAAAACTTCTGCGTAGAAACTGCCATCCATTGTTAACATTTTTGACTGAAGGTTATTCATGGCTTTTCTGGGGGAGGGTGTGTAGTTCTTTGAATAGCAGTGTGTTTTTCTTTTTGCTATTTTCGACCGCTTTCGAAAAATGTTTCACGATTTCGGAAAATCTTGAGTTGAAATGGCATACCCAAAATGGGGATGACAGGTTGCAAGTGTTTAAACAATGTACTCGCACCGATACACAAATATGTCAGTAGTACTGGCCTTCTTGTATTGTGTGTAAGGCCTAAAGAGGTTGATCATTAATTGTTCATCGAGTACTAGGCACTGTAGCGACTGTTTTCCGTAGGTTGGGAATCATCAAGGTTAAAGGGTGAGCTATAGAGTCGAGCACAGAGATGACGGAGCCGCAGCTCAGCTTGCAGGGCCCTGGAACGCTGCCATAACTCACTGATGACAAGTGATGCTGCAACACTACCCCACGGATAGATGCTCCGCATTAGTGAAGCCCAGGGCAGAGTGTGTGTGTGTGTGTGTGTGTGTGTGTGTGTGTGTGTGTGTGTGTGTGTGTGTGTGTGTGTGTGTGTGTGTGTGTGTGAATTTGAAAACTCGACCAATGATGAAAAACTCCCATATCTACTGGGAGAAATACAACAATGCGCAAACACAGCAGCAAGATTTGTGAACTGTTGCGACAAAAGAAGGCTAGAAACACAACCACCCTAAGGACTACAAACCATGGATTGACATCTAGACCTACTGCACATACAGTATGAAACAGATGAAACATGTTCCCCATTTTCAACTGTTTTTATTGTCTCCACCAGCCGAAGGCTGAGGGAGAGTATGTTTTCCCCTCCGTCCGTCCGTCCGTCCGTGCGTCCGTGCGTCCGTCCGTGCGTGCGTCTGTGCGTCCTCGCAGTTTGTGAACAGCTAATCTCAGTCACCGTTGGCCCGATCGCTGCCAAACTGAGCACACACACTCCCTGGATGCCAATCTAGAACCTCTGCCCCACATTTTTCAAATCAGCCTCATGGTGGCGCTATAACAGGCCGATTTGTGTGGCCTGGTTGTTACCAGCTAATCTCCGGCGCCGTTGGCCCGATCGCTGCCAAACTGAGCACACACACTCCCTGGATGCTAATTCAGAACCTCTGCCCCACATTTTTTAAATCAGCCTCATGGTGGCGCTATAACAGGCCGATTTGTGTGGCCTGGTGGAGACCTGTGCTCGGAAGAGCACTGCTTCTAGTTGTATTTGTGATACTTGCTTTGGCAATGTAAACGTATGTTTTCTCATGCCAATAAAGCTCCTTTGAATTGAATTGTGTGTGTGTGTGTGTGTGTGTGTGTGTGTGTGTGTGTGTGTGTGTGTGTGTGTGTGTGTGTGTGTGTGTGTGAGTGAGTGAGTGAGTGAGTGAGTGAGTGAGTGAGTGAGTGTGTGTGTGTGTGTGTGTGTGTGTGTGTGTGTGTGTGTGTGTGTGTGTGTGTGTGTGTGTGTGTGTGTGTGTGTGTGTGTGTGTGTGTGCGTGTGAGTGAGTGAGTGAGTGAGCGACTGAGTGAGTGAGTGCTTACATGCGAGAGAGATATCATATCAGAGATTAGAGAATCATTAGTCGGTGAAGTCTCTCAGCTGCATCTGTTTGTTTGTGCGTATCTCTTTCTGTGTGCATGGACATGGGCCGCATGCCATACGCAGCAATCCTGCGGTTGTACGTGCGTTTGTACGATCATCCATTGTGCTGTACAGTATGCTCAAACACGCACGCATTTAGGGCTGATAGGGAGAGAGGAGCACGTCTGGAATCACTTAACCAGGGGGCGCGTACGTACATTCCCGCACGTGGAATCATTCCTCCCAACAGGAGTGTCATTGTTTCCAAAGAAGACAGTAGATCTTTCACCATGATTCAGGTAGAATTTTTTCCCTATATAATTACTTTTTTCCTGTCACAAGTACAGACCTTTACAAAGCTGGCTGGACCGTGTCCATGCAGAGGAAAGTGATCATGGCTCTGATGAGAAATGAAAAGGCATTGCGCTGCATTTTGGAAAGTTGGGGAAACAAATGAAACCGCACAGTGGTTACTGCATACAGGGACGTGCTGGCCATTGGGAAAAGCGGGACAACTCCCGAACGGCCGGCTCATTCCCGGCCGGTCCAGGCTGGCCATTAGGAAAAAATTGTCGGCCTTCGTTCCATTTTGGGGGCTGGGCGGCCAACAAAGTAAATCGTCACTGTCAGGCAGAAACCTTGTATCTCCAAGTTTCAAATTTGTACATTTTTTCGCGAAGCAAAGCCCTGCTTCATCATACAAGGCCGTCGCACAAAAGTAGTGAAAACAGCAGATCTACAAGCACACAACGCCTCGCGGTGCGAGGCGTTGTGTGCTTGTAGATCGGCTGTTTTCACTAGTTTAAATCATTTTTTTAAATGATGAATACAAAACAAACAGTTTATTGTCATACCTCCAGACAAGGTCCCCCATTGGGATAACAGCGCCATCTGGCGATGCAACAGAGTAAAACTCATATCCTCCCATACGAGAAATGTCATTTGTCGGAAGGGCTGTCAATCACAAACGAGGGCACCGCCCCCGAGTGTATATAAGCCCTGCGGGCTATCATAACTTCCTCTTCCGCACCTCTGCTAACCTGCAACTAGAGTGTCGCGAACTCAGCCATATATTTTAATTCTGTAAAGTTTTAGCCTAAAGCGACGGCTAGGAAGTCGGCCACTGGCCTTTATAGAATATCTCCTGTACGTCTTTATTCTTCAGTTCCAACAGTTTCGGCGTTCTCACCTGTTTCCTCGCTGTAAGTTTCCAGCTTCTTCTCTGAGCTTGTTATTGTCCGATAGCCTCTTGTAGCTTAGCCTAGCTTCAAGCTATCGATGTTCCACGGCCCTCGGCTAGCATGCTGCTATCCTTGTTCCCCTGGAAGTGTGCTCGATGCTGGAGACTTATCGCTGGTGAGGACACCCACCCTCGGAATTTCCTTCGATGATCCTGCAGGCTGCTTCATGTGGTGAGTCTTTCGAGTGTTAGCAAGTGCCTTGCTTGCTCGTTCCTTTGTTTGGTAGCCTCATGCTAGAAGGCCCTCACCAGGGCACTGATTGCTAGCGCGCCCTAGCTGGGTGTCGCTATTGTCTTTACTTCTAGCTGGCTAGGACTTTCCAATGTTTGTCCGGTGGTTTCTCGTGTTGTCCCCGCCGCCCTGGTCTCGCCGACCAGGGCTACGGGCCTCTCCTGGCAGGTTTTGTGGGCACGCAGCGGTGCCCGCTGTTTGTGCTTCCTTCACTTAGCCTCCACTAGCCTTGTGGCCTGCCTGGTTTTTTCCCTCCACCGGACTCTGCTGCCTCCGGGGCTCGCGGCGCTGTACGCCACAGCGCTGCTTCTCGCCCCGGGCCGCAGCCTGCAGCCACTACGCCTATAGGGGGCTCCAGCGCGCCGCTGGTGCCCTACGGCGGACGGCTGCAACGTCACGGGACTACTTGCTGGTTCTCGCCCTCTCTCCCGCCGGTTCGGCTGGCCGCCGTCCCAGGGAGGAGAACCTGCTAGCCCGCCCGGCCGCTCCCACGCCGGGGGCGGCTAGCGGCGTGGTTTTTTCCCGCCTGCAGCCACGACGCCACGTTGTTTCTGCCTCCGGGGCTCGCGGCGCTGTACGCCACAGCGCTGCTTCCCGCCCCGGGCTGCAACCTGCAGCCACTACGCCTATCGGGGGCTCCAGCGCGCCGCTGGGGCCCTACGGCTGGCGTTCTGCAACTTCACGGGACCACACGCCGGCCCTCGCCCTCTCTCCCGCCGGTTCGGCTCCGCCGTTCCAGGGAGGAGAGCCTGCTAGTCCGCCCGGCCGCTCCCACGCCGGGGGCGACTAGCGGCGGCTCCGGTTCCCGCCTGCAGCCACGACGCCTATTGGGGGCTCCAGCGCGCCGCTGGTGCCCTACGGCTGGCGTCTGCAACTTCGAGGGACCCCGCCCGGCCGCTTCCACGCCGGGGGCGGCTAGCGGCGGCTCCGGTTCCCGCCTGCAGCCACGACGCCTATTGGGGGCTCCAGCGCGCCGCTGGTGCCCTACGGCTGGCGTCTGCAACTTTGAGGGACCCCGCCTGGCCGCTCCCACGCCGGGGGCGGCGAGCGGCGACGCCGGTTCCCGCCCTCTCTCCCTGGTACGGCTGGCGCCGTTTTATTCAGGGGAGAGAACCTACTGGTCCGCCTGGCTGCCCCCACGCTGGGGGTGACTAACGGCGACTTCCTCCTCCTTCCCCTTGGATTTTTCGTTCTCGGCCATGCTGGCTGAGCCCTGATCTTCCTGGCACGCTTATGTTCTGGTGGCACGCCTCCGAACAACGCTGTTAAAAGCGGGGATGAATTTGAGAGTGAGGATGAGGAGGGATGGAATTGGGTTGAAGGCTCTTCTCCCAATATTCCTCCTACAAGTGAGTCTTGCAAGTCCTCGGTTCCACGAGGACCCTGCATCCTTCCGCCCACCTCCGCCTCTACCCCCTCTCTCCCCTCCTCCATGCAGAAGGAGGGGAATGGGTCGGCGGCGCCCCAGTACATCCCGCTCTCCCCTCCACTGTGCCAGTGGAAGGGGGCCTGGGTCTGCGGCACCCGGACTGTGGTTTTTTCCACATGGTGGGGCTCAAGGAGACCACTTACTTGCGCCTAAGCGCACTGAACACAGCTCTCCCCACAAGGCTTGTGGGAAGTGGGTGTGTTAGATGACATAGGGTTGAGGGCCTAGCCCTCCACGGGGTCTGGGTTCCGTGACGACACACGGTCCTCCTCCCCCCGAATGCAGACGTTTGAGTTCTGTCCCACGCAGGGGAGAATGAAAATCTCTGTTGCCCAGTAGCTTTTTCCCATGTCATCAGTAAGAGTATGGTAGTCGAAACAAAACCTTTGTTTACCTACCTCTCAGTCCCTAGCACAAAGGACCCTCCTCTCTGCTTACAGCCAGTCAGTGTATAGAGACCCATGCAGGGTTCTTTATTCACTCAATGGATTACTTATTGTCCCAGTCCTGCAGACTGGTGACAATTAAAAGGTTTTTCCCTGGTTTGCAATGGGCTCCACTGTTTTGCTATTAGTCACAATAACAAAGCTTCTCTTCTGTGCTATTCTCCTCTGTCTCCACTGAGCGGCACTGTCGTGCCGAGTTCAGTTCAGAACAGGAGTATGGAGTGTTATGTACAGCATCTTAACACTCTTCAGGGACGCCGAGCCGGACTCCTCCCACAGAACCTGTGGGATGAGGTGGTGTAAATGACCTTGGACTGTGGGTACAGGGGTCCCTGACTACACAGGGACCTCCTTCCCCCAGGCGCTAATATTTATTTTCCTTATTCCATGCAGGGATAATGAAAATGGTTACTGCCTCCCTTGTCCCCAAGTCTTAAAAAAAAAGAAAAAGAAAAAAAAAAAAAGTGTTTTGAGCGAGCGTGGCCTGCTCACTCCTACACTTGCACGGACAACCTCTTATCGCTTGCAACCGCTCAGTGTAATAAAGCCCATGCAGGGCTTTCTACTCACTCACGATAACAGATTTCCCAGTCTTGCAGTCATGCAGACAGGTTACAATCAGAATGGGTTGCAGACATGCTGAGGTTCCCACCCATGTTAACTGCGGTTCACAGTGGTGCGGTTTTTTCCTATGTGCATTTTTCCTCTGCCTACACTAAACGGCACTGTAGTGTCGATTCTAGTGCAGGACAGGAAGTGTTTCACTATCGGTGTGTGGGATTATGAGTTGGCCTAATTTTCCCTGCAAGGAACTATTAAAGGCCTCAGATCTGGTTTAAACGTTTACACGTTCTTCCCCGTGCTGGGGTAAATGTTTTTACGTAACAAACCGTATTTCGCAGAATGCTCTTTCTGTTTCTCTTTCCACCACCGTTCAACATGTTGACGTCACGTCCGTTGGCGCGGCCGTCACCGGATAAGGAGGGGAGCTTCCCGGATACGGAAGTGCTAATCCCCAACGTTCCTTCTCCCCCGTGCAACCTAACGGTTTCTCCCTCGTTTCACAGCACGTTAGCACGTTGTGTGAAACGGTTAGGTTCCGAACGGAACCCTTGTTTATTTAATACCCTTGATGGTATTCTGATAAACATTGGAGACTGTGCAATCCGAGCAATGGGTGTTACGTCAGTAACACGTGGCCTTAGATTGCATTTCTTGAACCACCCCCGCTTCCAGCTGGGGTATTTACACTCGAGCCCGCGCTTGTAAGCAGGGGCTCTGAGTGAGGAAATAAGCTCGGTACTATGCAATGGTGCTGTAGTAGAGCTCTTACGAGACCTGAACCAGCTTGGTTTCTGGACTCAAATTTTTCCTGGTTCGGAAAAAGAAGGGGGGGGGGGGGGGGCTGCATCCCTTCTGGATTAGGGATATCACACCAACTTCGTGTTGGCCCACCTGAAGGCCTTGGGTTTTCAACATCTTTTTGTCAAAAGTATGTTGACGCCCTCCCAGCAGATCTCCTTCTTGGGGATACCTCTGGATTCGACCACGATGTCTACCCGCCTCTCTCTGGAGGGGGTGGACAGGTTCCTGACGTGTCTTCGCTCCTTTCAAATTGGACCAAGTGGTCAGTTACAAGGAGTGTATGAAGTTGGCAGGGCTGATGGCTTCAGCGGTGCAACTTCTTCGCCTGGGCAGGTTTCTTATGAGACCGTTCTGGCGGTGGACACTGACGCTCAGGATTCCTCCCCTGCAAGGGTGCAGGGAAGTGGTGGTCAGCCAGGCCTGCATGGACGCGCTGGTCCCATGGCGGGACCAGGCGTTGTTAATGAGTGGAGTCTCCATAGGCGTGGTGGTGTCACGCAAGGTGATCACCACAGACGCCAGCCGCTCGGGCTGGGACGCCACCCACGAGGGGCGCTCAGCCAGGGGTCTGTGGACCCCGGCCACGTTGGAGTACCACTTCAGTTATCTGGAGTTAATGGCGATCTACTTGGCTCTCAAGTATTTCGAACCGTTTCTCCGGGGTTGTCATGTCCTGGTCAGGACGGACGACATGGCAGCCTTGTACTTTCTCAACAAGCAAGGCGGCCTCTTCTCGCGCACGCTGGATCAGCTGGCGCGCGAGATGACTCTCTGGTGCGTACCGCGCCTGAGGTCCTTTAGAGCCTCCCATGTTCCAGGCCTTCAGAACGGCGGCGCCGATCTGTTGTCCAGGGGGGAGCCTCGCTACGAGGATTGGTCTCTCCACCATGCGGTGGTGAGACAGATCTTCTCCGGGTTCGGTCAACCTCGGTTCGATCTCTTTGCTTCCCAGGAGAACGCGAAGTGCCCCCTCTACTTCTCAGTGAGGGGACCTTCGCCTCTGGGGGTGGATGCGTTCGCACACGAGTGGCCGGAAGGCCGTCTCTATGCGTTCCAACCGCTGGAACTGATCCTTCCCACACTGGAGAGGATCAGGAGTTCCAACCTGGAGGTTCTTCTCGTGGCACCGTCCAGGGGAGTGTGGAGGTCTCTGATCACCCCACTGCTCTACCGGTCCCCCTGGCAGCTCCCCTTGCATAGGGACCTGCTGCGCCAGGCGGGGGACGATATCTTCCATCCCGACCCCCAGGCCCTAGACCTGTGGTTTTGGCCTGTGAGAGGGAGAACCTGCTAGCCGCAGGCTTCACCTGGGGGTGTCAGGCATGGGCCTATCTAAATTCCCTGAGGTGGTCAAGTTCATACACGGTGTCGACCGTTTAAGACCTGTGACTAGAATTTTGTTCCCTGCTTGGGATCTACAAGTGGTTCTTTTGGGCCTTTGCAAGGCACCCTTTGAACCGATTGGGAGGACCTCTTTGAAACATTTAAGTTTCAAGACAGCTCTTTTGCTTGCCTTGTCTACGGCTAAGCGTGTGAGCGACCTTCATGCGCTCTCTGTGAGCCCTGATTGTATGAGGTTTCTCAATAATGACTCCAAGGTTCTTCTTAAACCTCAATTGAGTTTTATTCCTAAGAACTGAGTGGTCCCGAAGGAACCTGTTGTTTTGACGGCTTTCCATCCTCCTCCGTTTGCATCGGAGGAGGATAGGCGTCTTCATTGTCTTTGTCCAGTTAGGGCCCTGAAGGCCTACTGTGACAAGACGGTGGACAGCAGGTCTACTTCTCAGCTTTTCGTGGTCATGAATGCCCGTCAGCGAAAAGCGGTGTCCAAACCCACTCTGTCGAGATGGATTGTGGATGCTGTTAGGTTGGCTTACACCCGGGCTGGGTCTGAAGTGCCGGAAGCACTTAAGGCCCACAGTACTAGGGGTGTGTCTACCTCTAGGGTTTTTGTCCAAAGGTGTCTCCATTTAGGAGATTTGTGCGGCGGCGAATTGGTCTTCGCCGTCCACCTTTGCGACCTACTATCACCTGGACGTTGCGCCTTCTGCTATGGCGCATACGGTTCTAGGTGCTGCTGCCCCGCCTACTATGTAGTGGGGCGGCTCTCTCCCCTTCCTGGGACAGCATGCTACTGTCTCTAGGATACCTGGGGGGGGGGACCCTGAGTCTTTCCCTTATATTACTGTAGTATTATAAGGCGGACCTGTGTCTGCCCTTAGTGCATAGGCAGGCCTCGGTCTGTCAGGGTCTCTTTTCTGTCTAAACACGCCCAGGCCCTGTGGGCCTGGGTCGGATCAGTCCTGAAAGGGGTCACGTCGGTTGACGGGACCTCCTTCCGGGTGTGGTCGGTGTGAACGACAGTCTTGTCGGTTCATGGCTTCTCGGGGAGTGTATGAGTCCCAATGGGGGACCTTGTCTGGAGGTATGACAATAAACGTATAGGTTCCGAACGGAACCATGTTTATTTAATACCGGAGGACAAGGTCCCCTGAATAAAGCCCCTCGGTTCGCTAGTTGCGGGCGCAGAGGTGCGGCTTTAGAGGAAGTTATGATAGCCCGCAGGGCTTATATACACTCGGGGGCGGTGCCCTCGTTTGTGATTGACAGCCCTTCCGACAAATGACATTTCTCGTACGGGAGGATATGAGTTTTACTCTGTTGCATCGCCAGATGGCGCTGTTATCCCAATGGGGGACCTTGTCCTCCGGTATTAAATAAACATGGTTCCGTTCGGAACCTATACGTTTTGGACATACAAGGTTTCCACCTGACAACGATGAAATATAACTCATAATTGGCCCACTGGCTTGTCACTTGTCATCATCTGAAATGGCAAATCTTTGAGTAGCAGCAGCGCTATAGAAAGAGATCTCTCTCTATAGCGCGCAATGAGGGCCTCTCCAACTCTTTTTCCCGGGCTGAATCAGGGGCCCAGCATGTCCCTGACTGCATACGAGGAGAGGCACAGTAGACGTTCCAACAGCGGTCGCCCTCTAGAACACATAGGCAGACATTATTATTACTAATATTTATTATAATGCATTTATGAATAGATACACATTGCTCAACCTCTTAAGCCGGGGACTGCCCATAAGTCCTACATCCCATTAGTCCTACATCTCATAAGTCCTAATTTGGTTAGGGTTAGGTTTTAGGGTTAGGTTTAGGCATAGTTTTACTGAGGTTTGGGTTAGGGTTTGGGTTAGATTTAGGCATATTATTTTTTAGGTTAACATTCACCAGATTCGGACTAATGGGATGTAGGAACAATGAGATGTCGGACCGATGCCATGGCACCCTTAAAGAGGTGGTGCCATGATTCCCCCCCCCCCCCTATAAAACATGATTATCAGGTATTATGATTATACTAGGAGGAAGACTTTTTCCAAAAAAGTATACAGAAAGAGTTAAAATTGGGTTTTTATGTGGCCACACCCCCAGTTCATTAAGTATGCATGGATGGCATGGTGGGTGGTGATCCAGCTGATATAGCCACACCCCACAGTGTTGGGTGAATGGTAAATAGGGGAGGAGTTGATACTGTGACATACTTAGTATCTGCGTTTTTTAACTGACACTTTTCACCACAAGGTGGCAGCCTCCAAGAGAAAACAAACAAATACTAAGAGAATACATCATTTCTCAAAAAAAAAACACACCAGGGGGTCTAATGAAGTACTTTCAACCTCCTAGACACATGAAAAACAGAAAAAGTACAAAACTATGGCACCACCTCTTTAAGCCCTGTTTTACACATTGGTGTATGGTGGTGTCCACAAAAATAGCCTAAAACCTCAAGCATATTATAGATCTTATAACCAGTCTTTAAAAATATAGGCTATCCATTTCTGCTTATAATTAATAATTTAATAATTTATTTTGTTCGAAATGCCGTGTCAGCCTTTAAATTAGCAAGCAGCCTTTATGTACCAACTGAATTAAAACAGGACATTTTCAGGATTATTAAATCCAAAAGTCTCAAGCTTTAAGTTCCTATTAAAACTGACATTCTCAGCAGTAATATAAAAGAAATATATTAACAATTAGGTTACTTAATTTGTACACACGTACATTAAAATGCTGGCATTTAGCAGACGCTCATCATCCAGAGTGATTTACAGTAAGTAAGCATTAACCATGCATTGTTCTCCATAATGGTTACAAATCAGGGACGTGCTGGCCATTGGGAAAAGCGGGACAACTCCCGAACGGCCGGTTCATTCCCGGCCGGTCCAGGCCGGCCATTAGAAAACAATGAAAAATAAAATGACGGCCTTCGTTCCATTTTGGGGGCTGGGCAGTCAACAAAGTAAATCGTCACTGTCGGGCAGAAACCTTGTAACTCCAAGTTTCAAATTTGTAAATTTATTTGCAAAGTAAGCCCTGCTTCACCATCCAAGGCCGTCGCACAAAAGTAGTGAAAACAGCAGATCTACAAGCACACAACGCCTCGCGGTGCGAGGCGTTGTGTGCTTGTAGATCGGCTGTTTTCACTAGTTTAAATAATTTTAAAAATGGTTTTGGACATACAAGGTTTCCACCCGACAACGACGAAATATATCTCATGTAATTGGCCCACTGGCTTGTCACTTGTCATGATCTGAAATGGCAAATCTTTGAGTAGCAGCAGCGCTATGGAGAGAGATCTCTCTCTACAGCACGCAATGAGGGCCTCTCCAACTCTTTTTCCCGGGCTGAATCAGGGGCCCAGCACGTCCCTGGTATCTACAAAGTGCAGCACTGGCCATCACTTCAAGAGGAAATGGCTTTGAAAATGGTGCAGCCTATAATACCTGAACATACCAGTGCATGTCTCTGTGTCACAGAGTCCAATGGGCAGTGGCTCATAATAGTCATGTGGGTCTCTTGGTGTGGTGACACAGGCGGGCAGGCTGCAGCCACAGAGCTGTCTGTGGCGGGCAGCGCTGCACTGTGAGCCCTGGAATAGATGTTTATTACTGGCCAGGAGGCCGGCTTGGCTCGCCAAATTGATGCTTTGGAACAAATATAACATTGAAAATCACATGTGTGCAGAAACCGTGAAACAAATACACACCCATCTATTCCTATACACACACAAATACACACACGCACGCACACGCGCGCAGGCAGGCAGGGGACACCCGGATACGGACACACAACCGTACATCCATGTGCACAAACACAAACAAACATACTTGTGCATTGGCACAGGCAGGCACGGGCGCACACAAACACACACACAAATGCACGCACGCACGCACGCACGCACGCACGCACGCACGCACGCACGCACGCACACACACACACACACACACACACACGTGCAAACACGCGCACCCAGGGTTAGAAGCTATACTTTCGAGGATCATGTTTAGATGTAAGTGGGTTGGAAATGTGGGACCAGTTGTGCAGTTAGTTATAAAAATCACAGAGGGTAAAATACAAGGGTAAAATGAGGTCTCAGATTTAATGTTCTTTTTCACATCTAGAAGAATTAAAGAAAGGCACTTTCACAGAAATGTCAACCACACAATCAGGGGCGTCGCACTAAATTCTGGGCCCTGGGTACAAGGATTCACTGCGGGCCCCCCATGAATTGAAAAATAGCAGATATACAAGCGAGCTTGTAGATCTGCTATTTTTGAAAAATCGTGAAAATGTGTGCAAGAAACTTATGTCAGTGGTGCTCAAACGTTTTCATGTGAAGGACCCCCAAGATGATATGTATTTGGCCACAGCTAGACCCCCCCCCCCCCCATCTCAAAATATTTAGTTCCAGGGACCCCTCCCCGGAAGCAAAATTTGAGTTACAAATGTTCGCTTAAAAAATACATATTCAGAGATTTGCGCACATTTTTACGACTTTTCAAAAATAGCAGATCTACAAGCTCGCAGCGCGGCACTCGGTGCCGCGCTGTGAGCTTGTATATCTGCTATTTTTCAATAGCTAAAGTTACTATAGGGCCCCTCCACCTTGGGCCCTAGTAACTCAGTCCCACTTTCCTACCCCTTGTGACGCCCCTGCACACAATAAAAAATGTCTAAAGCCGTTTGTGTCCGGCTTTCATCATCCCATTTGTCAGAATCAAGTATATCATCCTCAGCAAAAGGTGGCAAGGTTAAGCATGCAGCATTATGGCAGGAAGGAAGCTCTTTGGTTTGAATTCCTGAAATGTTTGTCTACTGCCAAAGTCAAGCTTAAGGACAAAGACCAAAAGTGAAGTTAACAAATTGTATTTACAGCTAAAAAGCGAAATAAACCACAACAAAGTCTGGAGATGCCTTGCATGCTGCAGAGTGGGCCAGATCCAGGGGTCCTCAAACATTTTCTTGTCAAGGACTGCAAAAAATGATATGTATTTGGCTGCAGTGCAGACTTCATAAGAGATTTGTCGGATTGGTCAAAAGAGAATTGCGGTATTATATATCAGCTATTTTCGAATAACCGAATTATAAAACACGGCTCAAGTGTTTAAACTGTTCCACATTTTGCTCGGGACCCCCTGGAAACCCACTTTGATAAAACCAGTAGCCCAAGGCCACTGCACGGAGAGCAGTGAGCGTGTATGAGAATGCGTCAGCAAGCCCAGAGACCTCATGGGCTGTAAAAGCCTGACCACAGGTGTGACCTATGAGCAGGGACGTGCTGGGCCCCTGATTCAGCCCGGGAAAAAGAGTTGGAGAGGCCCTCATTTTTATTTTTTTGTTATATTTCGTCGTTGTCGGGTGGAAACCTTATACCGGTATGTCCAAAACCGTTTGTTTTGTATTTATCATTTAAAAATGATTTAAACTAGTGAAAACTAGTTGTGTGCTTGTAGATCTGCTGTTTTCACTACTTTTGTGCAACGGCCTTGTATGATGAAGCAGGGCTTTGCTTTGCGAAACATTTTATAAATGTGAAACTTGGAGATACAAGGTTTCTGCCCGACAATGACGATTTACTTTGTTGACCGCACAGCCCCCAAAATGGAACGAAGGCCGACATTTTATTTTTAATTTTTTTCCTAATGGCTGGCCTGGACCGGCCGGGAATGAACCGGCCGTTCGGGAGTTGTCCCGCTTTTCCCAATGGCCAGCACGTCCCTGCCTATGAGCAATCAACCACTGCTTCCTGTCTCCACTGGCTCAGACTGCAACATAGCATCTAGCTGAACCCACAGAGAGGGTGTACAAGGTGAGAAAGCCATTCTGGGAGACAGAAAGAGAGGGCGACCATAACTCTATTCAGTGGTAGATGATAAGCTTTACATTGTGGTCCTTTACAGCAGTGGTTCCCATGCAGTTACCACACCTTTCAGGTCAAGACCCAAAAGAGAGATTAGACGTTTGCCTGGTGAAAATAGCAGATCTACCGATTTTTGCCAGACCCATGAAATGGGTAGGCCTACATAAGCAAATGTCGGTCTGTCCGGGTTTTCTATATAAAGGGTATATATGATGATGACATGATGATGACATGCCTACAAAAGGCATGATGTCATAAATGATGATGACAGACAGGGGGTCTGGCACAACCAGGTTGACCTGGTCTAGTTATATCTGAATATACCAAATATCTGTCTGTCCGCCATCTGTCCGTCTGTCTGCATGCTGACATCACTGATACTAAACAGTGTCGCCACAATGGTAACAGCCGTATGCTGAAACGATGCCCGACATCACTGACTGACATCACGGAACACCTATTATGGGCATAAACGGGGGAAACTGTCTACATGCTGACATCACTGATGTTAAACAGCGTCGCCACCATGGTAACAGCCGAATGCTGAAACAATGCCCAAATAATATCTGTCTGACATGATGAAACAGACTCGCCTGGACACAGAACACCATATATGGCCATAAAACAGAGCCTACATGTACATTCAATACCTTATATAATGTGCACAACCCTGGCCACAGGACTAGTATACTTAGTTGACCGGAGTACCCCATGGGGTCTATACAAGGCTCCCTCCGGTTGTCCTTCTAAATCTTGAATCTACCGAAAATGTTATATATTATATTTTCTATAAATATGTTTTTGACAAAAAATGTTCGACCTAGAATAGGGATGCAAGGGTTCAAGTGGTTCACCGCAAATGGGCACTTTATGGGCACTTTATTAGGCTAATAGTGCCCACTGATCCTAATGGTTAGGATGGGTACATTAGGCTAATAGTGCCCACTGATCCTAATGGTTAGGATGGCACTTTATTAGGCTAATAGTGCCCACTGATCCTAATGGTTAGGATGGCACTTTATTAGGCTAATAGTGCCCACTGATCCTAATGGTTAGGATGGCACTTTATTAGGCTAATAGTGCCCACTGATCCTAATGGTTAGGATGGCACTTTATTAGGCTAATAGTGCCCACTGATCCTAATGGTTAGGATGGGTACATTAGGCTAATAGTGCCCACTGATCCTAATGGTTAGGATGGGTACATTTCAAGTATGCATGTGCAAATGTAGAGTGACAAATACCCCAACAACAACTTAAGGGGACTATTATCTATCTATTCATTGATTGGTTGGTTGATTGATTCATTAATTCATACTGGGACACGTTTAACTATACTAACAGTGAAGCAAGAAAAAAAAAACATTATGGCAATGTTTAAGGGAATTTTAAAATTAGACATGCTTAACAGCTTGAACCCTGATTGGAACGTTATAGGAACCACCCCGTCTCTTTTAAGCAGCCAAGACGACCGGCACTGTAAGTAACGTGGTGGAGAAGGCTTGAGAAAGCGCTGCCTTGCATGCACTAAATGGACCCAGTCTGCCCAGCTATCAGTGCAAGCTGTAATTGGAGGCATGACACGTCACATACATAGCTGTCGTATAACGGTAGCTGGGATAGGGAAACCGCTGCTCCTTACATCTCTTCCAGTGCTGTGTGGTTTTGTCAGACGTGATCCAAATATGCGCTACACTCACTTAATAATGGTCTGGTCTTAGGTTTGGCAATCCAGCCATTTGGCTTGAGCTTTATCACACTCAATAAAAAAAAAGAGAGCAAACGCGACTGTCTGACAAACCACTTTTTATTGCACTTTCAACGCCCATGCAACACCAAAGGTCTGGTAATTGTTGAAATCTGCCCATTGTGTGAGAGAGATGACTCAAAGAATCTGAACAAATGTTACAGCTACCCCAGATGATGACCTACGACCCGTGTTGCATATGATCCTTTGTAGGTCTATACCCCCAAAATAATCATATTTTAACACATCGAGTGCCCGGATGTATGACGTGTGTGTGTTGCTGGTGCCCATGGCAACGCGTCATTCTACCTACCGGCGAGAGTACTGGCGAGAAAAGTAATCCGAGTAAATGTAATCGGAGTATGTCCTGTTTATTTCGCGAAAATCTTTTCTTTCAGTCAGGACCGTTTTTTATCATTTCTAAGCCACATTGTTTGTGTTATGGCAGGTAGAAGAGGCTGCCGTTTTGAAATGAAAGTGATTTAAAAGCTAGATTAGGAGAAAACCACGTTTTTGTGCAGCCGTTAGACAGGAAGTCAACGAGACACACAGCGCGTCCGGGTGACGTAATTGCGCGCTGCATGTTGGGAAATGGAGTTTGTTTCATCACCGCGGCAGCCAAGTGCAGTAGCTACAGTACAGTATAGTTTACTGTACAACGCGTCAAACGCGTCGTGGGCCTCCAGCGACATCAAAGAGATTGGCTTGTAGACACCACGTGGGCACCCGATGTGTTAACTGGGGACCCCCCCACCCTGACAAGCACTAAGAGTTGAGGCATTACATTTGGTATAACGCGGTTCTATTGTGAAAATAGCAGATCTACATGCTCACAACGCCTCACGTTGCGAGGCGTTGCATGTAGATCGGCCATTTTCACAATTTCTGCCTCTAATATTTGACAATTTGGCCAATGTTTAATTTGTCATTTTAGAGGTATTAAAAAGTCCTTATATTGTCGCTTTAGAAATGTGCAGATACCCTCTATACACTTAAACTTTATGTTGGTTTGTTTGCTGTTGAGAGAGAAAACAATGTTTCACATTAAGCTAATCATCTGGGGACCTCCCAAAATATTTTGGGGACCCCCCTGGGGGTCCCGACCCACAGGTTGAGAACCACTGGTACTGTATAGCACAGCGAACATCTACTTATTTTCGTACAGTACACAGTCAATTCCTTAGTGTTTAAGTTATGTATTTGTTAGAATAAGTGGTAAAATAGCTCTATATCATTTCTGTAAAGCAATGATATAGATTTAGCTGAGAAAGAGAGGAGCAGGGACCCACTACTACATTGTATACTATTGTCTTCCATATTGTAAGTTGTCTGCTAAATGCCAAAATTGTAAATTAATATTATTATTATAAATTATATTACAACTGACATTATTATTATCATCATCATTTTAGGAAGCCTTCAACTTTCAAGAACATTTCACCATAATTTGATTTTGTCTCATCAACATCTGTTGACTAGCAGATTTGAGACTCGGTAGTATTCTGCAGGTTATTCTTTCAAGAGCCGATGGGTTGATAGATAAATAAATAAACAGACAGACAGACAGACAGACAGACAGACAGACAGGCAGGCAGGCAGGCAGGCAGGCAGGCAGGCAGGCAGGCAGGCAGGCAGGCAAACAAAAACAAAAAGCATTCCCGTTACACAAATATTTGGTGGCCACCCTGTAGTAAATCTGACCCTCAGGGGGGTCCAGACCCCCTGTTGAAGACCCATGCTGTAAAGTGTTTGTTCAGTAACAGGGGTTTCCCAATCTCTTCAGACCTTCAGTAAACATAAAATACAATTCCAGCTCTATGTGGCCTTGTGGCTAGAATGTCCACTGGCACTGCCTGAGACTGGCAGCTAGGTCTCAGGCAGTGGTGGAACTTAAGTAAAATTATCAATACTATAATACAGAAATATGTCTGGTTTCAAAATGTGCTTGAGTAAAAGTACGAAAGTATTGGTATCAAAATATACTTAAAGCACCAAAAGTAAAAGTACAAAATGTTTGAAAATAGCAGATCTTCAAGCTCACAACGCTGTGAGCTTGCAGATCGGCTATTTTAAAATAGCCAAGGTATAAAATAGGGCTAAAGTGGTTTATGTATGTGTTTTAATATTAGTTACTTTACACCACTGGTCACATGCAGGTTCAATCTGCGGTCGAGTCATACTAACGACTATAACAATTGTAACCAATGTCTCCCTATTTGGCACTCTGCAATAAGGGTAGGATCCAGCAGTTTTTATTTTTGAATTTACCTTACCAATTATCAAACCAGGACAGAGAACTCATACAGGATATATTTATTTACAAAAAAAAAAAAAAAAAGATTTTCTCTACTGATGGTATACATTTGGTATCCTCCTGACTGGAAAATGTATTTCTGTTTAATAAAGAGCTGGAGAGTGTAATCTAACCCCTGTTACTGAACAAACACACTTGACTATACCAATGATTATTAATGGAATACAGAGCTGTAAAAATAATTGTTTTGTTTATTTGTGAGCTTGTAGATTGTCTATTTTTGCTGAATGTTCGCCCCCCCAGAATAGGGATGCTGTAGGTTTCATTGAAGCGTGGCAGGTGAAAAGGCAGATACTGTACACTGTACAGACGGTCTAGGGGAGGGGTGAGGGGGCATATGGGACGAGTTCAAGACCCAGTTCATCCAGGTGCCAACCATAAGACTGCTGAGCATACACACTGTGGAGGTCCCAGCCAAAAGCCCTCCCGTTGCTAAGTTTAGAGAGTCAATAAACTCACTGACCACTTCCTCACTGCCCCCACGAAGTCACGGGGCACAAATATAGAAACTTCCCATCCTCCCCGACCCCTTGCCTCATGAGGTGAACTTAATGCAGGGCCACACTGCTGCCACTCTTTTGATTGTGGGCTTGTTTTGCTGAGCAATAGGACTCTCCCACAGAGCGATTACCCGACAGAGCCCCCTAGTGTCGGAAATGTACAGGTGCAATCCCTGGACGGTGGTGGTGATGGTGAAGGCAGCATTGTTTAGTTTAGTGGATCCGCATACGGAGCTGTGGCATTTAGGGTGCTCTGTGGTCCGCTCCGTGATTACGACACGTTTCATAAATAGACAGAGAGGGGGGCGGGTGGACATTTAGGGAAGTACTAGTGACGGGAGGGAAAGAGAAGGAAAGGGCTGGATTTGGTGATATCCTCATTGGAGCGTTAACTCTCACAGCTCTGGAGATCCTAATTTGATTTGGCCAGGAGCAGAAGTTTCCAGAATGCCTCAGTGGAACAGCTCCAACAGTAACTTCCTGGATATTCTACAGGGCCTCTATGTCTACATCGCCGTCTCATGGCCCGAATGGTATACTTTAGTGTAGGCCTACTGCAGGCCTGTGTGTGTGTGTGTGTGTGTGTGTGTGTGTGTGTGTGTGTGTGTGTGTGTGTGTGATTGTGATGTGATCTCTTTTTTGTTATAGCCTATTCTGTACACTGAGCATTTACACAGTATCGAAAATCGACATTTCAGAATTTACAACATAGAAAATAACATACAAGCATACAAATACACTCACTCACACACAGATCGGTTGCTCACCCTCTCCCACCCACACCACCAACCAGCAACTGTTCCCCTTATAATGGAAGTTGGGTACAAAACAATATCTCACGTATACACTCTTACACATACTGTAATATTCACACAGAGACAAACATCCATTCCCAGAACATACATAGGCTACCTACATACATACATACTGTATATAGGTTCCTTATATATATATATATATATATATATATATATATATATATATATATATATATATATATATATATATATATATATATATATGGGTGGGTGGGTGACGTGACGTAACGTTTTCGCTGTCCTCGGTGTCAAACATGTATAAATAAAAAATATATTTGTCAAAAACCTTCTGAATATTGTGCAGGACATTAAGCTTTATGTGAACTTACTCAAGATTAAAACATTTCATTCCTCATTTCAGAATTTTCAACCAAACATGGCAAAACTCATATGGTGTGACTGTCCTGACCTTGTTTCTCAAAGTGGGAACTTGAATAAAACTAAGAAAAAGAATAGCTAAAAATCATTTGAAAATGAATTTAGGCTAAAGAAATGTCTATTTGTGAGCCTATATCTTTTCAAAGTCAAAGCATAATGTTTTCAGTCATTTCTGATCAAAAACATTTTGTCCCCCAAACCAAAATCCTTTGGTGTGACACTAGTTTGGACAAATTAAACAGGCAATTATTTGGACACCTATTGGCTAGAGAGGTCCTTCTTCTGTAAGGCTATTCAGCACTCACAGCACAACTGCAAGACAGGTGTCTGAGGTGAGTTATGATTTTAACATTTTCATGAAATGCCATCTTGTTGAAACTTTGACAAACTCACCACTTTGGATGTCTGTTGGTGTGACACCTTTTCATTAAAGAAAGCTTAAGTTATTTGAAGTTTTGGTCATATTTCCATGTAGATCTAGGTTGCTTTGTTATAGCTAGCATGCTGTTAGCATGCTAATGTGTACATAGTAGCCTCAAGGTAAACCTAAATGCAGAAAACGTAATATGGTGTGACACTTAATCATAATGGTGTGACATGTCTGCTTGTCACGCCAAATGACTTGATTGTCACACCATATGATTTATAATGTATTTAACTACAGATATAACAATAAATAACAAAGTTCCATGTTTCTTTTGTACATTTAAACATTTGTTTTAAACATTTTTACATAAAATGTAATTTAGCTTCATTCAGTGATACTTCAAATTCATCAGACAGAGCAGAAACCCCTTCACAGAAACCTTAACATATTGTTTCAATCTAAACAATATTTTCTCTTTGTCTTAAACTATACATTCCATTTTCTTTTGTCAGCTGGAAAATGACAAGTGCTGAGAGAACGAGAAAGTACAGGGAGAAACTAAACAATGACCCAGCAAGGAGAGAGGAGCCAAAGGGGCGAGACTGCATTTTCTACGAAGAGCAGGAGGTTGTCTGTGGCATAGCAGAACCGCAACAAGGCAGCCGGTTTGCTACCCTCACCAAATACGACTGGCTGATGTACAATACAGTCTAAATGTATAATCTAATCTGATCTAATACTTTTGTACTTTCACTCACTGGACTGGACAGTGGACAGTGTTAAGGTAGGACCCGAGACAAAACTAGCGAAAATAGCTGATCTACAAGCTCTCAACACGTTGTGCTGCGAGAGCTTGTAGATCAGCTATTTTCGGAGTTGCGCAACCCAGCACTCTTTAGGTAGTGGAGATGTGGTGTAATGTCATGATTCCTAATTACATTTGTTCAACACAAAATGCTGTGTTCAAGTTCAGGAGACTTCGGAAAAAAGCAATTTACCTGAATGCTGAGTTCTGTTTCCACTAATTGGTGTTAATAAAATGTTGCCTTGGCTCCAAGTGTGGCTATGCGCCTTATTGTCTCTTTAGGATCCTTCTGCCGTGGGCCGGCAGAAGACTTAGGTGTGCGTAGCATTCCTGTGCACATCCTCATCATCCATCTACTACTACAATTCTTTCTTATCCCATGTTAAAGCCCTACAATAATATCCTGTTCAGAAATATTAAGGCCATGTTATCCTGGGTAATTGTTTAATCAATCAGTAAAGTTCAGTACTCACTAATAGGTAGGTTAAAACACAGTTTGCTTTGACACTGACACATGAAGATATGATCATACGGTGTGACACTAAATCATTTGGTGTGACATTCCAAATAGTGAAAAATCATACCTTTATTAATGATTAAACCAAAAAAATGTTTATGGATTACATAGAGAATATTATCAGGAAGAGTCACAAATATTTGTGTAATTTTAGAGAAAGTTTTGACAGAATACATTTAAAATATGTTGTAAGATCATGAACATGGGCCTCACACAGAGTGTCGATTATGAAAAAAATATACAGATATAATTAATTTTCAAAAAACTATAGTGGATCACTGGTTAGTTATGATAAAGGACTTTGATAAAGTGAGTAACTTAAGAAAGATGTACTCCATTTTCATTTTATGAA
>NC_137814.1:11486706-11734180 GCF_963921795.1 Nannobrachium achirus
ACGTTTGTCCTCTAGTAGCCACATTTTCACTGCCCCAAAAGGTTTGCAGTGACAGTTAGCAGGGAGTTTCTCTCGGTCTTTTCCAAAACAACACTGACAAAAAACATTGTTAATGCGGCAGTAAGAAAGCAAGTCCTTTTCCAGATGGAATGTGACATTAATTAACAGCAGAAAGAACATTCAAACAAACAAAGAATGAACAGCCAATGAAAATTCTACAACACATTAAGAACTAATATACAGCTTTAATGTACAACAAATTATGTAGGGTTTAAGTGGCTAATCCATAGCACAATTTATTTCCATGCCAACGAGCATCAGTTTAAAAAGATGGGAGAAAAGTGATGGCTACCTATGCCTCTGGCCTCCTGAAAGGTTTTCAGGGCAGCCTTGAAGGGGCCAACGAGCTACATGTCTTAAGGGAAACAGTCAAGGAATTCCACACTTGAGTGGCAGTATTGTAGAAGGAGAATTTACCCATTTTTGTGCTACCGTATGTGTTTGTATTATCAAATCTTTTGTGCGCTCCCTCTGGTGTTGTAGCTGTGGAGGTGTTTGATCAGATAAGCAGGCTGACTGTCCTTGGCATTGTTCATCACTTGAACTTAGGGGAGGTGGCTTTTGGGGCTGGAGGTATTAGGGTTTTCAATCTGCATGTTTATCTTTGGCTTGCTTGTTTGTCATGTTTGATTGTGCGTCCACCCTGAACCCCTTCTTTTTGAGCGGTGGTCACAACGCTCCTATACGTGGCCGTGTGTGTGGGTCTGTCTGTCTGTATGTCTGTCTGTCTGTCTCCGTGTCCGTAGCCTGCAGTAACCTTTTCTGACCACACATGTTAAGGGAGGGGCGCTGTTGCACACACACACACACACACACACACACACACACACACACACACACACACACACACACACACACACACACACACACACACACACACACACACACACACACCACCGCTCAGTTCACACGAGTGTGATTTTTGTTACAGAGCTCTGCAAATTGTTGCCTAGCTAACTGTATAATAGCTATGGACAGTGAACTGACTAACCATCACATTTAACAATGTACAGTACATCAACCCTCATAACTAGCTGTAAACAGTACTGAAGCATTGGATAGGAAAGCTATAGGCCGAAATTATGGTTTCGACATACAGTATGTTTTTTTCTTGTTTTTTGTTTTTTAGTTTTTTTACACATTAAATACATTTTACAGACAATGTTCTATTTTCCCTGAGAGCCTTTGAACTAATAGATGTTGAGTAGTAACTACAGAGTGGATTCTTCCGCAAAAAACATCTTTCATATTGCATGAGTCAAAGCTTGGTTGAGGCTTTCCAGAGAGGAGTTGTGTGTCTCTGTGTGTGATTGTACACTGTGTGTATATTGCCTAAAGCATACTCTATTGAAAATAGCTGATGTGCAAGCTCTGCAGTTGCATCAGGACATGTGAGCTTGTAGATCGTGTGTGTGTGTGTGCGTGTGCGTGCGTGCACGCAAGCACGTTTGTGTGAGTACGTGTCTGTCAAAGTTTGATAGACACAGAGAGGGTGAGAAATTGGAGACGAGACAGTGGGGGGAAAAAACACAAACTGGTAAAATAGAGAGAAGGGGAGGAATGGGAATCCGAAAAAGTCACTCAGTGAGCATCATGAAGGGCATACGAATAAGTCCAAGTGAATAGATTACCATCAGGGCCGGTTCCTGGCATAAGCAATATAAGTGGTCGCTTAAGGCCACAAGCAATAAGGGGGCCACATCACAGCAAGAAGATTATTATTTATTTTTTTAACATAATGTTTAAAAGAAATCTCCAACTTCACCCTAGGTCTGGCCTTTACTTGATTCATGAGCAAGTCAATATGCCTCCAAAAAGAAATGTTCAATCTGGTGCTGCAGATTATTTTAGGTGGCCCTCCGCTGACGGATGCTCGCGGAAATCCGTCAGTGGGGGGCCACCTAAAATAATCTTGCATAGGGCCACCTAAGTCCTTCAACCGGCATTGATTACCATGTCCATTTTCACAGGACCGTTGTGTTTTTTCCGTTTGCTGTATGAGTAAAACGCATTGGATTTGGTGTGCAAGGCTGTGCGGCATCCACACTGCGGATCCGAAAAGGAGTCATAAAACGAGTCAATGAGTTTTTACCGCATGCGACAAGGCATACGAATTGAACTGGTTTCGATCGAGAAAAGAACGCACGGCTGCCGCCACTTGTCGCACGGCAAATTCGGAGCCGGTGTGCATGAGGTCGTAGAGAATCATTGTTTTCTTAAAAAAAAATGCAATAGTCCGTTTTGTCCGTGTGAAAGAACGCGTCTTTATGCAAAGCCCTTGACCTTCCTTCATTCTCAGTGTTCAGATCACCAGTGTGAGAGTGCCTCATGTGTCCATATCCCTCCTCAATCATTCCTCCATTCTCTCTAATATCCCTACATCCTGAGAAGGAGAAAATCGCAGGAGTTATAAGTGCCCACTGCTAATGAAAACATTCATGCTGGCCTATCTTAAGTCCATCACCACCAACCCCCTCCTTGACCAACGGTCAACAGTTTGCTTACAGAGTAAACAGCTCAGTCCAGGAGGTGCCTTCACCACCTCTTGCAACACTCCCACCCCCTCCACCAACTCCTACTGTACCGCATGTCAGGATCTTGTTTGTGGATCTCTGGTCAGCTTTCAACACTATTGTTTACCGTAGATGCTGCACCGCAAGGTAAACCAGTAAGCTGTATAGGCTACCTTCCAACACCTGTCAGTGCATCACTAACTTCCTGACAGGAAGAAAGCAATTTGTGAGGCTGAGCCTATCTGAAACCATGTCCATCAGCACAGGCAGGCAGGCATCTAGTATCTACAAGCTCACAATGCGTTGCATTTTGATGCCAATACTTTTGTACTTTTACTCAAGCACATTTTGATTCCGGACTTTTACTTGTAGGCTGCACCCACACCAAAATACCTATGAGAGTGTGGATTCCCCATTCCGCCAATGCATTTCAAAGGGAATGGGGCGGTTTCACGCCAGTATAGGATTTCTGCGCACTGCGCCGACCTTGCGTTTATGCTGGAGCAGATACATTCTCCCGTTTTCCCCCTCTGTCCAATCGGATGAGTCGAAGGCAGAATGGGGAGGGTTCTGGAAGTGACTGACAGGCACGGCACTGGCTTTTGGACAGAATGCGCTCTCTGCGTTTTTAGTCAGCCGCGCACAAAAAGAGTTTATCCAGTGCTGTGTTCTACCTGTAACGCGCGTCTGCTGTCGGAAATAAAAATATGAATAGTGTCTGCCCTCGTGAACCTTTCAAAGTAGCGTACTTGATAGGCATTATGCACTGGCGTATGCGCTGGCCACACGCATAGCCGCAGATCATAGATTATAGTATGCCCTCAAAAAAAGTCTAGAACACACCACTGAGTTTATCCGCCCGCGACCATACTTTGGTGTGGATGCAGCCTAACAGAGTATTTCTATATTCTAGTATTAATACTTTTCTTGATTACATTTTCTTTTATTCTTTTTTAACTTTTTCCACCACTGGCTATTAACTACACTGTTTCCCAGTAGTTTTTCAACACTTTAACGCTGGACTGAGCACTGGACTCTGGTTTTTCTTGTAAAAGATATGTCCTGCCTGTAAAATTGGCGTTTTAGCAGGTGAAACCACGTTTAGTTATGCATTGACACACCTCTCTGTGAATTTCAGGGAGCAGTGTTTCAAAAATAGTGCTGTTAGCACAAAACTGGGTTAAGCTTAAGCACATTACAATATGGCATCACATTGTTTGTCCTTCACTACTTGACTTCCTCTTTGTCTACATGTTTATTCATCTGTGTTTTTATCTCTCTCTCTCACTCTCTCTCTCTCTCTCTCTCTCTCTCTCTCCCCTCTGTTCTCTCTGTTTCTCTCACGCACGCCCACTCTTTCTTTTCTTTCTCTCTGAGAAAGACTGCTTTGTTTCTTAATTAATACTCCATGTGTTTGAAGCAAGGCAAAGGAAGCAAAGTGCCAGTAGAAGTCAAAAGATTTATATGAATACATCCCCCACATAGACCAAAATCAGTTACACAACTACTAACTACATATTTACTTTTCCTGTGTTGCGTGTGGGGGAAGTACTACACAATGTTTTATATGCCGCCTTCCTTTTTTTCTTTCTTTTTTTGACTAAGACATGGATTAAGGGGGATTTCTCAAGGAACAGCACACGGATGTATCAGTGTCCCATGACTGACGTCCTTTGCAAATGCCTAATTTAAAATGTCCAAATGCAAACAGCGATTTTATCCATGGCCTTATTGCGTGCCTTACAATACCATTAATCTGTACATACATTCATTAAACTAGTACAGTGCCCGTTCGGGGCATTCCCACCTATAGTGTGTGCCAGCGGCTACGTCATTGTAGTCCTTAGCGGCCATTTCTTGGGTCAAAACACAGGTGTTTCAATTGTTTGATTGCATAGAACTAATGCTATAGTCTAATCAGAACACCTGTGTAAGGCTGTGTTGACCCAAGAAATGGCCGCTCTTAGAACTACATTTGGCACACCCTATCGGAACCAGTATGGAGTGGGACAGTTCTGGAGAACTGCACATCCGAACAAATGTACCCCCAATGCAGCGCTTCATTGGGTCCTTAGCAACACACACACACACACACACACACACACACACACACACACACACACACACACACACACACACACACACACACACACACACACACACACACACACAATCATTCATTCATTCATTCCTGGAATGAATACAGTATAGATGAGCACCCAAAATCTGCATCAGAACATAATCCATACTCAACCTGTTGAACCACAAAAGGAATGGAAGGCAAGGCACGTTTATTTGTGTGGAACCTCTCATTTCAAAATGCTCTACATACAGTAAGGCATAGAAATACATTTAAAGACACGAAAGACATGAATCAAACAGAACCTTTTGTTCAGATTGTACAGATGTATCAGGAGTATTGCATTGTGTATTATATGTAAGAGCAAGTTATACTCTGACCAATCTGGAAGCCCACAAGAGTTCAGCCCACGCTCCAATCCTCTAATCCCCTGAACAAACGTTTACACATGAACTTGTCAGGACCACAGCCTCAATGGTACAGTAGGTTGGTAGTGTGCTCAGGTTCTAAGTTCTAACCTCTACACAGTTTATAATTCTGTCTGTCTTTTCTGTCTTGTGACGCAATAATCAGAACCAGCAAGAGGAGGTCATCACTATGTTGGCTTGTGGTGGACATTCTTTTTAGGGGACAATGATATTACCAGAAACCCATAAAGAGATAGCCCTTAATGACCATAACAGGTCTGTAACTCTGAGAGTGTACAAATGGAACCAAACCAGCAGGTACATTTGTACAGCTCTCAGAGTTATGGTGGTCCTAGCAAATAAAACGTTTGAGAACCACTACAAGTGGACTCATAGTGTGCCAAAGTGTCATAGTAAATCAGTGTCAGACATATTCCTGGAGACTGACATTCAGTAATTGGGTTGTATGATCAAAATAAGAACCTTCTAATAGTGTATAAAACAGAAAATATATTTTTTTGCCACGGACAAGGCCTAGTCTTTGCCAAGGACACATTTGTCCCTGTACGGACATATTGATGGACCCTGATCAAGTAGTCAGTGTTGGTGCAAGTCTCAGATGTGTGGCATAATAGCTTTGCCGTGTCAAATTTGACCAAGGCAGCATACTATAAAGCCATGTAGTTTTACACAACCAAAAAAATGTGGTTTCGTAACAGACCCACTCTAAGGAAGTGCACCTACAGTACTCTGCATCCCATGAAGCGTGAGGACGTGCCAGCGCTTGGGAGGGAGGTAACCGTTGGCTACCGTTATGGCAGAGAACGCCCGGGGAAAGCAGCCAGTCGAAGACAGGAACTTGGATGGACCTGGAGGTGCTGCGAATATACACAGTTTATGATTGAAAACAAATAAATTCCGCAGACACCGAATCACGGCCTGCTATAAGCGTGTTTATACAAAAGGCTCATTAGAGCGCAGAGATCGGGGCGAGGTTTACAGCCAACCCTCTCCCCCTTCTCCCCCGATGCCAAATATACAACCTGTGATTATTTCACGTGCTCTTTTTAAGTATACGTTTCTCAGACCTACAGCGCTGCACCTTTTGCCTTTTTAAAAGCCAGTTTCTATTTTCTCTTTAGGTGGGGAGTCTTTTAAGAGCTGGTTTCTGCAGCCGTTAGGGTGCCTCCCCCGTGCCACAAGACACAGACATCTGTCTAGCATATTGCCACGGTGTATACCAAGGATGTTCATCCTGTTACATCTGGGGAGCACTTTGGCTGCCAATTAAAAAAAAGCCCGGATATTTCCCACGTCACTGGTATGGGTTGATGGAGTAAAAATAGCAGCCGGCGCCTATCACTCACTGTTTGTTCAATAGACCTCTGGTGTCGGTGCCATCCTCCTAGCCGAGAGCGAGAGCAGCTAGATAGACATCCTGCTGTGTGCAATTTGAAGAATGGTATCAGAGAATTTCTCAGATCTTGCCGGGGCAGACGGCACGGCCGGGGCCAGTGGGTTCAGAGGAGACACTGTAACGCGCTTTCGGTATTAGGCAGCCGCAGGATCCGCGTTATTTGAAAAGATGCCCGCCTTCACTCCGGGCCCAAACTCCCTCCCCGACCCCCAACCCCCCCCCCCTTCCCTTCCATCCCCTCCCTCTGTGGCGGAGCGGAGCAGAGCACTGGAAAAGTAAGGAAGAGAAAAAGAGAGAGAGAGAGAGAGAGAGAGAGAGAGAGAGAGAGAGAGAGAGAGAGAGAGAGAGAGAGAGAGAAACGTCTGCTTCTATACCTCAAAGCCAGCAGTGATATCATGGAAAAGACGCAGCGTTCTGAGCAGCACAGAGCAGCTTGACAGTCCCGACAGGTGTGGGAAAGACTCAGAAAAAGGATTGTGGCTGCTTTGGTTTTTCAACAGACACCAGTCCCTAAAAAAAAACCAGAAACTGCTCATACTGTACTTTTTTAGTTTATGTTCTTCTTCTGACGCATGTGAATTCCATACGGGGACATATAGCTATACAGCTTCCTCGTGGCCTCGTTGTTCAGACAAGTTTGTTTTTCGGGAGGTGATGTTAGGGTATACAGCTTGATGGAGAGAGAGAGACAGACAGAAAGAGAGGATAGATAAACAAACACGGTAGACCTGGAGTTCCAGTGCAGGCCGGAGGAAACTCAACACCTCTCAATTCCCTGTTATTGCAGTGTGGATGGTAACAAATGTTTAAGGGTACGAGAACCTACACTAGAAGAAACAACTCATACAGGGGTGCTGCTCGGGAATGTTCCTTTCAGTAAAAAAAGAAAACACAAAAAACCTGTAGCTCAGCTTGCAACCGTAAAAGCAAAGCTCCCATTTCCCGCTGACTACTGTGAAAGAGGATCATAAAATTGACTCCATCTGTAATTTTTACGGTCAACTTTCCAGCCACCAAGAGAACTCCGGCATTCCTTCTATTAAGTCCTATTAAGATTCACTTCATGGCTTCCGCCACCACATAGAAGCAAAATATCTCCAACAGAGAGAGAGAGAGAGAGAGAGAGAGAGAGAGAGAGAGAGAGAGAGAGAGAGAGAGAGAGAGAGAGATATGAACAGAGGAAAGTCAAAGGCGGAGGGAGAGACAGAGATAGTGTTGAGGATACATGGCTCTGTTAACTCCAGTCCAGCGACTCCTCAGGGACAGTGTTCCACTTATCACTGCAGTCCCCTTTTGATGTGGCTTTTGTCTCCATACAGTAAGATCATAGCTGGGAACACTTTGTATGTTTCCCATTACTGGATACATGTGTATCTGTAATTGTCTGAATGTGAGACGCATGTGCGTGCGTGCGCGTGTGTGTGTGTGTGTGTGTGTGTGTGTGTGTGTGTGTGTGTGTGTGTGTGTGTGTGTGTGTGTGTGTTCAAACTATATTAAATGCCTCTCAAAGTGGATTGAGAGCATGTGTGAGGCAGGAAAGTGACTGAGACAGAGACAAAAACAGAGAGAGGGAGAGAGAGAGAGAGAGAGAGAGAGAGAGAGAGAGAGAGAGGGGGGGGGAGGGAGGGAGGGGGTAAGGGTCAATGTGTGTGATTTCTCTGTTAAAGTAGGTTAACAGTGCGGTGTGTGTGTGTGTGTGTGTGTGTGTGTGTGTGTGTGTGTGTGTGTGTGTGTGTGTGTGTGTGTGTGTGTGTGTGTGTGTGTGCTGCGTGCGTTCGTGCGTGCGTGCGTGCGGGCGTGTGCGTATACGTCAGTATTTCTTTTTACCGAGAGCCTTTCCCAGAGCACTTCCGCTACTGCGCTGTTATTCTTTGCAGCGAGAAGTTAAAGCTTTGCCCAACATCTGCACAACATATCATCATAGCTAGCGCAGGGAGAATACGACGTCAATACTTTCCATTGGAAGTGTCGGTACATTTTTGCTTTATAGGCATTCTCCCATGCACTGCATTCTGTGCCTCGTTTTGAACTGAAAAGATCCCCTAAGCTGAAAGCTATTCACTTATTTAGAACTTTAAATAGCTATAAAGTTAATAATGCGGTTACAAATTACATGTCAACACAGGGTACACCAGGGAGTAAGTTAATGCCATAATAGGAATCATTAAACAGAATAAAGTCCTCACAAGTTCCCAATAAAGTTGCTTTATTAGTGCCCAGTGAAATCCCTCTTCTGCATATCTGTCTTCATATTGCTCTATGCCGCTCTTCAAAATGAAAAACAACAATGTGCCACAAATGCATCAATGCTTTTCGTCTATGATAGAGTTAGACAAAGAGTCTAAAGGCCCATATTAGACTAGTCTAGGGTCACCAAAGTCAGTTGGGTTCATCCTGCAATCTGCATTTTTGATTTTGAGATATCTTATGTGCAAGTGGAAATATTGGTCTACTGGTGGCGCTAGAGGAAAGTATCTTGGGTCACCAAAATCAATATGGTTAATGTTATATGAGATACTTCAATGGTTTCCAGTGGAAATAAGCTTAGTCTTTTCATGGATCTCCTTTTAGTAGACCTTGTACCAGTGAACTGTACCGTCATGAAACTGTACCTTTTCCTATGCAAACTTCTAATAAAGTCTTCAATCAATCAATCAGTTCATCCTTCAGGGAACATGAACGTGCACAGCAAAGTCGTTTTTGAAATATGGTAATGTTGTCTGGGAAGTGAAGTGGACCGACCAACAACAGCATCTTCAGGGCCCCACTGTTAGGGGGCTAAAAACAGACAAGATAATTTGATGTGCAATCTGACATGCCACGGCCTGCGACACGCAGACGCAATCCTGTGAAACCTTTACGTTCGCGCTCGTCTCACGCAGGCGCCTGCCCACTGCTAGAGTTTAGAGGTGTAAAACCTTTTCTATGTCTTCTGCACCAGAACATTTCACAAACTATGCCACCATGGCTGTGAGCTTGCTCATCACATGACAACAAAGTAGGCGTGCCAACAACGAGGCCTTAAGGCTTGTGAGGCACGCCCGAGCATGTGGCGGTACACTCATTGAGTGCCTGCATCGATGAGTTAGCCGCCATATGCCCAGTGTGAGTCGGCAAACTGTATACGTACCGTAGGTTATAAGCCACGTTAGGGTGACTGGCTCTCTTCCACCCAGCTAAAGGGAGGACAGCAGTAGCCAATGAAAACAATGCGGGGGCGTGGTTTATGTGCAAAAGGCAAGTAGAATCGTGTCTATTCACATATTCACATGAGGAGTGTAGTGTGACCCTGCGGATCCATGCCAAAAAGACCTACAAATGCTGTTGAGGCTGTTTTGGCTACAGTAGGTGTGCTGGATTAGCCTAGTTCCAGACCCTGAATCGCTAGCCACACCCCTTTAATTTTTTTGTTTCTGCGATTCAGGTCTAGAATCGCTCTCAATGAGGAGGCCTGCCTCGGTTGAAAATCCAAACGGGCGAATCAGCGTCGTGAATCAGCGTCTTGTGATCAGCGTGGGTGGGGGTTTCCCAGAACTCATGTGTGTTTCCAAGTACACCAGCGCCGCCGCCGTACCGTACCGCACATCGTGTCGCGGTAAAATGCGGTAAATTGCGGTAAAATGCGATCGTATCGATCTCGCTATGAAACACCAGTAGCAGGCATGTTATGTTGTGTTTGATTACTAGTTCGTAGTGCTCCTATTCTGACTGTTTCTTTGGTTAGCAAGTATCACTAGCAAGCAACAGGTTAGCCACTAGCCAGCCAGGCACACATAACAACACTATGTGTTGGTCGGTGAACCAATCGCTGAACCGTGCCTCATTTCGGCAACGCCCATCCCTGCAAAGGCTGTGGGCGGAACTGACTTCAGACTGAATAATGAAGTGAAACGAAATGTCAATTCAGGCTGAGTGTCAGGCTAGTGCTGGATAGCTAATCCATGCACTGTGCTCCGTGCTGCGCGGTGCACGCCCACACGCTCCGAACACGAGCCGCCTGGCTGAGGCAGCGGTTCGGCCCCGAGGTGTGACAGGCCGGGGTATGTATCCCGGACACACATTTTTGTGGGTCCCGTAATTTTTGGTTTTTAAATTCAATAAGAATTCCCCCCAACATTTCAAAACAAATTAATTTTTTTCCAGTTTTCAGTTTTTCAGTAGAAGAAATTAAAGAAAAATCTATAGAAATTCAATAAATCTGAAAAACAATGTTTAAGAAATTGTGAAAATAGCTGATCCACAAGATGATCCACAAGCTGATAACGCTGCGCGAAGCGTTGGGTTGGGAGCTTGTAGAATGCAATGCAATCGTCTTCTCTTTTGGTCATGAGCAAAAACATTTGCGAACCGGGTGGCTGACTGTACAGTACAGTAAAGTACAGTACTGTACAGATTCTTGTCTGGTTGCCATGCTCCCTAGTCTTTACAGTAAAATCCTTAACTCTGAGAGTGTACACATCATAACACATTCAACCAAATGGACCATGTGTGTACACTCCCAGAGTTACAAATGAACAGTGAGATTTCACTGCTTTCACTGCTCTCTGTTTTTCCACTCACTCCCTCCTCTGTTTTCCCTCATTTTGTCCTGGACAACCCCCAGAACCCCCTTCCCTCTCTCTGGATAAACCGTTCTCTCTCTCTCTCTCTCTCTCTCTCTCTCTCTCTCTCTCTCTCTCTCTCTCTCTCTCTCTCTCTCTCTCTCTCTCTCTCTCTCTCTCTCTCTGTGTGTCCCTCTGTCCTCTCGTACCCACATTTTTTAAAACAGTAAAAATCCAGAGCACTCATTTAACTTTTTAGCATACTAAAAAATAATTTTGGGGCCCAAAAGGACACCTTTTTGTTTTTACACTTGCAGGAATGGCATAAACATTCTCATAAATACACTTATAAATGAACACTTTTTAAACTTTTATTTTACTGTGAGCTGTTTTGCGAGGGAACACGAGACGCCATGCATAACATACCCCCCTCCTTGCTTTCCCCCTGCGTTATCAGTGGTAAATGTACATGGAGCCTGCAAGCCACAGGGTTTTTTCCCCCCGCAAATTTCTCAGCTCAAAACAAACTTAAACATATGGAACTGTCTGAGATGTTCAATATTACTGCAACAGGCCGCTCTTAGCCCCTGAATCGCTAGCCACGCTTCTTAAAGATGAAGTGCCATGATTCCCCCCCCCCCCCCCCCCCCCAAAAAAAACATGATTATCAGCTATTATGATTATACTAGGAGGAAGATTTTTTCCAAAAAAGTGTACAGAAAGAGTAAAATTAGGTTTTTATTGCGACCGTAGGTCGCAGTTACTTGCACACTATCCAAACCTCCACCGGCTGTCCCTCCGTCACTCCCTCCGTCACTCCCTCTGTCACACGTCACACGTCACACTTTTGCCCTGCTCATATCTCTGCAACCGTTGCCCCGATCCATGCCAGATTTTGCACACACACTCCTTGCCTGCCAAACTACAACCTCCAAGGACCCCCGGAGTTTCGGGGACCCCCAGGTGTAAAAAATTACCAAATGTGCAAAAATGACCAAATGACCACCCCAACGGGGCTGCTCTCTCTGTGTCACACACACACACACACACACACACACACACACACACACACACACTCTCTCTCTCTCTCTCAAACATAATGTGTGACCTGCCAAGTGGCAAGGAATGTTGCCACTGTCCTCTCTCTCTCTCACACACACACACACACACACACACACACACACACACACACACACACACACACACACACACACACACACACACACACACACACACACACACACACACACACACCCCTTCACACCAGGGAGTCCAGGAAGGATGAGCCTCCATGCTTAAATAAACAGACCTGGGTCCACTATCAAGATCTGCCTGTGGGTGTGTCTACTTTTAGCAGGAGAGCTTGCATCTTGCATGCTAGTATTGGCATTTCTCCCAAACTCAATGAAGACAACACACAAGATTTGAAGACTTCTAGAAGAAATGAGACTTTTGCAAGAACATACCACAAAGGTTAGTTGTATACATTAGCTATTGTTCATAACTACACAGTCATGTCATCAAAATGCATCTGTCCCATCTAGCGCCACCATCTGGCTGATTTTTAAAAAACACATTTTTGGACACTGCTCCTACAGAATTTGCCCTAAAATCACACAAACCACTACACAGTATCTCTACAGTCACCCTGCTCCTACAGATTTTGCCCTAAAATCATGCACACCAGTACACAGTATCTCTACAGTCATGTAATCACAACGCATCTGTCCCATCTAGCGCCACCATCAGGACGATTTTGCACAAACTACTTTTTGGCCAATTTATGGAGATAAGCGACCAACGGTCGCTTATCTCCCGATTAGGGAGTCTTACTGGTTAAGTATGCTTGGTTGTCATGGTGGGTGGTGACCCAGCTGAAGTTAGCCACACCCACAGTGTTGGGTGAATGGTAAAAGGGGAGGGGATGATTATATGATGTTATTGTCTCCACCAGCCGAAGGCTGAGGGAGAGTATGTTTTCCCCTCCGTCCGTCCGTCCGTCCGTCCGTCCGTGCGTCCGTCCGTGCGTCCGTCCGTCCGTCCGTCCGTCCGTCCGTCCGTCCGTTTGTCCGTTACCAGCTAATCTCCGGCGCCGTTGGCCCGGTCGCTGCCAAACTGTGCACACACACTCCCTCGACACCAATTCAGAACCTCTGCCCCAAATATTTCACATGGGCCTGTTCTAGCGCCACCAGGAGGCCGACTTTTGCAAAACTAACTTTTGCCAGTACTCCTACAGATTTTGTCCAAAAATCACGTAAATCAGTAGACAGTATCTCTACAGTCATGTGATCGACATGGATGTGTCAGATTTTCCATATTCCATCCTGATTGGCTAAAACTGGCTTTCAAAGTTTGCAGGATTGGTCAGTTTTGAATAAAATGCCTGAAATCCTGAACGCAGTGTGCGATTTTGGTGAAATTGTGCATGCACATTCCCAATAGGCAGAGGAATAAATGCCACTTAAGAAAAATCAAATCAGCCTCATGGTGGCGCTATAACAGGCCGATTCATGTTTTCACCTATAACTCCACCGATTAGTGTCAAACTTTGTATGCGCACTCCTTAGAGGCCAAGGTAAAACCTTTTCCCTGCAATTTTTACATCAGCCTTTTATAGCGCCATCAGGAGGCCGACTTATGTAAAACACATTACATGCCTGACCTGGTGGAGACCTGTGCTCGGAAGAGCACTGCTTCTAGTTTTATCGGTGTTTTTGGATCAGCACTTTTGACCCACAAGGTGTCAGCCTCCAGGAAGAAACCCCAAATACAAAGGGAATACATAATTGCTCACAACAACCACACCAGGAGGTCTAATGAAGTACTGTCAACCTGCTAGACACATGAAAACCAGAAAAAGTACAAAACTATGGCCCGCCTCTTTAAAAATCATGTTCAGGTGATTCAGGGTCTGTGGACGCTCTCAATGGAGACTGGAGAGGCTAGCTCAGTTGAAAATATGTACGTAGTTTCAACTCGACATAAAACAACAACGCCGGACCGGACATTCCCAAACATAAACAAACATGGCGTCGCCCGCCGTGGTAACTTGCGATCGTATCGATCTCGCCATGAACAATGGCCAAAATGATTATTTTATCATTATTTTACGCTTTTTGTGGTAATTCTTTAATAGGAACACATATATGAAGCTTAATCTTTTATAAAATATTTTCGAAACATTATTTTTATTTTAGCGTCCGTTTTTCAAGAAAAAGTTGACTATAGCTCCTTTTCCTTTAACTAATGAAGTTCTCGCCAGCTAGTATTAACATACAGATTGGTTACAATAATATTGTATTCATTAAAATATGTTTTGTATTGTGACTTGGCCTGACGAAGATGTAACCTTACATTGAAACGTTGTAATTTTTGTTTTTGCACCCTGTGACCTTGCTCCAGTGCAAATTATTTATTCACGTTTTTGCGATTAGTATGAGAAACGGCACATCATATCTCCGTCCGGACGGACGTCTGTCCGTGTACGCTTAGTTACGGACTTACGGTCTATGCGTTTGCCGCTCTGACATCACTGTGATGTCAGGGGAACCATACTAAAATAAAAATAATCCCTTTTATGCCCATATATGGAGATCCCTGATGTCATCAATATTAAGCCCATATCTAACAGGACTTAATATGGGAATGCCCATATATGGAGGCCACATCGGCCACATACCACACTAACAGAATCCATATACCGGTATGGCCAAGACAGATGGCCAAGACAGCCCATATCTGTGTGGCTGGTTCTACAGACAGGGATCTCCATATATGGGCATAAAAGGGATTGTATGTATGATGTCAGATGTCATAGACGTCATAGGACTTTCAAATAACAAATAACTGAGTAAGCACATCTCCACGTATACAGTATGGTCTCCATATATGGGTACCAGGGGTTTCCATATATGTGTAACTGGTCCGATATACATCACTGGCCAGATGGCCACACATGGTGCGACCTCGCCCTTTAGGCTACTGTATCGTCATTCCTACTCTCACCTATAGTCATGAAGTGTGGGTGGCTGGCATCTCTCTTAGAGATAGAGTGAGAAGTTCAGTCACCCGAGAGAGACTTGGAGTAGAACCGCTTGCAAAGGAGCCAGCTTAGGTGGTTCGGGTAGCTAGTACGGATGCCTCCAAAGCGTCTCCCCAGGTAGGTCTTCTATATGCACGTGCTACTGGGGACAGACCCCCTGGCAGACCAAAGACCAGATGGACGGATTACAATCTCCACACTGGCCTGGGAACGCCTGGGGATCCCCAAGGGGGGAGTGGATAATGTTGCTCAGGAGAGGGAACACTGGAAATATCTGTTGTAACTGTTAACCCCGTGGGGGGCGGGGGACTATGAAAACCGGCACATCTTGTTTGTATCTTGTCCGTAACGCCTCAATGTCTATAGTTGACCTCAATGTCTATGGCTATGGTATATTGTGTGTGTCTCATGTGGTCTATAACATAATACATCTATGATGTCAGATGTCAGTCATATCCATATTTGGGAAAATATCTTTCCACATTTTGACCAACCGCAACTCGAATCACATTTGCCAATGAATTCCATCCTGCGCGACCTCGCCCTTAGGCGTCTTAGTGGTATATTTGACTTACTGTACATCATGGCAAGGTATTTACACAACCCAAAGTACCTCCCTCTCTCTCTCTCTCTGTCTCCTGTATGTTTTTCTTCGTTGAACATTTCTTCTCATTCTCTCTTCTCTCCTCCTTCTTTCCCACCTCATACTGCCTCTCCCTCCTCCGGCTGCTACTGCCCCCCCTGCTCCCCCCCTCATTTTGCCACTTTCCCATGACAAAACCATGGGCGGCGGATCAAATAACCGGCCTGTCTCTCCTTTCACCTGTGCTGCTGCGACTCTGGGCCATGAAAGAGGGCTTTGTCTCCCCCAGCCGCCCACGCCCCCAGACCCCTTCATCCTCTGTGGAGGTATGTCCTGTCTGTTGTCCATACAGGAAAAGGGCTTCCCTCTGCCTGGAATTCTGGTGGCCCTGGGGAACCCCAGTCCAAGCCGTCTATAACACTTCAACAACATCTCTCTCTCTCTCTCTCTCTCTCTCTCCACCCAGGGGCGTCACTAGGGGTAGGAAAGTGGGACTGAGTTACTAGGGCCCAAGGTGGTAGAGAGGCCTTAATTATTTTATACTTTAGCTATTGAAAAATAGCAGATATACAAGCTCACAGCACGGCACCGAGTGCCGCGCTGCAAGCTTGTAGATCTGCTATTTTTGAAAAGTCGTGAAAATGTGTGCAAATCTTTGAATATATGTATTTTTTTAAGCGAACATTTGTAACTCAAATTTTGCTTCTGGGTGGGTCCCTGGAACTCAATATTTTGAGATGGGGTTCCGTGCCAAATACATACCATTTTGGGGGTCCTTTACATAAAAAGGTTTGAGCTCCACTGACATAGAAACACAGGTTTTTCAAAAAAACATCAGAAGGATTTGAAATCTTCAAAGATTTTCATGATTTTTCAAAAATAGCAGATCTACAAGCTCGCAGCGCGGCACTCGGTGCCGCGCTGTGAGCTTGTATATCTGCTATTTTTCAATAGTTAAAGCACAGGGGCCCTCAGGGAATCCTTGTACCCAGGGCCCAGAATTTGGTGCGACACCCCTGTCTCTACCCTAACAGCCCCTCCCACCAGGCATGCCGCTTTACCATCCAAGTGATTCACCAAATGTGGAAATGATGATTGAGCTAAAGGCTAGTGCTTTTCATGGCATTCTGGAATTAGCCTCGTGTAGCCAGACAACTATTCCACAATCTCTGAATGCTATACACATAAGAGTCTGGAACGACACCTCCCGAAGGCCGAGCAAGGAAGCTGTCATCTGTTCGTCATTTCCGTTCCAAAAATATCTTTACATTTTATCTTTGACTTTCCATTTCTGATTTCCATTATTTTGATTTATATTCTGACAAATTCGCTCGACTGTGAAGATGAGACAGAAGCGGGGGAGGAGGCGTCACTTTCGCCTTACCCCTGGATCATTTTCAGAGCTTATACGTTCTCCAGATTGTATGTCAGATGAAAGCATTTGAAAATTGTGGGAGGCAACAGTCTGGCTTGCGAGACTATTCTGGAATTGACGCAGAAGCTTGGCATTGCCAGACTGATCACATGGGATCACTTCAAATGTTCCAGAATGGGCCCGGACGGCTTGCATAGCAGTCCAGGCACCTAGGCTCAACGTAGCCTGACAGCACTTCACGGGTTCGAGTCCCGATCTCGACGGCCTTTTCTGTCTGTCACTCCTCATCTCTCTCCCCATTTCCGGTCAGCCTACACTATCAATAGTGTAGGCTGACCGCCGGGGACTGCCCATTAGTCCGAAGGTTCATTAGTCCGAATTTAGTTAGGGTTACTGAGGTCAAGGTTAGGGTTAGGGTTAGAGGTAGGCATAGTATTCTTAACAAATTCAGAATAATGAAACTTCGGACTAATGAACCTTCGGACCAATGCCATGGCACCATAAAATCTGATTACTTTTTTTTCTTTCTTTTTTTCCAATCAAACAAACAGACAGACAGACGTTGAAAGACAAGGCAAATTGGCAATACTGTAGATGCTGCGCATATTTGGGGTCGATGTTTCACTTTGGTTTTAAATCTATGAAAACAATCAGCAAATATCTGTCAAAAGAAAAAGTAAACATGTCTTCTAATCAGAAAGGGAGACTTTGGATAAGGCAATGCCTTTTTCTCCATCTTTTTAATGAGCCATCACTCCTGCATTTTAGTTTTTGAGAGCTTATATAATAATAAAGGTGCTTGGATACGAGTGATCCACAAGCATCTAAATAATATGCTGTACGTATACAGAAAATAGGGTTATACTAATTAGGTTAGAGTTGGGGTTAGGAGTAGTTTTAAGGGTTAGGATTGTATTAATTCTAGTGTATAATGTGTGCTGTTTTGAGTATGAGGTAATGTCAACTTAACCGTGAACCCTTTGAGAGGTCAGCCTTTGGAGGGAAAATGTTTGAAATGTGTCAAATGTCAGTAAGATAGTTATCTCTATTTTGTTTTACATGGATTTTCAGTTGAATTAAGAACACCAAATTACTCATTTATTAAACATCAAATAAAAGAACAGATTCTGCTTTTAAAAGACAATGACAATACTTTATATTAAAAACATACTTTATATATAACTTGGCTGAAAAGTGAATAGGGCCACAGTAAATAAACCATGTGCTTTCCTGAGCTTATCCTTTTTGTTGATCATGAATCTGTACCTTTTCCTATGCAAACTTCAAATAAATACTTCAATCAATCAATCAATCAATCAATCAATTAATGTTCAACATTTCCTTTCAACAAAAATGTCCTTATAAAAACAAGCCATCTGCTTTTGAAGTTACCTCCTATTTCTATCCCAGTCATCATGTGCCATCAGCAGTGCCGGTTCTAGGACTCAAGTGGCCCTATGCAAGATTATTTTAGGTGGCCCCTCACTAACGGATGCGCGCGTACGTGCGCATCCGTTAGTGAGGGGCCACCTAAAATAATCTGTAGCACCAGATCGAAATGTTCTTTTTGGAGGCATATTGACTTGCTCATGAATCAAGTACAGGCAGCCAGGCCTAGAGTGAAGTTTGGGATTATGAGGAAGGAGGAAGGGGAGTGCATATTAAAATAATAACACTAGTTTTTGGATAGGGGATACATGACATAATGTAACAATATGTTTAAAAAATATCTTCTTCCTGTGATGTGGCCCCCTTATTGGTTGTGGCCCTAAGCGGCCGCTTATGTTGCTTATGCCAGGAACCAGCCCTGGCCATCAGGGCGTCCAGTCTACTTTGTAGTTTGTGAGCGTTTCCACTACGAGGGTGTCTGGAGCGCTGGTGTTTACGTTTAGGCTAGCTGTGATCCACAGGTTCTCTGGAGGGAATGACCCGGAACAGAACCCAGCAGGCACGTGTGCACACATAGACATCAAAGGGGGCTTGAGCCCCTGCCCTTTTACCCGTCTGTAAAAAGTACCCTCTCCAGACCATGAATGCAGTTTTTACCACGGCGAAAGAAATGCAAATGCACACTTTCCATGCCATACCTGAAGGCAGCCTTGTCCAAACTCTCCTAAACTTGAAGCAGCATCTTCTGTTGAAAGAATTGCCCCCCTCTGTTTGGAATCCATGCCGTATGTCACATCTCCAGTATTGACTTGATAATGCTTTGTTCAGTGTGGTACCATGCACCGAAAATAGCTGACCTCCAAGCTCACAACGCGTTGCAGTGCGTTATTTTCACCAAAACCCTTTTATAAATTTCAGCCCCTGCCTCTATAACATTCTCTGCGCGTTCCCGGGAACTCAGGGCAGAGCTCGACAGACCCACTGCAGGAGGTTAACAGAGACAAACAAGAGGAGCACCAAGTACCGACCCCCAGGGGTCGGTACTTGGCCCCCTCCAATTTTCCCTGCACAACAAATCTCTTTGATGAAAAAAAGAATACAATTTACAAGATGACAAAATGCCGCATTGACAAAATAAATGATCTAAACTCATAGATATGGATTCATAGCGGTTATAATCGCTAATTCGCTAATTATTCACTAATACCTTTTATAATGTAATAATTTCAAGTGAATTAATTGGATTGTAGTGGAATTAAACTAGCCTACTCCTCCGTTGGCTGGAGACCCCCTGAAACGTCCTCCAGGTCCCCACTTCGAAAACCACACCTCACTGTGTAATTATATTTTTTCCAGTCCAATAAGTCCAATTAACATTCCTATAATCTAACATACTATTGGCCAGGTTTACATACTGTACTGTAAGAAGCTGGAGGTATTTTACTTAAGAATGGAGCAATATCATGTTAGAACCATTGGGGGAGCTAGCGTTATGTCAAACATGCTTCCCAGGGCTCTGTGGAGTGACACATTTAATTATCACCGGTTAAAAAAAAGAACGAAGACATCAACTGCAGCATATGGTAGATGGTATGCTAGAACGTCACATGCAGTGACAAGAGACAGGGAATGTGACAGAGTTAGACTATAGGAATCACTCAAAAGAAGCAAAAGAAGATTGTCAATCACTTTAATAATCAGCCACAGCAAGACATGGGACATGCACTGACAGTGCAAAGACACAGTGGTAGACACAATAGGAATATGGAATTGACATATGCACACATTTCTTGCACTAATGATTTCACACTATGACTGTCATAAGACTGTAACCTCCCAGTACAATGAGTGTTGTGCCATTAATATGCTGTGTGAAGTTGCTAATATTAACTAATGCCAACTTAGTGGCACTTGACAAAGAAAGGAATTATGGTGGTTGAAAAAAACTTTCATACTGTAGGTACAGTATCCCGTATGCCAGGGGTTTTCAAAGTGGGTGACGGGGCACCCTGGGGTGACGGGGTACCCTGGGGTGACGGGGCACCCTGGGGTGCCGCGACGGCAGTCCAGGGGTGCCGCGAGATCATTTGATAATATTTGGAATTTATTTGGACACTTGAACAAATATTTAGTATCATTTTAAACTTGGAGAACAAAGTTATTTTCAGTCAGTTCTAACCAAAATGGCTATTATCTCAACGTTTTCATCGCAACATAATCACTAAAATATCGTCACTGTCCGGCAGAAACCTCGTATCTCCAAGTTTCAAATGTGTACATCATTTGGTTAAGCAAAGCCCTGCTTCATCTGCATCATACAAGACCGTCGCACAAAACTAGTGAAAACAGCCGATCTACAAGCACACAACGCCTCGCATGTGCTTGTAGATCTGCTGTTTTCACTAGTTTAGTACATTTTATAGATGATAAATACAAAACGAACGGCTTTGGACATAAAAGGTTTCCACCCGACAACGACGATAAGCTATAAATATAAGGTGCTGGGAGTGAAAATTATAATGTACGGGTGCCTCGGATTAAAAAGAAATATTTATGGGGTGCCCTGAGACAAAAAAGTTTGGGAACCCCTGCCGTATGCAACCCCAAACTACTGATGAAAATATCATTCTCAGTGTACACACAGTTCTGCTTGTTGTTGAGATGAATGACCTTTTACCCACAAAGAGTGGTAAGAAGCACTAACCTAAACTAACCTAGCCCAACCCTACCCTCCCCTGCCCCTTCTTTGTATATACTTACTGTTTGTTTAGACTTATTGTTTTCCTTTTTTGTTCTCTCATTTTCTTTTCTTTACATATCTACTGCATAGTACTGTGTTCTATTCGTCTGTCATTCAATGTTATATGAGATACTTTAATGGTTTCCTGTGGAAATAACTTTAGTCTTTTCATGGATCTCCTTTTAGTAGACCTTGTACCAGTGAACTGTACCGTCATGAAACTGTACCTTTTCCTATGCAAACTTCTAATAAAGTCTTCAATCAATCAATCAATCAATCAATCAAAGCAGTGGTGGAAAAAGTGCTCACAGTTTATACTTAAGTAAAAGTATCGATACTGAAATGTAGAAATAGGCTACTCTGTTACAAGTAAAAGTCCGGAATTCAAAAGTAAAAGTACAAAATGTTTGAAAATAGCAGATCTATTTTCAAAAAAGTATAAAATAGTGGTTTATGTATGTTTTATAATATTGTTCATGACGGAGGACGATATCACGATAAATTCAATCACCACGAAACAATTATCGTGATTGTTTTTTATCACGATAAACGATAATGTCGCGCATCGTCCCATCCCTAGCAGAGAGTCATCTATTTTTGTTGTTGTCATACTGTATGTGACCTCTCTCTCCTGGAAGTTTACCAATGTTGTTTTTTAGATAAGATAGCATGTGGTGTTATGCAAGGTTTTCTACCTGCTGTTTGACTGACGACACTGTATGTTTAGTACAGTATGAAACAATGTTATTCAGCTCCAGCAATATACAATTATTCTACCTGCCTTTTGCTTTTTTTTAAGAAAGGTGAGAGTGAAAGACTTCTATTGAGAGAGAGAGAGAGAGAGAGAGCAAGAGCAGTAACGCCCGACTTCATCACTGAGTTAACCCTTTGAAGGTCGCACCAAGAAAAAAGCTGTAAAAAAATATTTCTTTGCATATTCTATTCCCTATAGGCAATAATAACAACAATCAATTGTTTTTTTTTCAATACACCCACCAGTTATTAAAATATAAGCCTCTACCAAACGGTAGACATGTACGTTAATGTTAAAGGTGCATTTAATAGGGTAACATTTTTAACTGATAGCTATAAAATGAAACTTCTCCAGTTGATTACTTACATTAAAACATGCTTTTTTGTATTACAAGTTTTCTGAAACTATATTTCTAAATATGCAAATTAGGCATTATATGCACAGAAATGCCCAAATTGCATGTATTTTGGGGACATAAATCTGAAGATTGGATAACGGCAAATTCAAAACTATTGTTTCATTTTCTTGACATATTAGTGACAAAACAAATGACAGATGATGAACTTTAGAGAATATGTTGAACTTTGATAAGGTTGAATAGGTGAACAGGTGTACTGTGTATTGTTGATTAGACACTACTCTTTTACCACTAACAGACATCTCAACCGTTAGGTAGAGCATATTTTTTAAACAAGAATAAAATCTTACTTATAGAACTATGTCAGCATATATTATAATGGGAAAAAAACATTCAATGTATCATAATAACAACAATGAATTTGTAGAAGTTGTTATTATTCATAGTAAATAGTATGTTTTTAATACTTTCGTTTTACTTTCACTACCTTTACCATCAGCTGACAAATCTACTGTTTGGTAAAGCATGTTTTTATTTGACCATTATTGTCTCCACCAGCCGAAGGCATGGGGGAGAGTATGTTTTCCCCTCCGTCCGTCCGTCCGTCCGTCCGTGTGTCCGTGCGTCCGTCCGTGCGTCCTCGCAGTTTGTGTGCAGCTAATCTCAGTCGCCGTTGGCCCGGTCGCTGCCAAAGTGAGCACACACATTCCCTGGATGCCAATCTAGAACCTCTGCCCTAAATTTTTCAAATGGGCCTTTTCTAGCGCCACCTAGTGGCCGATGTTCGCAAAACACATTTCTGTGCACTACTCTTACAGATTTTGTCCAAAAATCCTACAAATCGGTAGGCAGTATCTCAACAGTCATGTGATCGACACGGATCTGTCCGATTTTGCATATTCCATCCTGATTGGCTAAGATTGGCTTCCAAAGTTTGTAGGATTGAGCCGTTTTGGACAAAATGCCTCAAATCACAAACGCAAAGTGCAATTATCATGAAATCGCGCACACACGTTCCCACTAGGCCGAGGAAGAAATACCACTTAAATCTTTTTTAATCAGCCTCATGGTGGCGCTATAACAGGCCGATTTGTGGTTTTACCTATAACTCCACCGATCAGTTTCAAACTTTGTAAGCGCACTCCCTAGAGGCTAAGGATAAACCTTTACCCTGCATTTTTCACATCAGCCTTTTATAGCGCCACCTTTGGGCCGACTAATGTAAAACACATTACTCCTTGAGATTTTATCCAAAAATCACGCAAATCGGTACACAGTATCTCTATAGTCATGTGATCAAGTCCGATCCGTCTGTATTTCATATTCCATCCTGATTGGCTAATATTGGCTTCCAAAGCTTGCAGGATTGCTCCGTTTTTGAACAAAATGCCTCAAATCATCAACGCAGCTTGCGATTACCGTGAAATTTGCCACACATATTCCCACTAGGTCAAGGAACAAATGCTACCTTTTTCACATTGGCCTGTTATAGCGCCACCAGCAGGTAGACTTTAGCAAAACTCATTTTTGGAACACAATGCTTCAAATCATGCATGCAGCATCAGATTGCCATGAAAGATCTAAGGTGAAGAACATATGCCACCCTTTTTACATTGGCCTATTATACAGTAGCACCACCAGGACGCACGGCCTGGTGGAGACCTGTGCTCGGAAGAGCACTGCTTCTAGTTAGATTTATTTTTATTGCATTTTGTTACATAATGCATGTTGAGTAACATCTCTGAGATGATATGCAAAAAGAATCATCCTAGCTTTGAAATTCCTGCAGGAGAGAGGCCAGCTGTCAGGAGTGATTTCCTTATGTCAGATTTCCTCTGTGTCACATATGACTTGATATGAAAGCATGGTGTGTGAAGTCACTGCACCCTCAGGTGGATATTATTGGCCATCAAACACACAGATATAAAAAGCTAGATACCTCCTCCGCCGCTGCAGTTCATTGGCACGACTGGTAAAACAGGACTGGCGGAAGTGCGGAACTGTGGAACGTTGTGGATTCGTGGAAGGCACTCTGCCCCCTGCAGTGGGAAAGAGGGAGTCCTGCCAGTCCAGCGCCATCTGATTGGCCAACCGAGCGTCCCATTCTGTGACGACCCACGGTTTGGGAAACAATGTCCTGCAGTATGATGTTGGCACACATGGAACACTGCCACATTAACAAACTGGACATTGAGTCCAGTGTGTTTGACAGGAAAACACATCCCTGCATGTTCTGCTAGTTTTGCCTTTCTTGGTATCTAAATTGTGTTCACTCTCACACTGTTTGCCACACTGTTTTACAACATGTTGTTGTAAGGCGTGAGAAAATTCCGTAAGAGTTCACCTGTTGCCAGCCCCTTATCTTCCCTTTGGAGGTCTCTCATTGGTCTGAAAGGAAGGATCGACAGGTATAAATGTAAAAAGGGTGAACCTTCAGTAGGTATCTGCTTTCCTCCAGGGACCGACATGAAGCTGTTCATTCTGGTGGCTCTGTTGGGGCTCAGCGCGGCCCAGCACAACCCCAACCTCAAGCACGGCAGGCAGGCCATCGTCCACCTGTTTGAGTGGCGCTGGGCCGACATCGCAGCCGAGTGCGAGCGCTTCCTGGCACCAAATGGCTATGGTGGAGTTCAGGTAAATCTGATGCATGATTGGTGTGTTTCACACACTTGAGATGGAAAGAGTAAGACAAATGTAAATATATACGTAGGCCTATATTTTTTTTTTATGTCCGGGAACTCATATAGAGATGTTTCATCAGTGTTTAAAAACAGCCGATTTTCATTTCCATATTTTGAAAAGTGCAGTTTGTTGACAACGTGCACCCCAGCATCCATATTCTGCAGGGAACATTAGCCAAAAATAGCAGATCTACAAGCGCACAATGTGCTGCAACACAGTGTGAGTTGTAGATCTCTATTTTTGGCAAAGATATTTGACGTAGACAGAAGAAGTACTCAAGTCAGACTCTCTGAGACTACAGGGGTTTAAATAGTTAACCCTGGCATCCCTATTTTGGCAACATTATAGGGGATTTTCTTTTAATAATGAAAATAACTGACCTACAAGCTCACAAAACGTAGCAATATCATGCATTGTGAACTTGCAAATTAGCTCCTTTCCCTATTCTTCGTACAAGGAAGTATTTATTTTGTTTAAATAAATAGATATTTTTGTAATATTAGGATTCAGCTTGGGCCAGGGTACAGAGTGGCCCATCTCCAGTGTTGGAAGAGAACAGCGGTTATCTCGCGTGCTTATCGTCACTGTCGAGCAGAAACCTTGTATCTCCAAGTTCCAAATTCTTTTTGCAAAGTAAAGCCCTGCTTCATCATACAAGACTGTTGCACGAAACTAGTGAAAATACCAGATCTACAAGCACACAACGCCTTGAGGGGCAAGGCGTTGTGTGCATGTGCAAGGCGTTTGTGTACAAAACGAACGCTTTTGGACATACAAGGTTTCCACCTGGCGACAACGTTGTTTGTTTCTTATTTGCTGGCCAGATCTCTCCCCCCCATGAGAATATTGTTTTGAGCAACCCCTGGAGACCGTGGTGGGAAAGGTATCAGCCAGTCAGCTACAACCTGTGTTCCAGATCTGGCAATGAGCACGAGCTCAGGGACATGATCACCAGGTGCAACAATGTCGGGGTAAGCAAACGGTTGTTTAATTTAAATGAATCTTCTTCTTCTGTCCATCAGGGGCAAATCATTTCCATCTGGTTCTGTCTTTCCTCGTCGACTTCTGGCACCTGCATGTCTCCTCTCCTCCAGTTTCATGACAATCCGCCATGAAGATTTTTTAGGTTTTTGTGTGGCCTGAGGAAAGGTCACGGGGTCACTCAAAATTTGAGTAAGCATAATAATGATCCCCTGACAATGTAATGGTCAGGGGATCGTGAATATGCTCAGCATGTTTCATGGCAACATCAGTAGGGTGACCCTAACATCAGTACAAATTAACCTAACCCTAACCCTAAGGTGCTCAGAAAATTCCATGACAATCCAGAATGTAGTTTTAGCGATATCCATTTCGAGACCACAGTGTTGGACTGCATACCAACTAGGGGTGTAACGATACATTTTAACGATACGATATGTATCACAATACATGGTTGACGATACGATACATGGACGATATACAATTCGATTCAATGATTTAAAATCGATATAGTAACTATTTAGCAAAGAAATTAAATCTGTGTGAAACGTGTCAATAGTGGATGTTTTTAAGGGAAACAAATCTATTATTATGGATATAAATAAGTAAACACTGTGATTCTCTAGCAAATACTGTACATGGACATTATATTTCAACACATATGGGCAAACCCACACATTGACTTTATATTTCAACACATATGGGCAAACCCACACATTGACATGAACACAGAGATTACACACATGTATAGACAGACATATGGAATGGAAAAGTAATTAGAGCCCTCTTTTTCATTTTCCCTAAATACAAGGCACAAATACTTGGTTTCCATACTTTGCACAGCAAAACGATTCGATACCAATTGTCTGCATTGTAAATTCGATTCAGTTATTATATCGTTGCACCCCTAATACCAAAACTTCAGACGGCTGCGCAGATTCTGCGATTGTAAAACAGGACAGGAATTAATGTTGATTATTTCTACCTGCAGGTCAACATCTATGTGGATGCTGTCATCAACCACATGTGTGGAGCTGGTGGTGGAGAGGGCAAACACTCCTCCTGTGGAAGCTGGTTCAGTGCCAACAGGAAGGACTTCCCCAGCATCCCCTACACCCACTGGGACTTCAACGACCACAAGTGCAGGACTGGCAGTGGCAACATTGAGAATTATGGCGATGCCAATCAGGTACTGCATGCACGAGAGCTACTCACTGAACAATACTAATACTGTGCTGCTGTGATTTATTTGGGATTTATTCACCCCGACTTTGACAACATTTGACCCATTTGACATGACAACAATGTGTGTGCCCCTCACAGGCACCACTAGGAAATAATTAATAACTTGCTCAAAACTCTCAAAATTATGTTATGTAATAATAATAAATGTATTGAATACAGGGAGTGCAATGAAGCAGAATTCTCACCAAAAGCGTTAGCGATTAGTCCATGCCTATTTCAGACGGTGCTATGGCATTGGTCCGAAGGTTCATTAGTCCGAAGGTTCATTAGTCCGAATTTGTTAAGAATACTATGCCTAACTCTAACCCTAACCCTAACTAAATTCGGACTAATGAACCTTCGGACTTATGGGCAGTCCCCTTTCAGACCACATTGTACTTCTTCTTGGCTGCCACTGTGTCTTGCTGCAAAGCAGCAGCGAAAAGGTTGAACTTTTTTTCAACTTTGCCACACCACTTTTTGCTAGCTCCACCTCCTGCTGCCACGGGGAAAGTGGCGGTAGCACCACGCCATAGATAGACAATGCATTGAACCTTGCCACCATCTCAAAACGCATGAAGTGTTGAACGCCGCTGCTGTTGTGAATTCAACGTAAAACCTTTCTGGCTTTCTTCCCGAGGTTCGCGACTGCCGTCTGGTGGGTCTGCTGGACCTGGCCCTGGAGAAGGACTTCGTGAGGGGCAAGGTGGCTGACTACATGAACAAGCTGGTCGACATGGGCGTGGCTGGATTCAGGGTGGATGCCTGCAAGCACATGTGGCCCGGTGACCTGCAAGCCGTGTACGGCCGCCTCCACAACCTCAACGCCAGATGGTTCCCAGGTGGTTCCCGGCCCTTCATCTTCCAGGAGGTACTAGGCTGATGTTGAGGTTTTTGAGCGGTGGTCAGCCGCTCCTCAGAGTGACTTTGTCCGTTCCTATGTCCCTATGTCCCTATGTCCCTCCGTATCATGAGCTGCAATACCACTGGTGACCAAGTGGCGCTGTTGCGTCACACAAACACACACACACTGAGCTGAAATACCACTGGTGACCAAGTGGCACTGTTGTGTCACACACACACACACACTCACACACACACATGCACACACGCCACGCACCGCTCACTTCAAACTTAGTTTTAGGAATAGGCACTGTTTTCTCAGTGTTATTTATTACAGTTCTTGGGCTTATGGTTATGTTGTAGCTTCAAAGGGAAAATAACCCAAATGAATATCATGCTAAAGCTTTGTGACTCCTGTCTTATTGTTCTTTCAAGGTTATTGACCTTGGTGGTGAGCCCATCAGCGCTAACCAGTACTTCCATCTGGGAAGAGTGACTGAGTTTAAATATGGTGCCAGACTGGGCGGAATATTCCGCAAATGGAATGGCGACAAGCTGTCTTACACCAAGTATGTCTGTTTATCAGTTTATTCTGTACATATATTTGGTTTTCATTCCAATGAATGACATTATCTAGCTGTACTTACAACTAATAAATAGTCTCATAGCCTGGTTCCAGTCCCTGAATCGCTAGCTATGCCTCTTTAAAAAATTGTTTCGGCGCTCCAGGTCTGGTGATGCTCTCATTGAAGTGGTTTTCCTCGGTTGAAATTCCAACCGAGCAAATCAGCGTCGCTTCAACCTGATGTCACTTCAACTCATGTGCGATTCCAACCCAGCGCCGCTGTACACAAGCTCACAGCACGGCACTGTGTGCACTGTCCTTCTAAGGTTTTTTGAAAAACCTATGTTTTTATGTCAGTGGTGCTCAAACCTTTTCACTTTTTCATTCCAAAATAATATGTATTTGGCCACGGACCCCCATCTCAAAATATTTAGTTCCAGGAACTCCCAGAAGCAAAATGAGTTACAAATGTTAAAAACATATTCAAAGATTTTCACACATTTTCACAACTTTTCAAAAATAGCAAATCTACAAGCTTGCATGCCGCGCTGTGAGTTTATATCAGCTATTTTTCAATAGCTAAAGTATAAAGTCATTAAGGCCCCTCCACAATGGGCCCTAGTAACCCAGTCCCCCTTGTGACGCCCCTGCCTCTATGCTTGGTCTCATCCAGAAACTGGGGTGAGGGTTGGGGCTTCATGCCCAACGGCAACGCACTGGTGTTCGTTGACAACCACGACAACCAGAGAGGCCACGGCGCCGGCGGAGCCTCCATCGTCACCTTCTGGGACTCCAGGCTCCACAAGATGGCCGTCGCCTACATGCTGGCCCACCCCTACGGAGTGACCAGAGTCATGTCCAGCTACCGCTGGAACCGCCATATTGTGAACGGAAAGGTAAAGATAATAACCCATTTAGACTGGGAACGCATTATTACACATTTTGAAGCGACGCGTTAGTTTATGCAGGACATGGGAGTCGCCCCGCCCAGATGTAGTCAGCTGTGAGCTGTCAGTCAGCTCTGTTCTCATTCCTCATTCTCATATCTGCTGGTCATTGCGTCACATGACAGCCATACTCCAATCAAAGCTCTCAATCGGTTTCCGAAGCTTCGGAACATTCACTGCTAGCTGCCTCCTGACTGGTGTTGTGCTTCCATAGGATCAGAATGACTGGATGGGGCCTCCAGCCCACGGTGACGGCAGCACCAAGCCTGTTCCCATCAACCCCGACCAGACCTGTGGAGACGGCTGGGTGTGTGAGCACAGATGGCGTCAGATCAAGTGAGTCCTTAGAACATGGGTTCTCAAACTCTTAGGCTGCATGTGCGACACACAGTAAAATACAGTTCTTAATACGCTTACTGTTAAATTAAAACTTGGCTTTATTGCATTGAGCACTACTGCCTTTACTCATAGATTAGTGAGTAATCTCTCTACTTTAAACACTTGTACAGGAAATAGTGTGTTAAGCTAGTTTTGAACAAAAGAAAAGGAGAACAATTTTTTTTATAAAAGGAAATACATTTGCATTTGTAAATAGTGCAATAACATCTTTGTGTGAGTGCTAAAGCTGACTGTACCAGACTTGCTCTGAATTCCCAAGTAGAATAACACAAAAACAAGAAAGAAAAAAAGTTTGATTCCTGTCTGGAACTTGTTGAACTCATGATTAATACTTTCCTCAAAGTGCAGAATGCTGAATTCTTTCCAACATGCATTACTTGCTCCGTACGATCCAATCCAGTACAGTACACAGTGTGATTGATTGTTTGCCCTGGGTCCCCTCAGGAACATGGCCACTTTCCGCAATGTGGTCAACGGACAGCCCCACTCCAACTGGTGGGACAACGGGAACAACCAGGTCGCCTTTGGACGTGGAAACCGTGGTTTCATCGTCTTCAACAACGATGACTGGTGAGGACAATCGATTCACAGCAGCTAGCTATCCTGAAATGGATTTTTCAGATTCACTTTAAAGCTGCACTATGTAACTCTCCTCTTCTATCCTGGACCCGTTTTCCCATTTTCCATTTCCATTTTTACCATTGAGCCTGCCTTCTTGCTCAAGGGGATACATTGAATCTTGACCTTCAGGTCAAGATTTTTATCAGATCCTGTGTCTAGGTGAGACATGAACCTTTGACACGATCTAAATGTCTCAATAGAAGAGCAGGGAGAGCAAAATACAACCAAACCAATTGCACAAGTTATATTGTATTAGTTCAGTTCTTCAGTACGTGTCTGTTATCAGTGCATCTGAACATAGCATAGTTTCCAAAAAAATAAAAGAAAGAAAGAAAGAAAGAAAGAAAGAAAGGTTAAATGCACAGATAGTGAAGTCCATTTGACATGATAAAGTGTCCAAACAGAGTTATGTTGCATTGTTACATTTTATATATGTACAGGGTAAAGCTTTTCGAACAAATAGCATCATTATTTCTTCTCAAAATGCATTTAAAGGTAGCAGCTCTGTTCCATACTGTATGTGCAGTAGGTCTAGATGTCAAGCCATGGTTTGTAGTCCTTTTGGTGGTTGTGTTTCTAGCCTTCTTTTGTCACAACAGTTCACAAATCTTGCTGCTGTGTTCGCACATTGTTGCATTTCTCCCAGTAGGTATGGGAGTTTTTCATCATTGGTCATGTTTTGAAACTCACTTCGGGTGTGTGTAATCTGTGGGAAGTATCTGTCTCTGATGTCTTGGTATAGTGGGCAGGTGGTTAGAAAGTGTAGCTCTGTTTCCACCACATTTTGTGAGCAGTGGGTGCATAGCCTGTCTTCCCTTGGAAGTGGGGTCTGTCTGTGGCGGCCTTTCTCTATTGCAAGGCTGTGTTCGTTGAGTCTTTACCAGGCTTTCCTAAGTTCACACACACTGACACTGGCAGAATAAACTATGCAAGGCACACCTGCTCATCGGGATTGGTTTTAGTGGTTAAGTGCCTTGCTCAAGAACCGGGAACCTTCTGATGTCAAGACTGTCGTTGTACTTCCTCAGCCACTGCCGCCCCTCTTACTCGATTAGTTACATTTGTCTCACTCCTATTGTCCTGTGACACTCTCAGGGACCTGGATGTGACTCTGAACACCGGCATGCCTGGTGGCACCTACTGTGACGTCATCTCCGGCCAGAAGGACGGAGGCAGGTGCACCGGAAAGCAGATCCATGTCGGGGGCGACGGCCGCGCCCACTTCAAGATCAGCAATAGAGACGAAGATCCCTTCGTGGCGATTCATGCCGACTCCAAGCTGTAGATACATGCACAACTCCGCTTGCAATAAAACTGTGTCTGTAAATTAGAATGTTGTGGACTGTCTTTTTTGCCAAAGACTCAAGCTTTTAATGGTCAATATCATGGGTTTCAAGGTTTTGGATGAAACGACAAACCTGGGTAAATCGTATACAGTATATACAAGATTGTGTACCTTTTAAGCTTAATTTCTAATTGGGTTTTAGGCTGGACAGGCACAGACATAAGACAAAACATATACTTCTGTGTGTCACTGTAGTATGTATGAGTAAGTATAGTTCATTTACAAACTGTTGGGTTTCTGCCCAACAGTGACGTCATATTAATCACTTATGCCCTTCATACAACAGTCATATGACGAATAGAGAAACACACGTGAGACCTTCTCTGACATCTGGCACGAGGGTCCAGCGTTCATCATCTTCACCTGCCAAGCCCTCCTGCAGAGGAGAGCGAAGCCTTTCCACACGGCCATGAACGTGCCTGCTGCCCATCAGTACAGAGAAAGATAGAGAGAGAGAGAGAGAGAGAGAGAGAGAGAGAGAGAGAGAGAGAGAGAGAGACAGACATAGTAGGGCTGTCACAATTATTACATAATCGTCTAATCGTGATTATTTGACATTATCGCAATTATTTTGTCATAATCGTCATAATCGTGAATGTTGAAAAATGACAGAAATAGTGGAAATAGCAAATCTACAAGCTCACAACGCGTTGCATCACGACGCGTTGTGAGCTTGTAGATTTCCACTATCAATGTTATTTTTTAAGTAGTAAGTTGTCAAATATGTCAGTAATTTATTTGTGTATTGAGGTTATGTGTCATATCTGCAATGTACAATTTCAAAGCCTAAAAGCCAAACAGAAATGTAATTATCAACGACAAAAACACAATTAAATCGTTAATCGCCAATTATTTGAGTGACAATTAATCGTCATGTAAAATGTCATATCGTGACAGCCCTAAGACATGGAGGGATGATGGGAGGAGGAAGTTATGGAGGGGAGGTACAGTAGTAGAGTGATGGATGGAAGGTGGGATGGAGGAGTGGAGAGAGGTAACGCACTGGATCTCAAAGTAGGGGTCCGGGGACCACCCGGGGTGCAGATAGACACATACTGTACCACATAGTAACTCTGAGAGCGTACAAATGAAACCGAATGGATCGGTATGGGTCCTGAGGCATGTCGCCCTGAGGCGTCTTACTCAGGGGCGGCCTTAGTAATCTGGAGGCCCGTTTCAAGAGCTATTGATGAGGCCCCCCCGCGCTGCCGCTAGCGGACCAAGGCCACAGTAGCCGCGCAACAACCACACACAGAAGTTGACCTATAGTCAATGACTGGCTGCCATTTATATATTATTATTATATCACTACATAATGTTATAGCATTGACCTAAATGGTGTTATATTAACAAGGATATATGATTATTAAAAAGTGTTATAAGTGTGTTGCAAGTTCAACAAGGCTTGCTGGCTAGCTCTTGGAGGCCCCCTGGTGGCTGAGGCCCGTTTCAATTGAAACTGGTGAAACATAGCTAAGGCCTCCCCTGGTCTTACTAGTATATATACAAGCTTGTTTTAAGCACGCGACACCTGCGTCGCCTACACAGTATAACAAAGTATAATTGGTCTTTTAGTGAGATGAAGGTATGAAGGAATGGACGGATGGAGGGACAGTATAGGCAGGTATACAGGTGGAGAACACACGCTGACAACTCCTCGATCAGAACACACTAATGGGCACAGAGGAACACAGGCTGCTCCATGGGAGGTCATGCAGGATCACATCAAAGGATGGGGTTGTACTGCGTACAGACACCATTACATAAGTTCACACCTTCCCATTGTGCATGGTTATCGTCGGAACCTCTTATCTCCATATTCGTTGTGGATTTGTGGGTTTTATTGTAAATGAATGGCCTAAATTGATCATACTACAGCGTCACACAAAAGCATCAAAAGTAGCAGATCCGCAAGCTCGAAACGCGGCACGAAGTGCCACGTTTCGAGGTTGTAGATCTGCTGCTTTTTATTCACAGCTTTGGACAGATGAGGTTTCCACCCGTCAGAGATTTTATTGTCGTTGTCAGGTGAAAACCTTGTATGTCCAAAACCGTTAGTTTTGCATTTATCATTTTAAAAATGATTTAAACTAGTGAAAACAGCCGATCTACAAGCACCCAACGCCTCGCACCGCCTTGTATGATGAAGCAAGGCTTTACTTTGCCAAAGAACGTACAAATTTGAAACTTGGATATACGAGGTTTCCACCCGACAACAACATTATGTTTGTTGCCTATTACTGCTTGAGACTTTCTTCAACGTTATTCACCATATTCCTGGCCCCGCCCCCGGCTTCCTGTTCATATCCTGAAAGAAAATAAAAAACATCATTTGGTTTCCTGTGTCCTTGCATTAAAGTGTCAGTAGAGGCGCTCTGGGCTCTGGGCTCCGCATGAACCGGTGTTGCCATGTCTGCTTATAATAAGCAATTTGTGTAGTTGTTTATTGGGCTTACTTTCTAATATTTTTTAAACCAGTGGATCCCAAATCTTTTCATATCAAGGACCCCAGATTAACATATTTGTCCACAGTCGCAGACTCCCATCTAAAAATATGTGGTGCCAGGGACCGCCACACAGATTTGTGTTGTTAAAATGTTTCAAAAATATTCAAATTATTTTAGTTTTTTTTTCTCAATATTTTTTAAATAGCAAATATACAAGCTCACAATGCGTCGCAATTTGACACAATGTGAGCTTGCTGATCTGCTATTTTCAAATATAAATGCAAAGTAGTAAAACTGAACCTAGTTAATTCTATTGGGCTTCTTTTGCATAGACCTGGCCGCTTGTTTCTTTGGCAATATCTGGCAACAGACAATTCCATGTCACTTCCTTACTTGGGATCTCTTGTTCTTAGACTTGGGAGGAAGTGAAAAGATGTTTTTGAAGCAGCACACAGAGAAAAACTCTCTAGCGCCCTCTGTAAAAGAAAATGGCAGCCTCCATAGAGAGGGCCAGGAATATGGTGAATACACAAGTACAAGATTGCTGATTGCAAGAAGATGCAAGAAGATGTAATTTCTGAGGAATATACTACATGAATAAAAATATTAAAAAAGGTTAATGCAATTATTATCCTACTAATAAAGGACCAAATGTCTGTCTGTCCGATGTCTGTCTGATATACACGTATGCTGACATCACTGATAACAGTGCCCAAAGTTGGAGGAAACTGACAACACTGATAACATCGCATGTACAGCCGCATGCTGAGACAGTGCCCAAATTTGGAGAAGAATGACATCACTGATAGGTCTGGGTTCTTCAACATTACTTCTGAGACTCATTCAATCCCTGCACACACCATAACCCAAAATGCACATAATTCAGAGCACATATCTTCGAACGGGCAAGGTTTGTTATCATTATTATTTATTTATTATTATATTCAGAATGTTGTAGCTCAGCCAACATAGTTAGTGAATAGTGATTCTTCTACAGTGGTCACATTTGACCGAAATGAGACCAAATGCTCCTCAATGGATTATCAAGTGCATGCTGTTTACATCACCAGCTCTGTAAATGAATTAACTTTGAATGTCTTGGATGTTCAGCAAATAAACACAACATTTCTTGGACACTGATCCCCAGCCAGCCCCTTATCAGTATATGGATAAGCTCAGTAGATATTGATCCTGTGACCATGGCACTGTATATTGTATTTGTTAAAAACAGGTGGCAACAATGGCCGAAACGTTGTGTACTCTGTAATGTCTTTAAAAAATAAACAAAACACTGAGGAGCAAAGCTGTTTTGCGGACTTTTATCTTTTCATACTGTATAGGCCTATATCATCTCCCCATAATAGCAAGACATTTTTTATGCAACAGGACATGGACAACGATAACGAAACAAGACACACAGAAAACTCATCAAATTGGTCAAATGTGAGCAATGTTGTGAGAAGGGAGGGCTTTAACATGGGTAGTGTGTTCTTACCTCTCCTTGCATTGTGTATTCCTCTCTGGTCTTCGGGGACAACTCCTCACCATCACACCGCGGCCATGTCAGTTTCACCCCAGTGCAGAGCTGGCATCCGTCATTAGGGCCGCACAGGGACGTGTGTGTGTGAAAAAAAAAAATAGCCAGTCCACATGCTCACCACGTGTCGCATCTTGTAGCTCTGCTAATTTAAAAAACGAAATCTGGAAACAAAAATGTCAAGTCCACTTTCTGTTTCTTTGTCATCCCCCCCCCCCCCCCCCCCCAGCCCACCTACTGAGTGGCTGTCAGTGGCTCTCTGGACTCTGGTGACACTGGAGTGCTAGACAACTAGAGGTGAGACAGCAAAGGTGACACCTGCCGGAACATTGCGCTCAACTCAGTTCTCATGGCAACGTGACCCCACCAGCTAGGGGGATAGAGTGTGTGTGTGTGTGTGTGTGTGTGTGTGTGTGTGTGTGTGTGTGTGTGTGTGTGTGTGTGTGTGTGTGTGTGTGTGTGTGTGCGTGTGTGTGTGTGTGTGTGTGTGCTAGAGTGAGTATGCGAGTGGGAATTAACAAAAAAAGAGACAGAGAAAGAGAGAAAGGGGGAGAAAAGAAAGAGAGAGAGAGAGAGAGAGAGAGAGAGAGAGAGAGAGAGAGAAAGAGAGAGAGAGAGAGAGAGAGAGAGAGAGAGAGAGATGAACATATGGACATACAGACAGACAGACAGACAGACAGACAGACAGACAGACAGGAACTTGGGAAATTCTTAAAGAATTTCGTGATAAATCGCTTTCTTACCTTGTTTTCTGGGTATTTAGTCTCAAAACATTTCGGCTGAGCCTGTGTTTAAATTTTTTTATCTCTCAATACTTTTTATTTTGCTTGGATACATTTTTTTTGCTGTGTTTTAATTTTTTATCTCTCAATTCTTTTTCTTTTGCTTGGATAATAAAGACACAAATGTAACTCCATACACCTTATACAGTTCACAACGGCAGGCTAAATACCAAGAAAACAAGGTAAGAAAGCAATTTACCACAGAATTCTACTTTTTTGCCTTGTTGGGAGAATAAAGACGATGCACAATGTTCAGTGGAAGAGCAATTACCCATTGGTGCTTTACAGTGACTAAGAATTTAACTGCTGACAATGTGTGTGCCTGTGAGTCATCCAAATCACACCCATGTGTTGTATTATGTTATTACAGAAGGTAATTATACAGAATTTAAGTAATTTGAGGCTACAGTATATAGTTATAGGTCATAGCCTTGACTACTGTCAACGCATTCTAATAGAAACGGTGAATGCCCTTGGGGCTTCGGTGAACTAACCTCAAAGCAGGACGGGGCAGTGATTTAAACCGTCTGTTTTTCACAGGACGGAATAGAACGAGAGCGAGCAACAGAAAGAGGCAGAGAGAGAGAGAGAGATAGAGATGGAGATGGATAGAGAGAGAAGAGGAGAAAAGAAGAAATGTAACCCTGCGTTAGGGATGGGACGATATGCGATATTATCGTATATCGTGATAAAAAACACTTACGATAACACTACGATAATCGTATCGTCGAGATTTAATTTACCGTGATATCGTCCTCCGTCATGCACAGGGATCAATTCACCTTTTATTTGCAGAGCTGCATATCCGGTACCACTTAAACACTCTGTAATTGGTAACAGGTACTAATATACGTACTTGATACAGTTTTTTCACTCTCAATCAAATATCTTTGCCAAAAACAGCCGATCTAGTGTTGTAATGCGTTGTGAGCTTGTAGATCGGCTATTTTTTGCCAAATGTTCCGCCACAGGATAATGGATTTTGATCGCGATAATATCGTAAATCACGATTTCTTTTGTCATAATAATCGTGATATGACATTTTCATATCGTCCCATCCCTACCCTGCGTCTAAGAGTGTAAAAATGGCCCCGCGGGTCCAGTTCTTACACGTTAAGGGTTTTAAATTAACCCCCAGGATCTTTACCGCGTAGCCTCAACATATTGCACCTGCTAAATTATTGACCCTCTCGCCATCTCTGGGCCCGTCAGCGTGCGAGGGGGCCTGTACCTTCCGATTAGCCGGCGAGGCGTCAGTGGAGCAGGTCAGGGTCCTCTGGGTCCTGTCAGCCTGGCTGATGCTTTGTGACACGGCTGTCAACAGCGTCTGCCCGTCCTGTTTCATATTTCATATGGCACACCAGGAAGCCTCACTGTCACACATCAGCCCGGGCAGCAGGAGGACTTGTCACAAACTCAAGGATGAAGGAGACCCAAGTGATGGCTCTAATCAGCCACCTTTCTCGGCCACCACTGCAATGCCTGATTTTCTTCATCTTTTTTTTATTTTATTTTTTTTACTTACTGTAGTTGCGTGCACATTGGAAATAGCTGATCTACAAACAAACAAACAGAAAACATTGTACACAAGATGAATTCTTTGTTGGTTGACAGCTATAAAAGGCGTGGTTCTGATTTATCGCAGCAGGAAATATGAATTCTACATAAATAATACAGTATCTGGCTTAAAGTCCTGTTCGCAATTTGGTGTTAGGGGAGTTTCTCACCTGAACTGAGTCAGTGGGTCCCTAGACATTAAAAATCACAGAGGTGCTCGTCCGCCATAGTGCCACGAATGGCGCAAATGGCCAAATCAAATATGGCTGCCATCGGCTATGATGAAAATCCAACTTTTCTGTTTCTGGGTGTATATGCACATGTAATACCTCTATTTGGACCAATTGTGGTGTGGGGAATTCATTTCCGATATTGTTTTGACCATTTTGGGTGATTAGGACCTCAAAAAGTCATGGTCAAGGTCATTTTGCTATTCCGAAGACTGTGGGCCATAACTTGGCCATTGTTAGGAGTAAAAACAGGTGCAGTAGGTCTAAATCAACTAATGCTGACATGTATAATTCATTTCTGACATTGTTTTGACCATTAAGGATCATCTTGTCTTTGAAATATCAATCTCAATGCCATTTTTCAAAAACGATTTTGTTCATTACTTGCCCCTTTATTGTATTTTGTGTAAGTTTGTTACTATTTTATAGTAAGTTTGTTTTGTTTATAACAAAAGACATACTAGTGAGAAATACAACAAGTAAGCATCCACGTTTAACTTTAAATTGGGGTTTAAAATGGGTGTTTAAATGAGCAAATAAGACTATTTACGAATAAAAGTGACAAACAAAATCACACACAAATTAAATAACAATTTCCGTCAAAGTGCACCATATTGGGATTGTGTGCATGCAAGTTAGTATGAGGTGTTTTTACAGGATGGATTTGGCATTGTTCCATGGCAAAATATGATGCACAGAACTCCGTCAGTGTCGAGTGTCTTGCTTCAGACATGGCAGGAGTGTACTAAAGTCAAAGTGCTCCTTCCATCCATCAGAGCTTGACATTGACTTTTTGAGGCAGTTGTCCTTTGGACAAGTATATTTCCCATTCACTTGTCCGGAGACAAAAGTCACTTGTCCGGATAAAAAATTCATACATTGAAATAATAACAAAAGGACGGCTAATGACCCCCCTTGCTCCCTCCACTCCATAGTATGGGCACTTGTCCCGGACAACAGGACAAGCCTTTATGTCATGCCCTGTTCCATGTTCCATTGGTTCTAGTCTTTCCTCAGGTTCCTTGGCTGTTCAAGCAGGTGGCAAGAAATGCGCTAGAAAGGTGCCTTGTTGGTCTCAGCAGTTGTACTTCTCTGCTACCAATACTGTGTCTTGTTCTGTCAAGGTCTTTGCCTCTCCAAAGTTTGTTAGACATTGTACTCGGTCAGAAGCCATAACTACATGTTTAATCCTCACCTGGCCCATGCAGTCATCTCCTGTCTCCAAGGCATATGTGCCTTGATCACTGTCTTGGCTAGTGGTGCTCCAAGATGAGACTGCTTGATGCAGTGCAAGTGAGTCTCACCAGTGCTGCCAGATCTCCTTCATCCCCAGTGCTTGGAAATATGGGGTGTAGTATAGCAGTAATGTGAAGGAGACAACAACTCTCTGGGGTCCGCTCATAGTTCCGACATCCCATTATTCTGACCATTAGGTTAGTGAAGGTTAGGGATATACTTAGTTATAATGGAGGCTGTGTCAGTCTCCTCAATCCTATTCAAGATGTCTGGGATCTCTTCTCCACTAGCGACATCATCAACAGAGACAACAGAGCTGATAATGGTAAATGGACTGCATTTACAGTATATAGCGCTCTTCTCCAAAGCGCTGTACAATGTATTTCACATTCACCCATTAACACACACATTCACACATACATTCACACCAAGAAACCATGCAAGGTGCTCATAGGGAGCAGTTAGGGGTTCAGTGTCTTGCTTAAGGACACTTCGACAAATAAGCAGGAGGAGACATAAATTTGGCTCGACCCTGGAACCTTCAGATTCCAAGGCAGCCGTTCTACCTACATCGCCACAAGCTTGAATGGACACCATATTCCGAACACACAGCTGGAGAGCTGGTTGTTCTCCTCAGACACCCAGGATTTGTAAAGTTGATGAGGGATGGGTGCGTCTATCGACTCTGTTATCTCTGATGATGATGAGTGGCTCCCTGCAAAAGGGGCTGGAGGTGAAGAGATCCCAAAGATTGAACTAGATTGAGGAGGCTGTCACCAAGCTGCTGGTACATGTGGAGTCAACTGGCCCTATTATAACTAAACCTACCCATAACCCTAACCTAATGGAGTGAATAATGGGTCGCCAGGATTATGAGTGGACCCCAGAGAGTTGTCGTAGTGATACTTCCAAGCACTGGGGATTAAGTAGATCTGGTAGCAGTATGGCACTGTGTGCAGCGGCACATGCTTCTACAGCATCAAGCAGTCTCTCATCTTGGAGCACCACTAGCCAAGACAGTGATCAGGGGACATATGCCTTGGAAACTGGAGATGACTGTATGGGCCAGGTGGGGACTAAGCATGCAGCTATGGCTTCTGACCGAATACAATATCTAAAAAACTTTGGAGAGGCAAAGACCTTGACAGAACAAGACAGCATTGGTAGCAGAGAAGTACAACTGCTGCCTGAGACCAACAAGGCACCTTTCTAGTGCATGTCTTGCCACCTGCTTGCAACAGCCAAGGAACCTGAGGAAAGATGGAACATGGAACATGGACGGATGCAAGGAACACTTCGACTCTCGAGGATATGGCTGCCTTGCTGAATACATCCTGTAAAAACACATCATACTAACTTGGATGCACACAATCCCAATATGGTGCACTTTGAGGGAAATTGTTATTTAATTTTGTGTGTGCTTTTGTTGTGTGAGTTAAATGTGGATGTTTACTTGTTGTATTTCCCACTAGTATGTCTTTTGTTATAAACAAAACAAACTTACTATAAAATAGTAACAAACTTACAAAAAATACTATAAAAGTGCAAGTAATGAACAAAATCGTTTTTAGAAAATGGCATTGACATTGATATTTCAAAGACAAGATGATCCTTAATGGTCAAAACAATGTCAGAAATGAATTATACATGTCAGCATTAGTTGATTTAGACCTACTGCACCTGTTTTTACTCCTAACAATGGCCAAGTTATGGCCCACGGTCTTCGGAATAGCAAAATGACCTTGACCATGACCTTTTGAGGTCCAAATCGCCCAAAATGGTCAAAACAATATCAGAAATGAATTCCCCACACCACAATTAGTCCAATAGAGGTATTACATGTGCATATACACCCAGAAACAGAAAAGTTGGATTTTCATCATAGCCGATGGCAGCCATATTTGATTTGGCCATTGCGCCATTCCTGGCACTATGGCGGACGAGCACCTCTGTGATTTTTCATGTCTAGGGACCCACTGACTCAGTTCAGGTGAGAAACTCCCCTAACACCAAATTGCGAACAGGACTTTAAGCCAGATACTGTATTAAAATGGCCCATTTGTGTTATACGTGTCGAGACTAAGGTTCTGTTTTTGGTGTTCACACACAACAAGTTCTGAAGTTCATCATAAGTCGAGGACAGAGAGAGAGAGAGAGAGAGAGAGAGAGAGAGAGAGAGAGAGAGAGAGAGAGAGAGAGAGAGAGAGAAAGAGAAAGAGAGAATGGTTACTGCAGAGCCATACTTGGATTGTGCCAGTCTTCAGCCATCAGACTCCACAACCAAGCTTGAACCCCATATGAGTACTTAGGACCGGTCTGTCTGTTCTGCTCTTTTGGGATCACTCCAGCTTTGTCACACTTGCACATGGTTGGACTACTTGTAATGCATTCATATATTCATCGTTGATAGGCGGTTGATAGACTGTATCATATATTCACTGTTGGTAGACTGAACACTGTAAGCATATTCTTTCTCATTCATTCACATATTCTCATTGGCAACAGATGTACAGTATATTCATTCATATATTCACTGCTGATAACCTGCACAAAATGGTTAGTTTATTGACAGACTTTGCACATGTTAACCCATTCTTTCAGAGAATGCCTAGAAGAATGCCTAGTGCGGCGTGCCTTAGGTGTGTAGCGCCTAAATGTGTAGTGCCAGAATCCAGCTATTTCATTTCATTTTTGTGTTTTTTTTGTGTGTGTGTCATGGTTTGGTTATTGACCGTTTCTGCGTTTCACTTTTAGAAGGGGAGTTAAATGTCATTTTACCATCTCTTTTGCAGGCTACATATAGTGTTTGTATAGGTTGATGACATGTATTATTGTGTTAATAGTTATGCTATGTTGATGAATTGAATGATAGGACCACAATGGAAACAAGCCCCCAGGACTTAAAAATAAATGTCTTACTGTACCACCTGCTACTCTGATTAATAAAGTATTCAATTAAAAAAGAAAAGAAACAATGTTGCTGCTATGACACCTATATCTTAGGTACTAATTATTATAAGTATAACAGGTGAATATACAGATATGGACAAACTGTGTATGTAACACACAGGAACATTCAAGTCCTGGTCACATGGGGGCAGTGTTGAAGCAAGGACGAGTCAGGATTACAATCACAAGGGTGATGGACCGAGTCTGTAGTATATTTTCTCTCTCTCTCTCTCTCTCTCTCTCTCTCTCTCTCTCTCTCTCTCTCTCTCTCTCTCCATAGACAGACAAACAGACAGACAGACAGACAGACAGACAGACAGACAGACAGACAGACAGACAGACAGACAGACAGACAGACAGACAGACAGACAGACAGAGCTGCTCTGCTGTGCTACGCAGTCTTATGTATAGATTTATGTGTAGAGCATCTGAGTCAGTAAATGACATCATTGCTGTCAAAACCAACCCTATGTAGTTCGGTCAGGTTCTCCTCTAGACTGTGGAACCATTGGTGCGTTGTGGAACCATCTGTGTGTTTGAAACTGAACATGGTGGAAGTCTTAATCTGTTCTTTTTTGTTGTGTTTTTATTGTGATATGGATCTCCCTTGGGTCTGACAATAAAGATTGGATTGAATAGATCCTGAAAATCCATACGTGTAATTAAGGCTTAATTAATGATTATATCCTATATTAAGGAATCATGAGTTCATCATTAACCAATCAATTAACTTTCAATCAATCAACTTTCTGTCACAATACAATTACAGGTAACAGTAAGGTGAAACTCTTGTTTATACAGGCTTCCACGTTTGCAGCTCAGGGAGTAAAAATAACATAATTAGCAGTGCAGTAAAGAATTGAAAACAAGATGAGCAGTGAGCACAAATTCATAGTTAAATTCATGTTAATTAATGGTTAAGTCACTATGACTTGACCAACGTTAATATATCATTAGTTAAGGGTCACACACACGTGGTGGATGTGTAGATCTGCCGTTTTTTCGTGGCTTCTATGCCCAGGATGAGTGCTCATAGGCGGGCAGGATTAGTGAGGTAGTGAGTTGCGACCCTCAACGGACGGCCAGCGGTTGTTTCTCTCCTTCTGACTTCACACTTCATTTAAATGTCAGAGGTCTGTGGTCCGTATCTGTGTGATATCACCATGTGGATGCAGAACTAATCGTTTGGACAGAGACGGCCAGTCGAGAGACGCGCTGCACTATTGATCTTCGGGTCTTGACAGCGTTGCACCCGTTTCTGTCATCACTGGCAAGTCCAGTCAGGCTTGAAGCATCTGCACCCCTATAGCTGTCATTTCTCACAGTTCTCCCCAAATAGAATATATTCTTTCCGAATATAGTAGATCACAAGTCGCTGCGATGCCAGTGAACGAGCCACGAGGCATGTGTGACACTCCCTATGGTCAGAAGGGACAGTGCTTTTCGAGGTGCACTCTATCCACGAGTTTCCAACGCCCCATGCATTGCGCAGACGTCTGTACCGAGCTTCCGGGCGCAGATTTACAAGCTCACAACGGGTTGCATCTGCGACGCAACGTGAGCTTGTATGTCTGCTGTTAAACCCGGAAGTTTGGTCCCGATAGTCTCCAGTAAACTCCCGCGGAAACTTGTGGATATGTAGTGAGTGGATGGTGACTTCCTTAGCCTACCGGGTGTGTGCACAGGGGCGTCAATTGGCTATGGCAGGGGTATGCAGCTGCCATACCCTGGGTCCAGGGGGGGAAATAAAAGAATAAAAATAAAAGAATAAAAGATTAAATATCTCGTTGTCTATCTGTTCTGGTTATTATGTTGTTAAATTACAATAAAATAACTACAAATGCAAAATTTAAACAAAATGGTCACTTTAACAAGGTATTATAATTATATTCTCCACACTTGTATTCTCCCCGCGAAGGCGCGCGTGCGAGACACCGGCCATGTTGCCATACCTTAACTTTTTCTGAACTGACGCCACTGTGTGTGCAAGAGAAGTTTGATGCAGATGGGTCCAGCGGTGTCCGAGATTATAGCTTCACTAATGACATTTACCTCCCCTTATAATAGTGAAACACAGAAATGGTCAATAACCAAACCAAGACGCACGCACGCACGCGCACGCACGCACGCACGCACGCACGCACGCGCACGCACGCACGCACGCACGCACGCGCACGCGCACGCACGCACACGCACACGCACACGCACACGCACACGCACACACACGCACGCACGCACGCACGCACGCACGCACGCACGCACGCACGCACACACACACACACACACACACAAAACACCTAAATGAAATGAAATAGCTGGATTCTGGCACTACACATATAGGCATTCTCTGAATAAATGTTAGCATGTGTGTACAGTATGTCAATAAATATAGCCATTTTGTGCTGGTTATCAACAGTGAATATATGAATGAATATACTGTACATCTGTTGCCAATGAGAAGCCTATATGAATGAATGTATGAGAAAGAATACTCTTACAGTGTTCAGTGAATGTATGATACAACAGTCTATCAACCGCCTATCAACAGTGAATATATGAATGCATAATGCATTACAAGTACATATCTCAACTGAGTTATCCTTAACGGGCATCTGTCAAGGTTCTGTAGTGTGAGAAAACAACTGACATCAACAGTTCCTCCCGTTGTGTGTACGGTATGTGTGTGTGAATGCGTGCCAATGTCTCTACAATCACACATAGAGAAGGAGTAGTGTGCGAATATATCCAACCTTTACTTATATGCAAAGATGCTGGGAATATACAATGCAAACTTGCACATTATAAATCGTGGATGCTAATTGGCCGATTGGTCTGTGTCACAGTTACCCTTTTCCAACAGCGGCGCTGTCCTGTCAGTGAGCTTTTCACTTCACAGCCCCCCGACAAGACATCATACAGTATACAGCAAGGTGCACGTTGGCCTTTTACGTCTCCATATTGATGCTGTATTCTTTAATGATATCCCTGTATTGTACTATACTGTGTGTGTTCTTTCACACCAGAGAGCGAGAGAGGGGAGGGGAGAGAGAGAGAGAGAGAGAGAGAGAGAGAGAGAGAGAGAGAGAGATCATACCGATACATACAAATATTTTTCAAATATTGTCTATCTGTCTGTGAGCAGCTAATCTCAGTCACCGCTGGACCGACCAGTGTGCCACATTGCAGGTACAATCCCAGTAGGCCATAATAGAAGAACCTCCACCCCATACTAAATCCACCTCATGGTGTTGCTAAAACCATTTCACATTTTGGCCATGAACCATAGGTCGTACAATCAAATTGTTTTCCCAGTGGATTCCTTGGTTAAGGACACAATAGGCTAAATGCACAGCGGCCATATTGAAGAGAAGTTGGGTCTCTTCTCACTTCCTTCAAAGCTGTTACGAATTATACTAATGAAGGTTCTGTTCCATTTCATGGCACAGTGGTTCTCAAACCTTTTATTTCAAGGACCCCCATAACTCACAATTTTTAAGGGGTCACTTGGAACACCCAAAGAACCATGAGGATCCCTGGACCACACTTTGAGACCCACTGGTGTAGCAGAGTGTTTCCAGTGAGCCAAAATGCACAATATCAGCACCCTGACTCTGTTTGACCAGTATGGAACATACATTTCTGGTTGTAACCTATACACTGTGGCACAGTTGCCTTACCTTTCAAACTGTTTTTAATATTTAATGCACAAATTGAGCAATAGACCCTATTCACGGCCCGCCCACGCACGCACACTCAGCAAATTTCTCAGCAACTTCCTGGTGCTGACGTCAGCTTTGAAGGGTAAATTAATACAGAAATTGCTGGACTTAAAGCCAACAAATCATTATTTCGAAAGGGTAAAGTAAATTATAACGCTTTGTGCCTTTTACTATCTTGTGTTCTTGATCATGCTAGCCGTATTTTATACTGTACTATTCGGAAATTGCATTACATTTGCGATTTCTGCTTTTAGTAGGGTTTTCCCCTTCAACCGTGACGTCAGCACCAGGAAGTTGCGTAACGTGAAATCGGTCAATCGATGACAAGGTGTTTTGTCATCAATTATTTTCCAATATTCGTCAAACACCAAAGACAACACTCTGCTCTCTACTCTGCAGCACAGAGCCTCTCAGTTGACCGTGCACGCACGCACACACACACACACACACACACACACACACACACACACACACACACACACACACACACACACACACACACACACACACACACACACACACACACACACACACACACACACACACACACACACACACACACACACACACACACACACACGCACGCTCTGTCCCAGTCATACAGCCCTGCTTGCAATAAAGTGGGGGCTAGTGATCGTAAATGTAGCTACACGCATAGCAACTCGTTAATCATTTCGGTTCAGTTAAACGTTATTGTCAGACAGAGTCCAGACAGAGTCCATTAGAGAAAACATACAAGACAAACAAGGTTGTGTTGTATTTTATTCGAATAATTAATGTAATAAAATAGCCCGCTGGACTTAATTGAGTACTTGGCTGCTTGGACGGCAGCCGGTGCTTATGGAAAGCACCGCTCTAAATCCCAATCCTCTCGCTGAACACAGACCTGGAGTGAACACAATGTGAAATAGGCTCCGCCATACAACTTTGAAATAATTGAGACAAACTGGTTCAGTCACGCCTCATTTAATATAATGAGGAAAGTGAGCCGTTCAATTTGCATACTGATAAGATGCCTCCCTCAGATTGCACAAGCAGACCCTGATGGAATCTCACTCTGGATATTACATTTAATCAGAGCGCTGATTTACTTTACAAACACACTCAGGGAAGCAAACTAATGCTTTCAATTAGCCCCGTTGCCACGTTCTAATCACTCCAAAGACAAATTATGTGGGGGGGTCAACAGCTTTCCCGAGTCATGGTTTGGTGAAAGTAAGAATTGTCTGGGATACAGTTTTGAGACCCAGCGGAGGATGAAGATTTTCTTTTCCTTTTTTCGTGCTCATTGGAAATACAAGGCACCGCGTTTACTCTTGGGGGGAGTGGTGTGTGCCTAAAATAAATGCTTGTCTATTCCAGCACCATCTATCTTTCATGAGAGGCAGTCTGGTGGTGGCTTTTGATTTGTCTGTGATGACCAAAAATACCAGAACTCCCCTTTTTTGTGGATCCCTGTTATTGCTGTGGAGGTCCCCTGCTGGTCTCCTTACAGTCCCTTCTCTGCAATGCAGCTTCCATTTGAACTGGTGCTCTGTCTGGGCTGTCTGTATGACTGGCTGAATGAAAGAACCCTGACTGTAACAGAGAGAAGGCAGCGACTCTGGATTATCTAAAACAGTTGCTCTCAAACCTCTTCATTTCAAGGATGTGTTTGTATACACACAGACTCGCCTGATTGGCTGAACCACAGTTACTGGGGGCTTTACCCAGGCTTTTCTTTCTTGAATGAAATGCCTGGATCCCGAGGCTACTGAGTTACAGACCTGAAAGAGTCTATTTGGTTCCTAACTATCAATCATAATTTAGCAGGGGCCACCCGGCTGGAACCCCCTGAGGGTCCCCGGGGGCCACTTTGTGAACCACTGATCTAAGATGCATGTTTGCGCCGTGGCGGCTGCTAATAATCAGAGGTGTCGGAACCAAACCTGAGACCTGAGAAAGATACGCCAAGCTGGCGTCGCTCCAGAGGCCCAAGGGCCCTGGCATGCGAGACGCTGTGAGCGGAGAGCAGATGGTGACATGAATAGTGCAGCAGGTCCTTGCCACCCCCGCCCCATTACCTTCGTGTGAGCACATTACGTCAACAAATGACGGTCATAATTGATGTGCTGGAATAACCCTCGTCGTCACCGGATTCTGTCGAGTGGCAGAATCATCAAGGCTAACACGCTTACTTTGACACACTTAAGCCTGATTCACACTCAGTTGGGCACCAGTAACCTGCACTGAAAATAGCAGATTGCAATCTCACAACGCATTGTGAGTTTGTAGATCGGCTACGACACCCGTGTGCAATCAAGTATAACTCAGGTTTTACTGAATTCTTGTGGGGCTGGGTATTTCTGTAAGACAGATAGATGTCTTTAAGCTAAATGTACATTTGAAAATGGTTTGGAAGTTTGGGGATGTCATATCATGGTATATTACTCTCACATTATGTTGTACTCAAAAACACTTTCTCCCCTTACTTCCCTGTGAATTGTAACCAGCTTTTGTAAGAGCATCAGCCCAGGGAAACACCTTAATTATATATGACAACCCCAGGCAGCACATGTCATTAAACTTGTATGGACGGGATCCATTGGTTAAGACAGTATGTCAAAACCTGTTTGTGACCCAGCTAGCCTGGTGCTCTGCAACTAGGTCCCCGAAATCCCCATACATGTCCCATATCCCGTATAAAAAGTGACAATGGATGAATGACACACTAACCCCGCACTGTCCATTTTATAGGATTTACATGTTTTTGTTTGCGAATAAAATATCCCAAGACAAGATTAAAATAGCCCCATAATGGTTCTTCTGAGTGACCCTATATCTGCTCTGCTCTCCAGTCCGATGTCCAAACATTAATATAGTAAAACAGTTACAAACCACTGCTACAAACCACTGTACATTGTGGCACGTCCACGTTGTAGATCTGCTATTTTGCCTATTTGGTATACCTACCTGGTGATTCAGGACTAGAATTATTGAATGCTTTAACCAGTGAAAAATAGCAGATATACAAGCTCACAACGCGGCACCGAGTGCCGCGCTGCAAGCTTGTAGATCTGCTATTTTTTTGAAAAAGTCGTGAAAATGTGTGCAAATCTTTGAATATATGTATTTTCAAAGCGAACGTTTGTAACTCAAATTTTGCTTCTGGGTGGTCCCTGTAACTAAATATTTTTAGATGGGGGTGCGTGGCCAAATACATATCAGTTTGGGGGTCCTTCACAAGAAAAAAGTTTGAGAACCACTGACATAGTAGTCCCTCAAGAACAGACTAACTGAGCTCCATTTAAGAGAAAAGGACCTTTTCTTTGACGATGGTTATAGCCAGATTGCTGACATAGAAACATTCAAAATTCAAAAGACACTTAGAATCGGGTCAAAATTCGAATTTTCATGATTTTTCAAAAATAGCAGATCTACAAGCTTGCAGCGCGGCACTCGGTGCCGCGCTGTGAGCTTGTATATCTGCTATTTTTCAATAGTTAAAGCATAAAATATTGATACACAATAATGTGTTGTGTGTACCCGTTCTGAATGGGTTAAGTGGTTCAACTAGAAGGGAAATATGTTTCTCACTTTCTTTATTTCAAATGTAAATGTATATTTTACAAACAAACAAACAAACAAACAAACAAAGAAACCAAAAAGCGAATAACAAAAGGGTCATCTCCAAGGTGCAACAACAATGTTATTTTATTTATTTGTCTTTCACCATCCCTGCTCCTAGTTCTCATCTCCCCGGGGAGCCTCAGCCTGGCCACCGTGCTCCAGGAAGCTGACATCCCTGCACTGAGGGGAGAGAGAGAGGTAGCGCTGCGGTCTGTGTGTGTGTGTGTGTGGCTGTGTGCAGCACGGTGTCAGGGGCGTCACAAGGGGTAGGAAAGTTCGACTGAGTTACCAGGGCCCAAGGTGGAGGGGCCCTAGTAACTGTAGCTATTGAAAAATAGCAGATATACAAGCTCACAGCGCGGCACCGAGTGCCGCGCTGTGAGCTTGTAGATCTGCTATTTTTGAAAAGTCGTGAAAATGTGTGCAAATCTTTGAATATGTATTTTTTTAAGCGAACATTTGTAACTCAAATATTGCTTCCGGGGGGGGGGGGGTCCCTGGAACTAAATATTTTGAGATGGGGGTCCGTGGCCAAATTCATATCATTTTGGGGGTCCTTCACATGAAAAAGTTTGAGCACCACTGACATGGAAACATGGGTTTCTTGCACACATTTTCACAATTTTTCCAAAATAGCAGATCTACAAGCTCGCAGCGCGGCACTCGGTGCCGCGCTGTGAGCTTGTATATCTGCTATTTTTCAATAGTTAACATTCATGGGGGGCCCGCAGTGAATCCTTGTACCCAGGGCCCAGAATTTGGTGTGACGCCCCTGCACGGTGTACAAGCGCATGTTTGTACGTTGTGCGTGCATGCAAGAGTGTGTGTGTGTCTGCGTGTGCGTGTGCGTGCGCGTGTGCGTGTGTGCGTGCATGTATTGATTGATTGGTTGAGTACTCTATTAGACAGAAATGTAAACAGCACGAGGTGCAGTCAGACTTTAAGGCTAAAACGATGACACAAATAAGTCCAGGGGACCCGTTTCCACTGTGGTGTTCAATTAGAGGGACAGACAGAGGGAGGGATCTTTGAGGGAAGAAGGGATCCAGGATTTCCACTTATCAGTTGTGCGCGAGCGCATGTGTGTGTGTGTGTGTGTGTGTGTGTGTGTGTGTGTGTGTGTGTGTGTGTGTGTGTGTGTGTGTGTGTGTGTGTGTGTGTGTGTGTGTGTGTGTGCGCGCGTGTGTGTGTGTGTGAGTATAGCATTTTAGAGATAGACATTGTGAGGACAATGTTCTTGGTCCTCACAAGATAAATATGGTTTAATACATTTAGAGATATAGGCTCACACATTTTTTAAGATTTAACCATGCACTTTATGTTTGATATTGCTTGTTTATAGTATGCTGTCTGTAGCAGATCTACGTGTTCACAATGGGTCACAATGCTATCATTGTGAGCTTATAGATCAGCCATTTTCACAATTTTACGGTTTGAAGCGACATTTGAAGCGACAATAATCCCCACTCTTGCCTTCAGCCTGGGAAAAAAAAACAGGGGAAAAAAAAACTGTTAAGAAGATCTTTCAAATATGAAACGGTATGCTATGGCACACGTCCGTTTTACGTGTGCAGGCACGCATGCGTGCACATATAAAACTCTTATTTAAAAACATATTAATGGTGGATATATAAGAATGACTTCCTTGCCTGACTGGCAGTGTGTAGAAGACATCTCAGAACAGCCAGGACCTCGTTATAGGATGAATGAGCTCAGAGGCCAATCCTGATGATTTGGCTTATAATAATATTATAATCAGGATTATTGATAATATTTATTTTTAGTGGAAAAAGATGAGTCATTATGCCAGTTGTTTCCTCCCCACACACATTTCTGTGTGTGTCTGCTGTTGAACCTTGCTGACTCCTACTGTATACTATAGTGACTCACCTACCAGAGAGGACCCACCAGCAGCCTTCATCCTACTCCTTCCGCCCTAACACTCCCCTCCCAACCCCCCCAGCCCGTAGGAGCACGTGCAGTGACAATTATCACACACCCCGCCCGGCTTCCCTGCCCCGAACTCGGGCCAATTGTGTTCGTGTAGAGACACTGGACAAAGCCGGATGCACCACGGTTTGAACCCACAACCTCCCCGATGGTGGGCAGACACTTTTACCACTGCGCCACCCGAGCGCCATAAACATACTTTAATGGCGTTGTTATTCATTGTGCTTCCACTGCCTTCCAGTATCATATATCTTTGGTCATTTGTCTTTATTGTTTCTCTGTGAGCTTGACGGACGGAGAGATGGGTTGTACAATTATCTGTTTTTTAATCCTTGTGTGGTAATGGGGAGGAGACGAGAGCAAGGTACAACAGCTCACAAAATGTGACGTTTGAGTGAACTGAATAAGATTCACGATTATATAATTGTGAAACCTCAAACCACAAATTTGTATTAGTTTTAATTAAATGTTCAGTGTGTTCATCACACAGCACCTCCAGCAGTCTCTTTAGCAACACCTCTCTTCCTCCACACATGCTCTCCACTCCGTTTTTTAGTTTTTTGCACATTTTTGTTCAATTGAGGTATGACACTCCCACAGACGTCCATATTAAATGAAGAATATTCACATATTCAATGTTCGATCATTTATCGCCACAGCTAACTTTGAATTTGTTTACGTGTGCTCAGAGATAACGACAAGGATGAAAAAGTAATGCTTGCCATGGGGCGACCAATAGTTCCATACAATTCAATTTATTTCAAAGAGGTTTTATTGGCATGAGAAAACATACGTTGCCAAAGCAATGTACTGTACATACTCCATACTCTAGTCTATTGTGTGGTTCAAAGAACAGTATCCTCATAATGAATGGGTGTTCATGAAGCACATCGTCGTCATTCCCTTTTTTGTTATTATTTGTACACTGTTTATACACTGTCATACTCCAATCAAAGCTCTTATTCAGTAGGGAAGGCTCCTATAAATACGTCTCGCTTTTTCTATGCTTGGTTATCCGAGCTCGGATACGCGCTGCTAGGTGCCTCCTCCACCTTTGGTCAGTCTGGCTAAGCTCAAATACCTGTGATTATGTCTGTTGATTTAAGTTATGTGTATTGCTATTGTATGCCTATGGGGCTCTTGCTTAACATTCCCTGATGAGCAAGCATGCTAAGCAAGCACAAAATTCAGGGAACATCTCCGAACGCGGAGCCCTTTGACGCCATGCAAGATTAACTGCATTCCATTTATGCATAAATGTTTAAATCTACTTTGACGTGAGTGTTCCTGACAAAAGTGTAGTTACTCTCTCTTTCAACGAGTCTGAGACGGGAAGGGGTAGAGTTAAAGTTCACCTGGCATTCACGCCAAAAGGTGTCAAACATCAATTAAAGCAAGCACTTCATCTTCACCCCTGCATGGCGTGTTTGTGATTGTGTGATTGTGATTTTGTTCAATACACCCGTGGTTCTAAAAGTGGGGTCCAGGGACCCCCAGGGCGTTACAGGGGGTCCCCAGCTAAACCAGGAACGATTTAACCACCTAAATGAGTATTTTAGATATTCAGGAATTGGGTAAAATGTGGAATGATTTTAACACAAAGCTTCCCATATGGGGGTCCCTGGCACAAAATATTTTCAGATGGGGGTCCATGGCCAAATACATGATTAAGAACCTCTGCTATAAACAACGTGTTGTGTATCTATTCCTGTTGAAATAAAGGTGCTAAAAAAAAGTGTCCAAACAAAAAAAAGTGACAGTAAACATACAACATATACATCAAACACAATGCCGATCACACAAAAAGGTTGATTGGAGTGTTGTTTTAGGAGACACTAGTTAGTTCATATTGGCTTTCCTAGAACATCATAAGGATTCTAAAATGTAGTACTAATTCCCTTTAAGAACGAAAGTTGTGGTCATCATCGTTAATTACACTGATCTTACTTGGTAACATCTTCAGAGGGAGCGTGTCGCCGTTGTAAATGAATGGAACGAGAGGGTCAGTGAAAGTGTGTGTGAAGGTGTGTATGTGTGTGTTAGTATCAGGATCAGAGAAGAACAGCTTCCCTTTGTGCCAGTCCAGTTGGACTCTGATCCTCCCTGGTTTCTGCTTCTCTGAAAGATCAGTGACTGACCCTGTTTGCGATGCTGTGTATTCACCATCGGATAACATGATTGTCCAGAAGTTGCCCCGTCTTACTCCCTTCCTCTGGAAGGATTCGGACACGCCTACCGACCAACGTCTATTTCCTCCAACCTCGACGTCCCAGCTGTGCGTCCCAGAGCTAAAGCCCTCAGAACCCAGGATATTTCCATTGTAATCAAACCTTTCTGGACTGTCGGGAAGATGCTGTTCGTCCCCACACCTCACACTGGTCAGATCATCAGATAGGATGAGTTCTGGATAGGCAGTGTTGGGGTCCAGAATCACAGGAGTGTAGGAGACAATGTCCTTCATCTTGTCCCACACTCTGTAGGTCAGGTTGCCCAGATGTTTGGCCCTATCTATCAATGCTACTGAGATCAGCTGTGGGTCCTGCAGTGTGGACTGGACTCTCTCCACAGTGGCCTTGTAGTTGTGCAGGAACGAGATGTGTTCAGCACTCAGCTCCATCTCTATGACTCTGATCGTGTTTGAAAGTGATGATATCTCTCTGTTCATGCCCTCAATCTTCTCCTTCATCACCTGGCTCTTCTGCTCCTCTTCCTCCCTCAGTGCAACGATCCTGGCCTTCTCTTCCTCCTGTAGAAAGTGATGAAGCTTCTTAAACTGTTCTTTGATCTGCCTCTCTGTGTTCTGGGTCTGGATCTTAATGTGTTCTGCTGCTTGGTGACAGTTCGTTTTGACCTTGTTGAAAACCTCCAGTGTCACATGCAAGAGGTTTAGCGATTTCTGGACTTCCTCCTTATTGGGATCCAATTCCTGACGTTGTTCCGTAATGAAAGTCTCACACAGGTTCTTCAGAGCCAGGTTACAAGGTGGGTTATCCACTGGAGATATTTTCTTACAAACTGGACATTCTTTTATCTCCTTATGTGTCCACCATTCCAGCAGACAGGCCCTACAAAAGCTGTGGCTACATGACACGATGACAGGGTGTTTAAATATGTCACGACACACAGGACAGGAAAAGTCCTCTTCTGAAAAGGAAGGCTGGGAAGACATTACGTCTCTGGGTGAAGCTTCAGACAACCCTTGGTCGCGGTAAGTCTCCCTCTAGAACGCTCCCTGAAGTTTACTTTCACACTCAATCCTGATTCTACAGGACGTCAGCAGTATCAACACGACCTCCTGTAGAATGTTCCCTCAATTTCAATCGTGGTTTAAAGTCCCCACTCAACTTAGGTTCAAGTAGTCTGATCAATACCTCCTCCTGTTGTGGAAAGACTTTATGTGCTGTGTTCTTAATTCGGTTTCTCTTGAAATAGACACATTTCGAATGGATGTCATTGTGACGTCACTGCTGTCGTATGCTTATCGTGGTGCGTATCAGGCCAGTGCTACCTCCCTCCTTATGCTTAAGTAACTGGAAGCAATATGACGTCAGTCTTGTACAATCCATAGTGAAATTTGGACGTTGGTGGATCAGTGGGAAGGTGGATTTGAGATTTTATTATGAATTCAGGAAATGTAGGAAATACTCTCAGAAAATATCCCACAGGTGCCCCTATGTTCTTTCTCCGTGCAGTAGAATGGTTGAGAGAAAGAGGAAAAGGACAACTGATGACAAGCCAACCTTCCTTCTCCCCTCTTTGACAACAAGAACCCTCTTCTGTCAGAGAGACTGATTGGCTAGCAGCAAGATTGACATGTTGTCACAGACAGCTGCCCGGCAAACCAGTCCTGTTGGGTCAGCGCACCCAGACAGCAAGCTGACGACCACATTTCCTGATGAGATGCCACGCCTGCTGCCTGCTTACATCTCCTCCACACACGATCGCACACACACACACACACACACACACACACACACACACACACACACACACACACACACACACACACACACACACACACACACACACACACACACACACACACACACACACACAAACCTCCATCTAGATTTCCTTCCCTTGTCATGTGATTATAGAGCTGTTCACGTTGTTGTGTCAGCGGAGGTTGTTGGGGTAATCACTTCCAACCTGATGTCCCAGGTTTGCCCATGTCATTTCGATTTTCGATTTTCACCTTTCCTTTTAGCGAAACACCAGTGTGCGTGTGATGCCACTGGCTTCAGAGTTGTTTATTTGCATGCATTTATTATATCCTTGTGTTTTCTTCTTTACCTACAATGAGTCTATAAGCATAACTCCCTCTTGTGGCTGTTTTTGTTAAAATTATCATCTAAGCAGTAAACAGGTACAGTAAGTACACTCATAGTAGTAAGTAGCAGGTTTGATGTTTTCCTCAGCTAGAAGTAACTTGAGTCCCACTGCTTCGGCCACAGTTTTTTCATCTCATGCCTACACGCTGTTTTTCTTTTTCTTTTATTTTCTTTTAAATTTTTATCCCATGATTTTTGTAACCCATTTTTTCACCCAGTGCCAATTGCTATGTGTAATCGTAGGCGCTACACTCCCTCTGCCAACCAGGGGAGAGCAACAAACTGTGACTCATGCTTCCTTCAATGCACGAGGAGTCCAAGCTGCTTCTTTTCACCTAACAGGGGGGAGTTTCCCCAGTGGGATGTAGCACGTGGAACAAGGAACACGTTATTCCCACCAGTTCCTTTCCCCTCCATCAGGCGCCCCGACTGACCAGGAGAGGCAGTATAGAGACCAGGATTACGGCATGTTGTTTGTGAGGGTACCTACCTAGGGGACACAGGGAGAAGATGCAAAGTCTCCACACAGAAAGGCAGGCCCTTTTGCCACCCCACATAGGGTATGGGCACTGGTGACGCGAAGGAGAGAACACGCCACCATGTGTACAGTGACTTTAAAATACAACGCTAGTGTATGTGATCATTCATTCATATTCCAGCTCCTCCTGTATTAGTCTTCCATATATAAACAATACAAGCAATTACCCTGTCCTTTCTCCATTGATTGATTGATTGAAGACTTTATTAGAAGAAGTTTGGATAGGAAAAAGTACAGTTTCATGACAGTACAATTAACTGGTACAAGGTCTACTAAAAGGAGATCCTAGAAAAGACTAAGCTTATTTCCATATAATAGGAAACCATTTAAGTATCTCATATAACATTGAATGACAGACGGATAGAACACAGTACACAATCATTTGCGGTCAGTGTGCAAACCTTTTTGTAATGCAGGCCTCTCACAGCGTTTGTTGAAAGAAAGAAAGAAAGAAAGAAAGAAAGAAAGAAAGAAAGAAAGAAAGAAAGAAAGAAAGAAGAGATAGAGATAGAAATAAGCTAGAAAGATAGATAGATAGATCACTGGTTTATAGCATGTCTATTGTCTACGTTATGGAAACCAGATTCAAAGCAAAAGGTCTACTCCCTTCATTTGATTCACCAGCACCACCATTGCTGCCTTCTACTGTATACCGGTACTTGTGGTGCAACTCCCAGAACACCATTTGCATGCTCAGCTCTGTGAAAAGCACCCGCATTCTCCAGTAACTGTGTCTGGACTGGATGACTGCCACTTCCACCAGCGGTACCTGAGGGTGACCAGGGTCCAGTTTGATGTCCTGTTAGCTGGGCATGGTGCCAGCATTTCTCAGACTACAGGTGTTCCATATCAGCTGTGGAGTGCCTGTCCATCTGTCTCCAGTGAGTGGCAGTTTCATAATTGGTATGTCAAAATCAATAAACATTCACTGTAGATCAAGCCACGCGCCGGCTCAATTAACCTGGCTTACTATAGCATAGCGTCCGTGCGCCTTATCATCTTGTCATGCCTGGCTGTGAATTGTAGATCTGCTATTTTCGCTATTTTAGAAATGTTTTGAACATTTCTGAAAATGTTTTGGGAGGATTTCCGATTGGCCAAGCTTTACTTGACGTTTGTGCCACTGTACATTGTAAGTGGTAGAGCATGCTATATAGTCCATAATCCACGTTCATCCGAGGTGGAGTTAGTGTCTGAGAAGATGTTCCTGAAGGTTTTATTTTTATCCATTCTCTTCTTCGCTCCTTCGAATGCTCACAGGAATGAAGGATCTTTGCTGTCAGAGAAGGTAGGTGAGATGATGAAGTGGGCTTCCCAGCATTCTGTCATCAGGATGAATGGAGATATGTTCCATCGCCTTGTCCTGGCGTCCCCCAGAAATTACTCAGTTGTAGTCCTCTTCGCACCACTACGGCCACAAAGACGGTGTAAGAGCTGCAAACAAGTTGCTGATGAATTGCAGGTGCTGGCTAATTCTTGGCGTTTCTCCTCCGTCTTCACGGACAAAGTCTTCTTTGCAACTGTGGATTTTGATGAAGCTCCAGATGTCTTTAAGATGCTAAATTTAAATTCTGCTACAAAATTCCTCCATTTCCCATCCAAAGGGAAACCTAGTCCGTCTGATACCTTTGATCCCCAGATCAGAGGCTTTAAAGCTGAACAGCTGGCTAGATGGGTGGCAGACCGGACCGATGTACACATCCATGTCATTCATCCTTCTAACTATCAAAGAACAGTTATTCTGTGCTTCTTGGCTGTAATCTGTGGGCTTGCCTATCGTCAAGCCCGCAAGAACTTGGGGTTTCTTTCCAAAAGGAATGTCTGGGCCTTCTGTGCACTGGGCTCTGTCCTCCTTATGATTTCAGGGCAGATGTGGAACCATATCAAAGGACCGCCCTATGCTGGATATTTGCGTTACGTCTATCCCGGCAGACGTGGTCAGTTTGTATTTGAGACCCACATCGTTGGGTTTTGCAATGCCGCTGTTACCATAGGAATAGTGCTGCTATGTGAGGCTGCTACCTCTGACTTGGATTCTGGGTATAGGAAGACAATGTGTGTTACGGGTATTGGTCTGGTGTTCCTTTTCTTTGGTGGGCTGCTATCTGTTTTCAAAGTAAAGTGCCGCTGATACCTTCCCGATGAATTAGAATCAACCATGTGTCGTCCAGGCAGATGAAGTATCAACATATCAACAGTTGGTTCTCCAAAGTGCTGTCAAACCCAAATTAGTCTTTTGTTTTTGAGCTACAAATTTCAATCAAACTTCAACTTGTTCAGCTTTACACAGTTATCATTGCTTGTATTTTTTTCGTTGGCAATTTTTATGAGGCGCAGCTTGCGGAGCTAGTTCATGCAAACTCTTATAATTGGAGTAACACTCATGTATGCCATCTATTTCTTTGGATTTGGCTTGGGGTGGGATGTACTTCATGACCTATGAGTGGCTGAAGAACAACTGTGGCAATTCCGCCCGATGTTCTCAAGTCTCGATTCCAAAACTGCTCCAGAGGGAAAGTATCCAAATGGTTTCTGGAATGTTCTACGTGAGCTGATTAGGGAGAAGGGCGTAACCTCTCTTTATAAAGGTTTCACTGCTGTCATGCTCAGAGTTTTCCCTGCCAATGCAGCTTGTTTCTTAGGATTTGAAGTTTCTATTAAGTTCCTGAATTGGGCATTGGGCAACACCTAATTTGTAATGGATAAACAATTTCCACTGCTATTATGGTCAGTCCACATGAATAGAAATGGATGATCCCATTAAACGTTTTAAGCCCCCCTACAGTACATGCTACCATAAGACTGACCGATATGCTCATATATGGGCATGCAGTATGGAGAATTTAGGATTCAGTGTTGTTATTGTTACAGATTATATACATAAATATATACACGCTTGTTGGATCCTCAACAATATTGTAACATCCTAATATATACTGTACATTATACAGTAGGTGTACACAAGAGAAAAGTTCTCTGGAAAGTTCCATCCATCCTCGTCACAAGGTGAGGATGATCAGAATTGCCATGTAATCCTGATAAAGAGCACCTTAGATATAAATAATCTTTAATGTGACCTGTTTTCCTGTGTGCCCTCAATATGACATCACCCTTTACGTTTAAATCAGGTCGCACTTATTGATGATGACGTCATCGCCAGATTGATTTTTCAAGGGTTTTCCCATTGGATGACGTCAGCGCAGCCACCCACGCGCACACACAGACGTAGATTTCCCTAATTTATAGATAGATGACATCAGGGATCTCCATAAATGGGCATAAAAGGGACAAGGACTTAAAGAGATATATGCATATATGAGTTATATTCATTTGCAAGTGTGACTCATGTCACATGTTCCACCCCTTTTTCAAACTGAGAAGAAATAGTCCACATCTTTTACCAATCAATTTCTCATATTCACATTCACATTCAGACTTTCTTAATTCAAAGAATAACAAATCAGAACACTGTAGAACCCATGTTGTTCCTTGTATAGTGTATACCGATTAACAGTGCCATAGTGTTCAGGTGAACAATACATGTTTCTTGACTCCCAAATGGGGAACAGGGTTCTCTGAATGTTGTGAATGATCCAATACATATCATTGTTATGTTAATAGAACTTGGCTTTGAGTGAAGTGTAGATCTAATGAAAAGATCATCTGTGTAACACCGCTCCCCTCGAACAAAGTCCAGCCGTCATCTCATCTAGCTGATGCGCTTCTCTTTGTGATACTCGATTAAACAAAAAGTATATAAATTCTACATCAAAACATCCCTGTGGATCATTTAAATAGCCTTGTCATGCATGACAAGGCTATTTAAATGATGATGGTCAGGCTGTTGGATTATGATACTACTCCTAAACAAAGCACATCATAGCAGATGTCACACACCCTCACAGGTTTGTTCAGGCCAAACTTGATGATGGCAATCACTTTTATAGAGCACTTGTGACACAGCAGGCGCCCACAGTGGCGGCAGTGATATTTCCATGTGGCGACTCCAAACTTGGCAGTACATTCATCGCAGTTGGCCCCATCACACCATGGGGGTTCATTAGACAGCATATCGAGAAGGCGGAAGAGCAAATGCTTGGTGGGCATTTTGTGGTTGAAAATGTTGATGCCCTTATTGTTGCTGATGCCCAGACGAGCCCCGGACCTCGCGATGGCATGGCAAAGGTTCGCATTTCCCTTCATGTAGGCCAGCAGTAGAATTGTGTTCCCTTCATTATCTGGTTTGTCCAGGGGGTATTCAGGCATGCACTCCAAGAACAACTCAAAGATGGCAGCTGCGTTCTCCTTCCCATAATGCCCCAGGACGTGCATCGGTGAGTGACCCCCAAGATTGAAGGCCTGTGCGTCAATGTTGGATTCTGTGAGAAGGGCTCGGACATTGTTAAGGCGACCATGCATCACAGCCAGGTGCAGAGCATTATTGCCATTCACATCTTCAGCAGCAAACTCAATCCCATTCTCCAGCAGCACGGAGCAAATAGTAGCCAGGTCCTGCTGGGCAGCCAAGTGTAGGGCTGTCTGCCTGTGTTTGGTCACTTGATTCACGTTGGCCCCCGCAAGCAGCAGGCTGCGGACAATGATCTCTGAGGCCACCTGGACAGCCAGGTGGAGTGGAGTGAGTTTGACCAAGTCCTGCATGCTGGAGTTGACGTTGGCCTGGACACTGATGAGGAACAGGACACTCTCAATGTCCAGGTTCTGCACGGCCACATGGAGGATATTATGCCCCTTGTTGTCCACCTGCTCAGCAGCCCCTGGCTCTCTCTGAAGGATTGCCTCAGCAGCCTTGCTGTTCTTGTGGGTCATGGCACAGGCAAATGGGGCCATGCCCTGGTGGTCGCGTATGTTCAGACATATCTCCAGATGGGAAATCAGAAGCTGGGTAATGACATTATGCTGGTTGCTAATGGCAATGTGGATAGGAGCTCGGCCCTCAGAATCCTGTGCATTTACATTAGCCCCAGACTCAAGAAGACACTGGACTACTTTGTCCAACCCCCAGCTACTTGCCATGTGGAGGGGACACTGTCCATCCCAAGCCTCTTCATCGCCCTCCCCATTGGGACCTGGCCGTCTGGGGCTGTTTACATCGCAACCACTCCGAATGAGGAAGCAGGCTGAGGTCTCGTTGTTCTCATCCACGGCCCTGTGCAGAAGGGTCTGCAAACAGCCTGAGGGACCGGAGCTCCAACAAGTTACATCACAACCATGGCACACCAGTGTAGAGGCAATGTCTTCCAAGCCATTCTTCAGGGCCAGCCAGAGGGGAGGGTCGCCTTTCTCATCGACCACAGACATGTCTGCCCCTCGCATGCAAATGGCATCCACTATGACGGGAAGCTGGTTGGTGATGGCTAGCTGGAGGGAAGTATGGCCCTCTTGAGTCCGAACATTAATGTCAGCCTGATGCTTCAGCAGAAACATGGCACTCTTGCTGTCCTGTCTTTGGATGGCCATGTGCAGAAGGGCTTTTCCGTTTGACATGATGTCATTGATGGAAGCCCCGGATCCCAACAGCTGAGCCGCTATGGTGTGCATACCTGTCCAGAGGGCCAATCCCAGTACTGTCTGATCCATGGAGTCTCTGAGGCTGAAATCCGGGTTAATTTTCAATTTGTTTGTGGCTTTCTGCTCCACGATGACAGAGACAACATCTGACTGGTTGTGAGAGATGGCCATGTGGAGGGGGGTCTGCAGTGCCACACCATGAGCCTCTTCAGGCAAGGCCTTGCGGGTCTGCAGATTGGGGTTGGCTCCCTGTTGGAGCAGTTCAGCAGTCAGCCTTGCCAGGCCACCGCGACACGCTGTATGGAGAGGGGTCTCCCCCCATTTGTTGACATGGTTGACCTTTGCCCCATGAGTGGAAAGGAAGATGGCGGCCGCCTCATTGCCAGCCCCTGCGGCCCTCTGCAGGAGGCAGTTTCCTGTGGTAGCATCAGGCGTGTCAGGGTTGCCACCTCTCTGGATGAGCTGAGCTGCGAAGCTGTTATCAAACAGATGTACTGAGTTGTCTCCGAAGACTGTGATGTACTGCAGGGCCAGCCACAGGGCCGTGTTGCCCTCATAGTCCTTGAGCTCCAGGTCAAGCTGTTTGCACTGTAGGAGTTGGTTAAACACAGGCTCATTCCCTGATTCCACAGACTCATGCAAAGGGGTTCTGCCCTTACTGTTCTGCATGTTGGGGTTGGCTCCAGCTTTGAGTAGGGCCTCTGCAATTCGCGCCATGCTGTTCATAACCTCCCCAGAGTCTTTTTTGGGGCTGAAGCAGACCAGGTGGAGGGGGGTCTCCATCGCCCCTGTGGCTGCATTAACCTGGGCAGAGTGGCGGATCAGGAAGGTAGAGGCAAACTCATCGCCTCGTTGGATGGCCTTATGCAGGAGGCTCCATCCACTCTGGTCTACCATATCCACATCTGCTTTGTGGTTCACCAGTGTGGTAGCAATGCTGTCCAGTTTACGCAAGAGGGCCAAGTCTAGTGCCAGGTCCCCATTGTTGTCCAGTTCATTCAGCTTGGCCGGTAACTGTGAGTCCATGTGGATGAGGTAAAGGAAAATGACATCCTCCCTCTCCACTTGTATGGCTTTGTGGAGTGGATACTCAGTTTTGGACTTGATCATCTTGTAAAGGAGCTGGGCACCCATGGTACTGAAGTCTTCCTTCCTCAGGTCATCCCAGTGATTGGCTATGATTTCCCCACAGTAGTTCATCAGTGTGGTGGCATTGAGCTCATCTGCCGTTTGGTAGAAGCGAATGCAGTTCCTAACATTAACAGAGGACATCACACCCTTCTCGCACCTCTCTCTGAGCAGCTGCAGTTGGAAGCGGTTGGCCAGCTTCATCAGGTCAATAAGAAAGGCATCGTCCCCACTAAGCTCCAAGATGTCAGTGTATATCCAGCGCAACATTGCTTGGGCGATATCAGGCTTGGTGTCTGATAGATCCAGTACTGAGGTGGTGGCCAGGTTGGCCAGACTCCAGACGTCACTTCGAGCAGCCAACACAAACTTATGGGCCCTGAACTCCTCCCCTGCGACTTTTACTTTCAGGTCACTGTACTGTTCCTGTTGGTAGAGGTGGGCCACAATGTTCAGCAGGCGGCTAATGAACGTGTCTCCAGCATCTGAGATGGGGGAACCCTGTCTGGAGGCTTGAGCGGCCGTCACAGCACTGCGTCTTTCTGTATTAGCCAGCTTCTGCTGCATCTTCACATACTCCTGCCTGAGCAGGGCCAGGTGCTTCTGGAGCTTGGTCACCTCATCCTCTACCATGATGCTCAGTGCTCAGCTCTGCGGCTTCGTTGTTCTGTACAGAGATATGATGGAACCGCCAGTGGGAGTTGGTCCGAGTTTTCCAAAGGTCCATGTGCAGTTCGGCAGAGAGCCTGAGAAATGTGAGAAAATGCCTGAAACGGACAGACACTACAGATAGAGACAAATAGATATGTCTGTCTTTGTATGTGTGTCTGTCTATTTTTCCCCCAAATATGGATATGACTGATGTCACAGTACACATGTCATAATCAAGAATCGATATAACATGTTCCAGGTTTTTTGAACGGTGAAAACCGTTCCTACGTTTTACTCTGTGTTAGCATGGATCTTCATAAATGGAATTCTCCAGTCCAGAAATTACCAAACAACTGTCACAACACTTCACCCCCCACACTGTCTGAGCTTCTTGCTTCTTACCCGTTTTAGTTTACCAATGTACATAGTCTAGCTTTCAATTAGTTGAAGCCTACCTTGTCACCCTAATGCAAATAACAGCATACAGTATGAATGAAGATCACGTCACATTTTACTATGATAATTTATATAACATATAATATTTAGTAGGAAATATTTCAGCAGGTAATCTCTGTATTTATGTGTTGGCATCTGCCACCACAAAAATAATGCCAAACTGAATTATGCCGATTCAATTAACTTAATCTGTTTTGAACAATGAAGATGCCCTCCTGTGGTAACCATTTACTGCAGGTATACAGTTCAAAAGATGCTGACACAACTGGAAACATTCAGGCTAACGTCATTAAACTCTAAACCACCCTCATGCCTGATTTATACTTCGTTGAAACCCGGTGTTTCGCCATGAAGAATAGCAGATCTACAAGCTCACAATACTTTGCAGCCCGATGAGTTATGAGCTTGTAGATTGGCTACATTAGCCGTGCGACACCCTCGCGCGACTCAGCATAACTCAGGCTTTATAACCAACATTGCATGAGCCGCTGGTGTCAGTTAATAATAATCCTCCATTCCTCGCTTCCCACAGTCATCATCCTCTGTATCAGCCATGATATAATGAGCAGGCACAACAGGCTCTCTTTCCCTCCCCCCAGGTTTAGATCTTATGAATATGCCACTGTCAAAACACGGAGGCACGCTCCAATTCTGGGCTCGCTCTTCCTCGTTATCCCGAAAAACGGATTCACTTCACGCTCATATAATGAGAGTCGGTATGCGGCCCATACGGTTACGGTGGGTCGGAGGTGACATAGGACAAGCGAAGGGAGGGAGGTAACTAAGGACGGGGGGAAAAGAGGGACTGTGAGAAGCCACCACAGGAGAGGGGAGTTAATGTGCATTTTTTTAATGATAAGTGCGTCTCTCTTCCACGCGTGCCCTCTCAGCGATCGGTGGGGATTATTCAGCATGTGCTGGAGAGAGAAAAGGATGACGTTAACGGTAAAACGCGAAAGCTGAAGAACGTCACTTAACACGGTCCACTTCTTCGCAGTTAGCGTATTAAAGTTGTATTTTGAAAATGCATTCAACCACATCCTTCTGACAAGACGTGCTACTCGGGATGAGTTATCGGAGCCGCTCTGCCATCTCATAGCACATTATCCTCAATGCCTTCTGACACAAAGGCAGTCCTACGTTATTTGATCATCCCCAGAATAGAGGGAGGGGTCAGCTGACTCTCTGTTCTCTCAATCAATCTATTTATCCATCCACCCATCCGTGAATCTATTTATTTATTTGGACGGGACAGCGTATATTAAAGAGGTGGTGCCATAGTTTTGTACTTTTTGAGCGGTGGTCACACCGTCTCCTATACGTGGCCGTGTGTGTATGCGTCCGGCCGTCCGGCCGTCCGTCCGGCCGTCCGGCCGTGTATGTAGCCTCAAGCCTGCAGTACCTTTTCTGACCTTACATGTTAAGGGAGGGGCGCTGTTGTTCTCTCACACACACACACACACACACACACACACACACACACACACACACACACACACACACACACACACACACACACACACACACACACACACACACACACACACACGGGAGAAGGGTGGGTCAGCATGTGTGGTCAAGTATTATTATTATTATTAACAAACTGAATGTTTTAGGGTCAAATAAATTAGAGTGTGTGAAGAAACTACAGCATTGTAAAGCACACTAACCCCGCTGCACCCACCCAGTAGTGCTGTTGCACAGCCTCCACAACCACCGCTCAGTTCACACGGGTGTGATTTTTCTGTTTTGTATGTGTCTATGAAGTTAACATTATTCTATTAGGCCACTGGGTAGGGTTATAATGTGCAGATTTGTCTTCCCTGTGTATTTGTGTTTACTTTCTGAAAGCTGAAAGCCTCAAGCTGAAAGGCCCAGTCGAAAAAAGAAGAAAAAAAAACAGATTAAATAACATCATAAACTCACCCCCCCCCCTTTTACCATTCACCCACCTGACAACCAGGCATACCTAATGAACTGATGGGTGTGGCCCCATAAAACACTTTTCTTGAAAAGATCTTCCTTCTAGTATTGAGAATGAGGACTGGGCGTGCAAAAATCGGTCCATTTCCGCCACCATCTTTGTTGTTAGACTCTTGGATAAAAAGAAGCGATGACCGGAGAACAGCAATGACAGTTCGCTGGTTGTAGACAGAAGATGGATTGGGCAATGCAAGTGTACTCTATTACAAGTCGAAGTCCAGTAGGCCTATTCAAAATGTACATGAGTAAAAGTATAAAAGTATTGGTAATGGTATCAAAATGTACTTAAAGTACCAATAGTAAAAGTAGGCCTACTCATTGTGCAGACTGTCCCTTTCAAGTTATCAAAACATCTTTTGTAGATCGTCTATTTTCAAATGGTCAAAATATACAGTATACGCTGAAGAGGTTAATGATGTTTAGTAGTAATAATCAAAATCTACAAAGTATAGTAGCCTTACTAAATAAAGTTTTGAAATAAATGCAGTGGAGTAAAAGTACAATATTTGGATCAGAGATAGTGGAGAAGAAGTAAAAATATTGGCAAAGTACATATAACTCAAAAGTGTACTTGAGTACAGTACTTAAGTAAATATACTTAATTACTTTACACCACATAGCGTGCCTACAGCCAGTTATTGGGCCACTGCCAAGACCACTTAATAATTTAAACGTGTCCATATTCACTGGAATGTCTGCTTTCATTTGCTGGTGCTCATTATTGTCTCCCAATAAAAAGATATCACGCTAAAATCACGACTTCGGCTCTCCATGCATGAGCGCAGAAAGAGCACAAGCAGATCAGAACAGCCATCACATTCATCCATTGCTTTGGAAATAAAGATTGGTTTATAATAATATAACATTCCCTATAAACAGTAAAATGTGGGTGATCAATATGTTGATCAAATATGGTTTTAAGCAATTGAAGTAAAAGTATCGTTGCTTGCTCAACAAGTAGAACTAGTACAGACTGATCTCGATGCATCCAAGACCTAACAATTTAAATGGCCGCCAAAGTGGGCGGAGTTAAGCCCCAAATCTTACTGTGTCGTCATAACCGACAAGATCAATAATCATAATACCTGATTATCATGTTTTAGGGGAGAAAAAAAATCATGGCACTGCATCTTTAAGGAACATTATACAAAATGTAGTTGAAATACACCGGATTTAGCAAGAATTATTTCCATCTGTAGTCGCAAAGTCTACCCCACCCCCTGCCCTGCCTCCCCCTTTCTGTCTGTCCGTCTGTCTCCTTTCTCTGGCAGCAGTTTGGGGCAGTCATCTAACCTGTGCCTGACACTGAGTGATTCCTGCCTGCCACGTCCCCTTGCCTTGGGACAGCTGTCTTTGTACTCGCCAGTCTCGCATGATGATGTGATTGTGAGCCAGGGCTCACAGTGGCCAGATTTCAGTGGCTATATCCCAAAGGTGATAGGATTCAATTGCGTGACATATCAGTCATGGCTGCTGGGAAAGAGAAAGAGAGAAAGAAGCCCCCCCCCCTCTCTCTTATGCTCCTTTGATGGTACTGCTTCAATATTCAAGGTTCAAGGTTATTATTGTTGTCTTGTGTGCTGGTACTGTATATGAGAGAAGAGATTATTTGTGTTCAGCTCCCCGGACATTATAGCAGCATAGTAACAGTGGCAGAAAGAAAGAAACAAGCTAACATCTATAGAATAGCCTACACACACAAGAGCAGACAGGTGGTATAGCAGCAGCATATAGAGACAAAGTGACTCCGCTTCTAACTGTCATTTTCTTTTACGCATGCTGAATACTGTAAAAGTGGTCTGTGTCACTGTCTTTGTCATTGTAACAGTGGCAAACACAATAGGAAAAAAGAACAAGCAAACATCTATGGCAGTGGTTCTCAACCTTTTCAGGGCGTGACCCCCCAAAATACTAACGTGAACTGGGGACCCCCCCCCCACTGTGAAAAGCACTTGGAATTTAAGGAGCTGAGGCATTACATTTTGTTTGACTTTGTTCCACAGTTAAATATTGTGTTTTGCCTCTTTTTGTATTTAATTTGACAATTTGGCCAATGTTTGACTAGTTTTATAGTATAGTTTGTTGATTACTCTTGATACAGTAGAGCAGGGGTCTTCAACTGGGGGTCTGGGACCCCTAGGGGGTCCTCAGAGTTAATACAGGGGGTCCTCCAAATCTTTGTGCGATAGAACTTTTTTTATTTTGTATTTTTTTATATTAACCACTTGAACCCTAGCGTCCATATTCTGAGAACTTTAGACAAAAATAGCAGATCTACAGTACAAGCTTGTGCTCGTGTGAGCTTGTAGATCAGCTATTTTCAGCAAAGAGGTTTAAGTACAGAGTGAACGGTCAAGTTTATTAAGTATTGACAGTTGAAAGTGGTTAAATATCTGAAAACACAAAATGACATGAATCCAAAATACACTAATGATTGTGCTGTCAAACGATGAACTATATGGAATCTATGAAAAGGTTGTGGAGGTCCCTGCTTCATCTCTCTCTCAACCAAGGGGTCCTTGGCCTAAAAACGTTTTTTTCTTTCATTCGTTTTTTTTAGGTATTAGAAAGATCTTGACACATTGGTGTCAAGATCGGAAACGCGACGGAAACATGTCAATTGATATCCAATGCATGAGCACCGTCAATTGGTCTTTAAGTGGTTTACCATAGACTGCGGTCTCTCAGTTTCCCATGATACATCTGGAGATGACGTCATCCGGAGATCCCTGTGTCCGCCCAGACCAATGTGATATTCAGAAGAATGGATTTATCTGGATTCCAGATTGTGTTTATGTCAAAACAAGCTTTTTTCAACGGACCATAACTAAAGAATGGATCATCGCGGTTACAATTTTTCTTTTGTGAAAGAAGAAAAGATCTTTGGATGTTACAAACAGTGAATAATTCTTTGCAATGGCAGATTCATTTGGTTTCCAGGATACGTCCAAACTGCAAGAAATGACGAAATGACACTCTTTTGCCACTGGGAGGGAGATCCAAGTGCTAAATCCACCAGCTCCACTGCTGTACACAATGCTTTAGTGCCTCAAGTGACGCAACTGTTAATCAACAATGAAGTTGACCTTTTTCGTAAAAGATAAAATGCTGTACTGATGTTATAGTGGCAGAATCTGCTTTGTTTGCCTTCATTTGTGTGCTAAAAGAGTGACTTGAGAACTGTTTCATGTAAGTCAATGAGGAATTGATTAATTTCTAATCAATGGCGCAACGGAGCAAGATATCTTGTTACATGATGACAAGGTAATGAATAAAACCCAGACATTTCAATGGCACAATTGACTATCAAGACATATAATAGACTGGAAGGTGAGACAATTGCAAAGGTGTAATAATATATTTATTAAAACCAAATAAAATATAAATATCCTGCTCTTTCTCCAGGTTATCATTATTATGTATGGAATTAGAAACAAAGCAACAGTGGCCTCATTTTCTCAAAGAGTGGGCAATCGGTCAATCGGTGTGCTAGAGATGAGACAGACCAATTACAATTACTGCCTTAACTAAGCATTAAGCTGACTGTTATCCAGAGCGACTTACAATAGATAATCTTATGATGTCATAAACTATACAGAGGTATCAGAGATACGGTATAACAATTTGGGTGGTTGAAGACCAGGCGTTCTGATATATTCTGGATCATTTGGAGGGGCTTAAGTGAGCTTGCTGAGAGGCCAGTAAAGAGGGAGTTAAAGTAGTCAGGATTTGAGATGGCCGAGGCATGGATAAGGAGTTGGGCAGACCTCTGGGTGAGAGCGGTGTCTAATCCTTTGAATGTTTTGAAGTGTAAACCCCCAGGAGAGAGTGACCGCTGCAATGTGTGCCTTGAAGGACAGCTGACTGTCCGGGACAACAACACCCAGGCTCTTGGCAGTTGGAACAGAAGCCCCCAGGGAGTTGTCTATGGAAATAGTGCGATCCTGCATGGATGGGGCAGCCGCAGGACTTATCTGTGGGAAGAAGAGAAGCTCAGTCTCATCTGCGTTGAGCTTCAGGTGGTGGGAAGACATCGACTGTGAAAATACTTCAGGGTCAATTTGGAACTCCCCATAGCTTTTATATGAATACCCATTATGCAAACACGATGACCCACTGCTACGTGATAAGTTTGTTAGCAGCACAATGGTTTTGATTGAAATTGTGAGTGAACCTTGCTGCAATTCACTGGAAACCGGTTTATAAAAGCAGTATTTTAAGATTACACAATAGAGGCTGTGTTCAGTGGCAGCTCCAACTTGTGTGAGTGGGTGATATGAATCCAATTCACACTGAAATACTCGAGTCTGGCACCCTAAAAACATCTGTTTGTGTTTAGGCTGTCAGACTAAAATACATAAATCCAACCATATCATATGTAAAACAACAACAATAATACGATACAATCTCACTATAGGCCTTTTTCTTTCTTTTTTACAATTTAATTAAAGGGGCACTCCACCACTTTTCAACCTATGTTCATATAATTGGTCCTCACTCAAAAATAGCTTTCTTTTTTTTTTTTCTCAGAGGAGGGCTGTGGGCAGGTCAGAAACCCATCGTCTTGTGACATCATCGATTGCCAATCCAGTTTATAGAAACTGCAGGCTTTCTATTCCTGAAAAGTTGCAATTTAAAAGTGGAAGCCATTGTTCTCGCGATAATAAAAATCTTTTTTTTTTTTTTTTTTTTTCAAAAATATTGATATTTTCTTTTGGGGGGAAATGATGATGTCACAAGACGATGGATTCTGAACTTCCCACAGCTCTCCTAGGAGACTTGGACTGAAATTGTGATATTTTATCATGAACATTAGTGAGGACCTATTATATGAAGACAGGTTGAAAAGTGGTGAACTACTCCTTTAAGCTTTAATGCAGATTCCACAGGCAGTGTCCCTGACAAAACTACATAATCATTAACTGAGAAGCCCCTTGGCTCGGGTGGCCCGTTCTCTATAGATGGAACACGAACAAGATCAGTGAGCCCATTTTAGCCCCCGATAAAAGGGAACATTCACCCATCTGTTAGCTGTATCCCCATAGACACAGTGCTGTATCAATAACTAGCTTTGACCTCCATTTCTGAAAGAGGGGTGCGGGTAAAGGAGGATAAAAGTGCTTTACAGGGACCTATACAGTAAGCGTAATAGTATTCACATTCATCCGCTGCAGGGCTATAATTTCAACATACTGTAGCCGGCCAACTGGCTTGCTGAATTATCTCAGTTTTTGACTGGGAAAACGAGTCGCTCAAGGTCAGACTAAGACAAACAACATGTTATTTTGAGCTCGAGGTGTGTGCGTGCGTGCGTGCGTGCGTGCGTGCGTGCGTGCGTGTGTGTGTGTGTGACTGAACTGAACTGGCTGTTTCCAAGCACAAAAAGGCCCACCCAGGACCACCAGGGGCCTATTAGGAGCAACAGATTGTAGGGTCTTGTCGCGCATTCACTCTATTTATGCCTCTCACTTGTCTTTTAAATAATGCATGTCTGTTTAGGCAGGGCCACTTCTTTTTTTTAAACGCAGAGGCACCTGGCACGCTTTGGTATTCCGCCCTTTATCCTCCATTCTGGGGGGAGGGGGGGGGCTTTGGTTGTGATGTGTGTGAGAGAGAGGAGATGACGGAGAACTACTGCATGACAGTGATGCAAGTTTGAGGAGGGTTTTTGTGTTGTCTTTTGTGTTGTGTTGGCTGATGGTTCTCAATGTGCATACTCAAATACTGGCATTAACCAGATCATTTTGATAATAATAATAATAATAATAATGTATTATGTATATTCGACATGTGTATACAAATGTGTGAATATGTTGTGTGTGCCTGTGCAACATGTCACATGCACCTACTTTTATTCCTGTGTATTCTTTGTGTGTATGCGTGTGTGTTTGTGTTCATTCCACATTCACCTCTTGTTTGTGCATTATTAGCAGGGTGCATTTAAATTTGAATTTGCAAGAGAGGCGTGAACCTCAGAGCTCAAGAGCCTGTTAAGCCTGATATATACTTGATTGTGCGCGGGTTTGGCATGCTGAAAATTGCCAGCGCGTCGCAACGGGTAGTGACCTTGTAGATCAGCTATTTTCAGTACGGCGCACATGCAACCAAGAATACTGTGAATCATGGATTTAGTGGTAACACTCCCTCCACTCTGATCCTGGTGGCTACCGCTGCTTCCCCCAGTGCAGACTGTTCCATCCAATAATGAGCTGTGTGTACCGATGTACAGAACCGGTATGACTATACTGCTGCCGTTACGTCTGTACTCTCATTAGCACAGACCTTCACTCCACATGACTCCATCTTCCTCTGCAACACACTCTTCATATCCTGTCCCCGCTACTTTTGCGCCATGGTGCCAAAGGGTTCATGCAGCCATCGTACTGAACGTACTGTATGCCCGTCTGTCTGTCTGTCTCTCTGTACCATTGATTGATTGATCGATTGATTGATTGATTTACTTTATTAACAAAGGATGCTTGTTTCCATGAGGGTCCTGTACATTCAATTAATCAAGACATTTAAAGGACAACTTCTTTTTTTTTTTTACAAATTTTAGATATTTTAGATTGTAATTAAAGAATATAAAAGATGAGAGTTAAAATGTTTTCGTTTACTCCTTTCTATCGTTTTAGAGATTTTAATTATTTTGACTTCAGTGGCTGAGGGCATGCGTATAAGTGGCTAAATATGTCTTTTTACACAGAATAAGCCCATTACCAAGATGCACCGCAATCTTTCCTGGGCAGTTGTGACTTCTGGGGTTACTGTAAATAGCAATAAAGAAATTGCAGGCTTATTATGTCTAAAATGCCCCCATGCGTACGCATGCCCCACGTTTTAGCATGCTAAAAGTGCCAAAACGATAGAATGAAGTAAATTAAAACATTTTAACACATACCTTTTCTTTTCCTGTGTATCCAATTCAATTTACATATTGAATGCCCTTTTCAAGATGGCCGCCAAGTACCAGGATGCCACGTTCCTAAATTTCTAGTGCACGGATCAATTTTTAGTGCACGGATCGTGCACGCCCATGCCTAGATCATGCACCATATGTGTAGTACTTTTTAACAGCTTTCAAACAAAAAAATCCACTTGGAAATCCGTTCAGGCATTCATGAGATAAAAGCCTTCAAAGTCAGACAAAACAAACACTGCCATTTTCCTAAATTTCTAGTGCACGGATCAATGTTTAGTGCACGGATCGTGCCTAGATCATGCACCATATATATGTGTAGTACTTTTTAACAGCTTTCAAACAAAAAGATCCGCTTGGAAATCCGTTCAGGCATTCATGAGATAGAAGCCTTCAAAGTAAGACAAAACAAACATTTTGCCATTTTGAAAGATGTGTTTGTTATGGGGCTAAACATGCAATTTCGCGATTGCGATCATGCCTAATACATTTTAGGCATTTTTGGATTTTTTTTTCTGGGACTACTGTAATAACTCGGGAAACTCGGGCCTTGGCAATCAATATACAAAATAATGCAAAAAACACCATATAAACGAGAAGAAAAAACAAACATACAGTAAACAGTTGGGGAGTGAGGGGCATTTTCAGGAGTGGTTTTGACAGAGAGTAGGGAGTCACATTTTTGTATGACTGTTGGCAGGGCATTCTACATTTTGGTTGCATAGCGGTAGAACATATTTAACCACAATTATTTTAGCTATACAGTGATGGCACGACCTAGTATGAACGAATACGGGGAATCGATTCGAGGTCAGCATGACTGAATCAAAAACCTAACCCTAAACCTAACCCCAACCCATAAGGGGGCTATAGTCCCTAGTCCGACGACCCATTGTTCCAACATCCCAACAGTTCCAAAAATGTTAGGTTAATGTGAGGTTAGCGCAGCGCCTAATTTTTTACTATTTTGAAAAACATTTAATATTTTTAAATGGTTCAAATAGCTGATCCATAAGCTCACAACATGTGGATAGTAGATCAGCTATTATTATTTTCACTGTTTTAAAATGTTTTTAAAAATAGTAAAAAATATATATATATAAATAAATATAACCATTGCATGATTGCCAATTTCCCTAGTAATACTCCATTGCTCTTTAAATGTATTACACAATAAATATTCAACTGAAGCTTGACTTAAGGTAATCTACAGTAAGTGATTTTCTTTGGTTAAAATAATTTATTATATCAAACCTTTAACCCTTTGCAAGCCAAAGGGAGCCCCTTAAAAACCCCTGAACACAAGTACTGCCCAAGTACTGCCGATCAATCTTCTATTTATTTATAAACATGTTTAAAAAAAACAATGCACCAAATGATAACACCACGTACTGGAGCGCTCGGTACGAGCGAACGGTACGTGTACATAGTGCGATTAGGGGCCGCGGACTTACTTGTGAGACGCAGCAGGGACATCTCCTCCACTCATTTGCGTGCAGCGAAACGGGGGAGACAGCGATAAAAAACGGCGCCCAAAAGTACATTACGTCCTCGATCCACGCACAGCGATCTAAACACATGTAATCCACTCATTGTGAAGCCTTGATTTCGTCTTTCGTCTGATCGAAAAAAACTCGGCTATGCAGTCTGCAGGCTCGAGTTGCACATGACGTCACATGATCCCTGACACATTAACCCTTTACATGGACCCTTAACTCATTCTGTGCCTATCCCGAACATGTTCGGCTTTATTTCAATCCAATACAATTTTTTTTTTATTAATTGACTTACCCTGAGCTGCTTGTAGAGTCGTGGGTGGTCCTGGCTCGTCCTACGCTAGCCAGCTAGCCATTTTACATGGTCCGACGATATATTCCATTAAAAATGGTTTAAAATACATTTTTGAGCCCCCCAATGTTCACTGAATGTTCAGCGCCGCTTCCGGAACGTAGTCCAGTGTGCCTATCCCGAACATGTTCGGCTTTTTTAATGAAATGAATAAAATGATCCGAGGCCTTCTGAAGCCTGGGCCTAAATTTTCAAGCCAGTGATCGAAATCCGGGAGCCCCCCGGCCGGCCGTTGGCCGTGAACGTTGCCGCGAATCGCCGCCGAATCCAATGAAAAACCACATCTTTGGAGGCCCATATCTCTGGATTGTGTTTTTAGGGATGTGGCGCGAGGTTTATTTACGGCAAAATCTTTTAAATGACAAAATGCTAATAGCTATTCTATAGCCATTTTCATCCGGGACCTTTCCATGACGTGCACGAACGTGAGCACGCGCGTCACTGCAACGTGAGTCCCCGGATGCTAATACGCTCGCCTATGGGACAAACCCTGGCATTCTTTGGCGCCCTCTAGGGGCTGGCACTAAAACGGTTAAAGAGACAGAGAAGGACCGGCGACCGTTTAAAAAAATAAATAATTATCATTAATTTCATTTTTAATGACCTAGTACGGGAAAAGACGATCGGCTAATTGAGCCGACCGGACAAGTACGGGCAAGGCCGGCTAGCAAAGTGTTTTTAACAAAAAAATAAATAAAAAGAAACGTTTTGTTTTAACCAAAAAACTATCACTTAACCTACCTTAAAATAAATATGATAATATCACATCATATGTGAGACTTGATTGTACATGTACAGTATGTCCATACAAGTACAGGTACCAGTAGTCATATTGTTTGAGACTGGGTTGCCTTGGCAGCATTTGCTGAAGCAGATGCTGTAAGAACGTCATACTTGGCAATTGTTTTGTTTTGATTTGGAACCTACCCAATAATACATTTGTGACCTTCCTCAGAAGAGGAATAATAAGGTTGTTGTGAGCGATTTTGAGAGGTTATATTTGAATGAACACAAACACATGAAGTGTCCCTGCAAGCCGATGACGCAGTATTTTCACCTAGTTTGAAGGGTGTGTTAGTCCTCTAGTTTGCGCTATTGCATTATCATTCAAATCATGACTGCTACGGTAAGTGATCAAAAGCAATCATCTTAAAGTGAATTGTCTGCTGTAACATAGAGTCATCGGCTCTGTTTGACATCGAAGCTGTTTTGATCACAGAGGGGCGCTAGTGATTAAGCCTCAGAAATCATTCATTACAGATATGTTGACGTTTGGAGTTTTTGTTTGATGAGCGGTTCTGATCATCGTGATCATTTTAAGAGAGCTTTCATATTTCTGCCTTCCCAGGGACTCATCTTAGCATGATTGGTCATCAGAAAACATGTATTCCCTCACACAGAGGGATGCGCAGCATGGGGGCGCCAAGACAGGAAAAAAGTGCATGGCTTACGTAAGACAGCCCTTTCAAGTTGAAGATGGGAGGAAGAGAAGATAAACCGTGTTTGGAAAGTCATCTCATGTGGTGCTGGAACACTTTTTTGTTGTTCACAAATGTTATACGTATTAAAGTTTTAGACAACAAAGTTTTGTTTGCAAAGGAAGCAGCGATGGTACTTCTGAAAACCTTCCACAAAAAAAAACAGTACAGCTGTGTGTTGTACACTTTGGTGCTGTACAACACGCCGGTTCACACATGGGGTCTGGGGACCCCCAGGGTTCATTGAGGGGATTCCAGGCCAGGGGGTTTCCAATTGAATGATTGATAGTTAGGAATGAAATCTGCCCTGAGAGTGTACAAATGGAACCAAATTGGTACACTCTCAGAGTAAAATAAACACAAATGAACACATTTAACAGTCACAAGAAAGGCTTTAAAGGGATATTCCACTTTCAAAAAAACTTTTTGTCATTGTATGGTCTAATCAGGCTTGTATGAACACCCTCAACAGTTTTTAATTTTCTTCATTCAGTATTTAGATATTTGATGTAAATGTTACTAGGCCCTCCGGCAGGCCCAGGCCCTCTCCCCACACACACTCATTGTAACTTCAAACTCCATTTTAACCATGATAGATTCATTAAAAACACCCATTATTTTTTTCTGCTGACTCATACTACCCTCCTAATACGTGTGCAGGCCGTGTTTTTTCCATAACGTTTTTCATGTATTTTTAATAATTCTTTGGGAAAATGGAAACAATTAAATGCAATATAAATATATAAAAAATACATGAAAAACGTTATGGAAAAAACATGGCCTGCTCACGTATTAGGAGGGTAGTATGAGTCAGCAGAAAATATAATGGGTGTTTTTAATGAATCTATCATGGTTAAAATGGAGTTTGAAGTTACAATGAGTGTGTGTGGGGAGAGGCCCTTGGCCTGGAGGGCCTGGTAACATTTACATCAAATATCTAAATACTGAATGAAGAAAATTAAAAACTGTTCAGGGTGTTCATACAAGCCTGATTAGACCATACAATGACAAAAAGTTTTTTTGAAAGTGGAATATCCCTTTAACTCATTGTGCTATCACATCAACAGTGTGGATTGGTGGCCACATAACTACAGGCATTACTCAGTTGGTGGAAAGTAACTAAGGACATTTACTCAAGGACTGTACTCAAGTACAATTTGGAGGTACTGTGGCTTTACTGGAGTATTTTAAAATGGTATACTTCTTCTCAATCTCCACTACATCAAAGGCAGGCAAATATTGTAAATGTTACTCCACTGCAATTATTTGAAAACTTTTTTCATATACCTTTTATTGCTTTTCAGATTTGAACATATACATTTGAAGAAATAGTGAACAGGCAAATATAAACCTTTTGGACAGAACAATATCACAAGCAGATAAAAAGAAAAAGAAAAACAAAGAAACAAGAATGCACAAATTCAAAAAAGCATTTTAAAAAGCAAAACTTAAGTTACTAGTTACTTGATGTAGATTTTAATTATTATTATAAAAAATACATTAACCTCTTCAGCCCTAAAACTTTGGCTATTTGAAAATAGCTGATCTACAAGCTCACAACATGTCACAATGCAACAGTTTGAGCTCGTAGATCTGCTATTTTCACAGATTTTAATAAAATATTGACATTATGATACCTTCTGAAACGGGACATTCTTTTTGGTACTTATTTTGATGCCACTACTTTTTTACTTTTACTTGAGTCATTTTGATTAAAGGACTTTCACTTGTAAAAGAGTGTTTCGACATTGCAGTATTGATACTTTTACTTAAGTAACAACACATTTGGGGCTCTATTATGATCCAGGTCTTATGCCTTATGCCTTAACTTCTTTGCCTTTTTTTACAATATAGATTTCTTTTTTAATATTTCAAATAGCTGATCTGCAAGCTCACAACGTGCAGATGTAGATCAGCATTTGAAGTATTTAAAAATGTTTTTCAAAATAGTAAAACAAGGCAAAGAAGTTAAGGCATAAGGCATAAGGCCATGTATCATAATAGAGCCCTTGATCTTTTCCACCACTGCCTTAACTACATAACAGCACCTTGAGTTGAAGTCTAAACTATGAGTGTCATATTACGTCATCCCCATTCCCCACTATCTGTCTCTATCTATCGTGGACAGCACTTTCCTCTCTCTGTGTACTGCCACGTATTGCCTTGAAAAAGAGACTGTTTTGAAGCTGGGCAGGCTTATTAGAGAAAGTACATGCTCACATTTCTATTGTCAATGAATGCACATTGTTACAATGCTGCTAAATTGGCTCTGTGATTTACTGCTTGTTTTTGTGCTTTCCAATCTAGACACCAGCAGGTGTCACCAGAACCAAAACTCTCTGTAGAGAGGAATGCTGTGCTGGTGAATGAATTACAAAGGCTTGTGTTTTTTTACACACACCCCTGAGAGGTTGCCTTGGCTGATAATCACGCACGCACGCACGCACGCACGCACGCACGCACGCACGCACGCACGCACGCACGCACGCACGCACGCACGCACGCACGCACGCACGCACGCACGCACGCACGCACGCACGCACGCACGCACGCACGCACGCACGCACGCACGCACACACACACACACACACACACACACACACACACACACACACACACACACACACACACACACACACACACACACACACACACACACACACACACACACACACACACACACCTGTGCACACTCCATATTATGCGATCTCATGTACTTGTTGAAAAAGCCATCGTACTCGAAGAAGGCAAACATCAATAATACAGATCTTGGGAATTTTAATCAGGCTCTTATTTATCATCGTAATTGCAGCTCAGAAGGCAGCTTAGATATATAATTGGATTTTTACAATTCCGGTTCTGCTCTATAATCACAGGAGACCATACGCAGGAGACAACAAACTGGACTATATTACAAAAGAATATGATAACACAATGCTAAGGGATTCACCTTAAAATATAATATATACATACCACACACACTGGCACGTGCCACTCTGCATATTAAGACTGCACACACAAACTATGCTCTCATAAATGAACTGCACATATGCTACAAGTAAATACACACCTACAGATGTGCCTTTACAACTCTCCAGTATTTACTGCTAATGCATTTTTTCCACATGTTTATTTCCCCGTTTTGCCATTTTTAAGGAGAATGGAGCATATTTTTGCAGAAACTCGCAAATGGCAAGAAACCACTCCATTCCCATTGAAAAGCAGAATCCACTTTCATAAGTAGATTTAAACTTTAAAGTCAGAGAAGGACATAAAAATAGCAGAAATAGCTGATCTACAAGCTCAATATTCTGCAAATCCCCTGAAAATCTACTGTCTTGCCAATGGCAGGACGTGTGAAGTTTTGAAATTGCACATTTGTACTCAAATACTGTGCAGTGTGCACACATGTATGGATACTATTTAAGAACTAATTAACTACTACTGTTAAACAAGTGAGTGTCTAAGCAAATGACTAGGTTCAGCCAATTTACTGTAGCAGACACTCCTATCCAGAGTGACTTACAAAGGTTACTACTACTGCTACAGTGTGAGTGCTCTAACTTCCATCAACCTACAACAGGTTATGTTAGCAATAGACATCAAACGTGACATATACTTGAAAGTGCAGATTCAAAGATGAGTGCTATAGGCGATGAGTCTGAAGAAGTGAATTTTCCGGCTACATGAAAATAGAATATGTTCTGTCCTTAGGACAGAACATATTCTATTTTCATGTAGCCGGAAATACGGTTTAAAACCTCATTTATGTGAGAAACGTGAAAATATTCGAATAATAGCTTTAAAATAATGTTGAGCCAATAGACGTCATTGATGCGTTGAAAAGTAATGCGTTTTTGTGTCAATATAAAAAAGTGCTGTTTTCAAATATAAAGCCTTTTTTTCCATCGATCTGCAAGTAACTGCTATTATACTGCAACATGAGATAGAGGCAGTGGATTGTTCCATATAGATTGTATTTCACACACTCATGTTGCAGTGGCACCCTACAAACTCACTCCCAGCATTCTGAGGACAGGGGTATAGGGTGGATTTTCAAATAGCATCTGCCAGAGAGACAGAGGTTTTACATATTCAACAGCCACTGGATCGATATGTTATCCAGGACCTGCATCTCTAACACTCCTCCATTAATTCACAAGCATTGACCCCTGGCTTGAGTTTTAAGGGTGATTTGTACATGCGGTTGTGTGCCAGTGGTCGCGCACCGAAGATAGTCGATTCGCAAGCCCACAATGCGCAGCCGCGCGGCGCGTTGGAGGCTTGTAGATCGGCTATTTCGTGGTGCGTGTGTGTGTGTGACACGGCACGCAGCCTTGTACAAATCACCCTTTAGTGATGTGAACATCATCTGCCCGGTGACGGCGACAATGAGGGACATAAAGCCAATGACCTGTTTTAATACTCCTCATCAACGAGCGCCATAAAAGATCAGAAGGGACAGGAACTAGCAGGATCTGTACTGCTGACCTTAGAGTGAGATGTTAAACGTTGCATAGGCTGTGACAAAGGGCAGTTCAGTATCGATCCTGCATACGAGTGCTGCTGGTAAGACTCAGCAAGAATTCCTGTCAGAATGCAATGTGGGCTTTTCAAGGATTTAGTTATATATTTATTTATTTGCTTTTTCAACATTGCTATGGTAACACACAGATATACTGAAATATCAACCACGGTCACTTTCAACAATAGCACAAAACACATTTGCGTTGCTTTTCAACAGAGCATATTTGTTATTCTAAATCAAATAAAGAGTCACAGTAATCTATTGCTCACAATTTTACCACATTTTATTGGTTGAAAACAGAGCATAACAACCGACCGTGTGGAACAATCTTCCCCGCTCCCCCTCAGCCACTGATTGAGTGATTGATTGATTGACATCTTTACTGACACAAATGCATATCCATGCACATAATGTACATACTGTATCTGTCAGACAGTGTCAAATGAAAAGGACACAACTATAAAGCTTGAGAGTGTATTTCCATTGTAGCTATTGAGACCGTAGGTTGCAGTTAACTATGAAAACCGTCACATCTTGTCTGTCCGTACGTCCGTGAGTGAGTGAGTGAGTGAGTGAGTGAGTGAGTGAGTGAGTGAGTAACGCCTATAGTCAATCAATATTAAGCCCATATCTGGGAATGCCCATATATGGACATATTGTGTCAGTTTAACCAGGGTGGCTGCCACGACACGAGTCACACTTGCAAATGAATTACGTCCTTGTCCCTTTTATGCCCATAGTGTATATGGAGATCCCTGTCCTCTATATCTGATTCCCAGACCAATAATAAATGCATGTATTCAATTTTATGTACAAGACAACTAAAATTGCAAAAACAACAATAAACTAATTCATGGTTATAATTAGGTTTAATTACGGTATAATTAGGTCCAGTTAGGTCCAGCTAATGGAATCATCAACCCACTATATATAGGATATAATAACATGGACTTTGAAGGTGTCATTTTGCTTCATAATTCAGGAGAGAGTTGAACAATAGTAAAACATGAAATATAATTTGCCAGCACATATTAAGTAGACCTAATCGGTGCAATGAAAATATTATACAGTATAACATTGTCTGTGGTCGGTAGTATATGGTTTAAGTATATGGTTTAATGCAGTGGTTCTCAAACTTTGACATTTAAAGATCTCCCCTTAACTTTGATAGTGTACAAAAGGTAGTGTACAAACACATCAGTCTGTGTTATTCTCATTGCCACAATTAACAGATGTCTTTAAAATGCTCAACCATGACCAAAATAATGGAATTTCTAAATTTACAGAAGAGAACAGTTAACCTCATACACTACAGTTGAGAGAACATTCTTTGGCAAACAAAGAAAAATAAATCCTGTATTTTTTCCATTGATTTGATAAACCGCTGATTGAAATCATGTAAATAGATCAATCACAGCCGATGCCCGTCTAGGAAACACACTCAGGTGTTTGAGGTTCATTCAAACGCATCACCATAATGATAGATAACCCAGCTAACCGTAACCCTCGTTAATATAAAGTAGGCCTATGACACGGATGAGAATTATCCAAATACAGAGGACTTTTTTATTGTGCATTATATAACCATCTCACACTGTGTGCATACAACAACAACACAGTACAGGCCCTCTCCCAACATGAGCACCACTTCAAACGGATGGCGGGGTCAAAGTGACAGACCCTTCTTCGGCAGGCACAGGGTTAGTTATCTGAAGCCACAGATGACAGAGGGAAGAGAGATGGAGAGAACTACAGCAGACATGCAGGAGGGAATGAGCGAGATGATGGATGGAGTAATACTCAGCCACCTCTCTCCCTCTCCTCCAGCGCAGGTTTTATTGAGGTGTTTAGATTCACTTATCTCAAGGCCCTCTGGGTTATCTCCCATATACTCCTCCTCCGGTGATAAGTGCAAACTCCGAGAGGCCCAGTGGACGGCCTTTTCCCTAAACAAGGAAACCCTTGCCATCTCTCTCTCTCTCTCTCTCTCTCTCTCTCTCTCTCTCTCTCTCTCTCTCTCTCTCTCTCTCTCTCTCTCTCTCTCTCTCTCTCTCTCTCTCTCTCTCTCTCTCTCTCTCTCTCTCTACACTAATTGCAAGTGTGGTTGCCGTGACGCGAGTACAATTTTACAATTTAGGCATTTAGCATGTGCTTTTAATCCAGAGCAACTTTGTCACACTTGCAAATTAATTCCGTCTTACCATTTGAATTTTCCTCATTCAAGTCAATTAATTCACCGTATATGGAGTCCTTGTCCCTTTTATGGAGATCCCTGATGTTATCTTGGAATGGTCATATATGGACATACTGTGTCAGTCTCATGCAAAGAGGTCTCATGTGGACCATGATGTCAATTATCTCCACTAGAATTTCGGGCCCCCTTCGGGGGCCCTCAAATCTAGAGCTCGGGCCCCCTCCGGGGGCCCTCACGGTATACCAGCAATCAAATGGATTTGTAATGGGCAATATGGGTAGTTCTTTTTTTGAGAGAAAATATTTTTTTGAGAAAAAATTTTTTTTAGAGAAAAAATAGTGTTTTGAGAAAAAAAAAGTTTCTTGAGAAAAAAGTTTTTTGAAAAAAAAATGTTTTGAAAAAAAAAAAGTTTGGGCCTAATTGTGTTATTATTATTATTACTACTAGCGTCTAGTCGGCGACCTGGCCAACTCGGGAACGATGTAAATAGGGAATGAATGCCCCGCCCTTTAATGCAAACCCCATTATACCTGTTGTCATAGGACCCGTTTTGACCATCTGTTTGCCTGTGTCCATTTATGCCCATATATGGAGATATCTGTTATCTGTCTGTCCGTCTGTCAGTGTCCATTTTATGTCCATATATGGAGATCACTGCAGATATAGTTCTGGGTCCATTTTATGCCCATATATGGAGATATCTGTCTATTTGCGTCCATTTCATGCCCATATATGGAGATCTCTGTATCTGTCTGTCTGTGTCCCTTTATGCCCGTATATGGAGATCTTTGTGATTCTGCGTAAATTTTATGCCCATATATGCCATTTGCGTCCATTTTATGCCCATTTATGGAGATCTCTGTATCCGTCTGTCTGTGTCCCTTTATGCCCGTATATGGAGATCTTTGTGATTCTGCGTCCATTTTATGCCCATATATGCTATATATGGAGATATTCAGAGATTTTTTGTTGACTCATGTGGCGTACGTGATGTCAGAGCCTTTTATGAAGTGATGTCACAATGAGTCAGAGCTTTCGCCGATTTCCTCCGGAACAGCCTGATGTCAACAATCAACCCCACATAAGGAGATTCCGAACGTTTCGCGCCGGTTCGGGAAAACCGCGCGTTGGGTCGGGTCGAGACCCGGCACTGCACTCCGTGCCGCGGCGGGGAACGCGCGTGCCGAATCTGAAGCCGGTGGGACGAACGGTTCTCGAGATACGCGGATTACAGACAGACACACAGACAGACAGACAGACACGCAGAGACTTCTCGCATTTATAGATAGATAATAGGCCTGCCAATGTTTTATTTTCATTATTTCAATGTTTTCATTTTAGCAACACACACACACACACACACACACACACCCCTCCCTACACACACACACACACATACACACACACAGACACACACACACACACACACACACACACACACACACACACACACACACACACACACACACACACACACACACACACACACACACACACAGACAGACAGTATGTTGCTGTGAAGAGGTGAGTGGGCCGAACTCTAGAGGTGAGTGGCCCGAAGGGCCGCCAACTTCTTGTAAGATACAGGCTCTCGGCTAGCTAGGCTCTCGCTGCTGCGCGCCCGTCACTGCTGAAGCAAACTGTAACCTGATACTTTGGTGACGAAAATTGCGTAGGAGACACTCTGGGGAAAGATTTGCATAGCAAACCCACACATTACTTTTCTACAAAGTGTACATCGTGCGAATACAATAGCTTCAGGAGAAGCTGCTAGGAACATTGGGGTAAAAATGCGCGATTTTTGTGCAAAAGGTGGAGTCTTTAGATGCAGTGTAAATGTGATTCTATCGCGCAGGATGCTTAAAAATACTTAAAGAGGGTCGCTGTGGGTTATGGCTGCTGAGATATTTGGGAATTCTTTTTAATTAAAGTCAATGGAGAAAATTAATTCACGGATACATTTATTGCGACCGTTAGGTCGCAGTTACTACCATTGCGCCGATCCATGCCAAAATTTGCACACACACTCCTTGGCTGCCAAACCACAACCCCCATTTCTCACATGGCCCTCTTCTAGCGCCACCATGAGGCCGATTCTTGCGAAACACATTTTTGCACACTGGTCCTACAAACTTTGCCCTAAAATCACGCAAATCGGTACACAGTACCTCTAAAGTCATGTCATCAACATGTATCTGTCCCATTTCCCATATTCCCTCCTGATTGGCTACGATTGCCTTCTAAAGTTTGTGTATACGACCTGACGGTCGCTTATCTCCCGATTTAGGGAGTCTTACTGGTATAAATAATTGAACTATATATAACCTATAACCTATCTCTTAGGCCCTAAGTGTCCCAATATAGCCGGTCGATTTAGCCCAAGTGCGTGCCACCAAAACTGGGAGGAGTAGCACGGCAAAAAGAAGTTTATCTGGAAAGATGGATGATGGAAGGAATAATGGGGCGCGACGTGGGTGTAGTGGTTAGTGCATATGCCCTTCATGCAGAAGGTTGATAACCCTGCCTAGGCCGACGTCAGCAGAAGATGACAGCCACCTGCATGGCCTCCCCTAAGTAACAAGAAATCTTGTAAAATAAAATGTCGGCAACCAATCATCAAGGACAATGATACACAAAGAAGAAGAAGAAGAAGGAATAAAGTACTATGCAGTCTGGCATAAAGTGGTCGAAAAAGTACTTGCTTGTTTTATTTGAGTAAAAGTATCAATACTGTCAGGAATTAAAAATTTAGTAAAAGTACAAAAGTATTGGCATCAAAATATACTATAATAAGTACTGTACTATATACGTCTAAAATTTGTTTAACGTTTTTTGAAAAATAGCAGATCTATAAGCTTGTAGATCGGCTATTCTCAAATGATCGAAATTTATATATGGCTTAAATGGTAAATGTATGTTTTGTACGATCAAAATCTCCAAAGTAACTAGTAACTAAAGTTTTCAAATAAATGTAGTGGAGTAAAAGTAGGCCTGTTTGGATCCGAGATGTAGTAGAGTAGAAATAAAAGTATTGGAAAGTGGAAATACTCATGTAAAGTACAAATACCTCAAAATTGTACGTAAGTACAGTACTTACTTAGTAAATGCACTTAGTTAATTTACACCACTGGGCAAAAAACCTTTTCAGTATGGGGTTAGGGACAAAATACATGACATGAAAATATTTTAGAACCACTGGTATAAATAATAATTATAACATTAGGAAGCAAGCCCAAAACCGCAGACCACAAGGACCAATATTTACAAGCAACTTTACAGAAAAACAAGTGCAAAGTCGCTTTAATAATATGTAATAAGCAGACATGGCAACACTGTCAGTGATGCACTGAAGAATGAATGTCATTCATATCCTCAGTTCTCATTAAACCCTCTATAGTAATACGGACCTGAGTACGTTCAGTACATTTGGTGTCAGGGGTGTCACAAGGGGTAGGAAAGTGGGACTGAGTTACTGGGGCCCAAGGTGGAGGGGCCCTAGTAACTTTAGCTATTGAAAAATAGCAGATATACAAGCTCACAGCGCGGCACCGAGTGCCGCGCTGCGAGCTTGTAGATCTGCTATTTTTGAAGTTGTGAAAATGTGCGAAAATCTTTGAATATATGTATTTTTTAAGCGAACATTTCTAACTCAAATTTTGCTTCTGGGGGTCCCTGGAACTAAATATTTTGAGATCGGGGTCCGTGGCCAAATACATATCATCTTGGGGGTCCTTGACATAGGTTTCTTGCACACATTTTCACGATTTTTCAAAAATAGTATATCTACAAGCTCGCAGCGCGGCACTCGGTGCCGCGCTGTGAGCTTGTATATCTGCTATTTTTCAATAGTTAACATTCATGGGGGGCCCGCAGTGAATCCTTGTACCCAGGGCCCAGAATTTGGTGTGACGCCCCTGTTTGGTGTGCTCAGTACAGCACACCAAATCTCTTCACCAAAAATAGCTGATCTAAAAGCTCACGACGCAACGCAATACATCGTGTCGTGAGCTTACAGGTCTGCTATTTTTGGCAAATGTTCCCCCCAGAATAGGCCTGCTGGGGTTCAAGTGGTAACAATCACATTAACCTTGGCATCCCTATTTTGGGCACATTTTCTAAACTTTTCAAGAATATTACCAAAAGAGTTGCAAAAATAGTCGATCTACAAGCTCATGAACCGTCACATCCTGATGTGAAATAATAAAAATGTAAAAAATATAAAATATGCACCTCTTGATTATTCACTAAATTGGGAAATGAATTAATTATAACTAGAAGCAGTGCTCTTCCGGGCACAGGTCTCCACCGTGCGTCCTGGTGGTGCTACTGTATAATAGGCCAATGTAAAAAGGTTGGCATATGTTCTTCACCTTAGATCTTTCATGGCAATCGGACGCTGCATGCATGATTTGAAGCATTGTGTTCCAAAAATGTGTTTTGCTAAAGTCTACCTGCTGGTGGCGCTATAACAGGCCAATGTGAAAAAGGTAGAAATTGTTCCTTGACCTAGTGGGAATATGTGTGGCAAATTTCACGGTAATCGCAAGCTGCGTTGATGATTTGAGGCATTTTGTTCAAAAACGGAGCAATCCTGCAAACTTTAGAAGCTAATATTAGCCAATCAGGATGGAATATGAAATCTCAAACGGATCGGACTTGATCACATGACTATAGAGATACTGTGTACCGATTTGCGTGATTTTTGGATAAAATCTCAAGGAGTAATATCCAAAAATGTGTTTTACATAAGTCGGCCCAAAGGTGGCGCTATAAAAGGCTGATGTGAAAAATGCAGGGCAAAGGTTTATCCTTAGCCTCCAGGGAGTGCGCTTACAAAGTTTGAAACTGATCGGTGAAGTTATAGGTAAAACCACAAATCGGCCTGTTATAGCGCCACCATTAGGCTGATTTAAAAACATTTAAGTGGCATTTCTTCCTCGGCCTAGTGGAAACGTGTGTGCGCGATTTCATGATAATTGCACTTTGCATTTGTGATTTGAGGCATTTTGTTCAAAACGGCTCAATCCTACAAACTTTGGAAGCCAGTCTTAGCCAATCAGGATGGAATATGCAAAATCGGACAGATCCGTGTCGATCACATGACTGTCGAGATACTGCCTACCGATTTATAGGATTTTTAGACAAAATCTGTAAGAGTAGTGCACAGAAATGTCTTTTGGGAACATCGGCCACTAGGTGGCGCTAGAAAAGGCCCATTTGAAAAATGTAGGGCAGAGGTTCTAGATTGGCATCCAGGGAATGTGTGTGCTCACTTTGGCAGCGACCGGGCCAACGGCGACTGAGATTAGATTAGACACACGGACGGACGGAGGGGAAAACATACTCTCCCCCATGCCTTCGGCTGGTGGAGACAATAAAATAATCGCTAAGAATATAATCGATAGTTGCAGCCGTAAACTACAGTAGGCTATGTAAGCTCCCAGCCTTTCCTCTGAGTATGGTATACGTCGCTTATCTATTTCTGAACACTGGTGTATAACCAGCCTCGGTGCACCCATGCCTTGCATGCATGCAGTTTGAACATCTGTGTTTGAGGATGGCCAACACTGTGCCAGTTGTCCTTGTTTTTCCTGGTGTCATTCTGAACACACAACGGGTGGAGGCTGAGATAGTGATTCATTTCACTTTGATTGGAGTTGAACCAAGCTTGTATTTATCCAGCTTGTGTTGTAATCTCACTGGCTGGCTTGAGCAGGAGGTGACCCAGCAGCGCAATTACTGATACTCACGTACATTCCAACCCAACTTCAGCGTGCGTGAGTGCGTGTGTGTGTGTGTGTGTGTGTGTGTGTGTGTGTGTGCGTGCGTGTCTTCCCGCCTGCATGCGTGTGTGTGGGGGTGTGTGTATCTTGGTGGCGCGTGTCAGTGTGTACATAGTGGCATGCATTGTTTGTGGATGTGTGGGGGTTTGCACTGACTGGTGCACAAGTTCAAATTCTGTACTTTTTGGGGTTTGTTTGTTTTTATTTGGTGCTTTTCTCACGTGACAAATATAAATCCTACTTATCCTAGGCATGGGTATATTCTGAAACTTTTTGTCCTGAAAAGAAGTTTTAAATTAATCACAATTGTCAAATCTTACATCAATAATTTATTGTCAACTTAAAGAAATGTGATGAATATAACATCTCATATGATTATTCCATGACAACCCCAGAGTAGGGTGACCAGACGTCCCGTTTTACCCGGGACAGTCCCGTTTTCAAGCTACGTGTCCCGGTGTCCCGACAAATATCTCTAAAACACTAATATGTCCCGGTTTTCAACATCCACTACAGAATTGTCCCGGTTTTCGCCAGAATTAAAATAATAGTAGCTGTTTTCAGTGGTTGCATAGACATTTATCATGTTCTTTTCATGAAAACATGCTCACCTAATTCCAATCAGAAGAAAGGAACACATTCATTGCGTGTCTGAATTCAACACTGAGGCTGTTTGTCAATCACTCACTGCCTGTTTGCAACCCTGCGGTGCGCGTGCACGAACGTTAGAGAATGGGCACGCGCGTGCGCGGTAACGTGCGCAATCTGCGCATTGCTTTTAGGGTCCCAGTTTTAGGCAACAGTGTTTTGCGTCCCGGTTTGAGTGGCTGAAAATATGGTCACCCTACCCCAGAGAGCAGTAGAAGTTAAAGCTTATTGTCAACTTTACACTGTAAAAATGTCCACCTTAAAATTACAGTAACTTACTGGCAGCACAGACACCTGTAAATTACTGTTATTTTACAGTACATATAATTAATTTTACAGTAGGAATACTGTTTTTTTTTAGCGGTGGTCACACCGTCTCCATAGCGTGGCCGTGTGTGTCTGTGTGTGTGTCTGTGTGTGTGTCTGTCTGTCTGTATGTAGCCTCTGGTGTAGCCTGAGTACCCTGGGTGACCAGAGAGGTGCTGTTGAGTCTAGCCTGCCCTGAGCATCAACTGCAATACACACACACACACACACCCCCACCCCACACACACAGGCACCCCCCCCCCCCCACAGGCACCCCTCCCCCCCCCCACACACACAGGCACCCCTCCCTCCCCCCCCCCCCCCACAGGCACCCCTCCCCCCCCCCCCACGACCACCGCTCAGTTCACACGGGTGTGATTTTTTATTACAGTATATGACAGTAAATTAACGGTGGGTTCATGGTAATTTAACAGCATACAGCATTTTCATCCAACATTGACTCTACCTGGTTCTCATCATGGTACCAATGCTAAGATTGGAACGATATAGAGAAAATGAGCATGGTGCCATGTTTAAACTGGATCAATATAGAGAAGATTAGCATGGTGCCATGGTATCTTCTCTTTATCGTTCTTATATTAGCCCAAGACAGCATTCCTTTGCCAACAAAGGGCATTTTGTTATTTTGTTTAGAGTAAAACCTGTATAGAAACATATTATGGACTAGTATTTATATACAATATATATTTTGAAAAGCATGGTGGGACCCTGTAATAGAAGTCCTCAAGTGTTCTGCTTTCATTTTGTAACAAGGTTGAGGGAGCTCAACCCTAACCTAGCACCTATATAGGCTCCCCTTTGAAATCTCTTGTCAATGGGACAATGACATACTCAAGCTCAGCGCAGAGTCTGAAATCAGGCTATGTTGATCGGCTATTTTTGGCGAACCTTCCCCCCAGAATAGGGATGCTGGGGTTCAAGTGGTTAAACATCAAGTATAAAGTTATTTTCAGTCAGTTCTGATGGAAAGGGATATTTCTCCGTGACATAGCCTACGTGTAAGATTCAATAAATTAACAGTGTAATTCAAGGGTGCCGTTGATAAAAAAGTTATTTAAAGGGGGTGCCCTGAGTCAAAAAGGTTTGAAAACCCCTGTGCTCAGCATCCAATTTCTGATGTTTATATACTGTCAACTTAAGGAGTAGTTCACCCAAACAATTAATTTTCTATCAATTACTATGCACCCCATGAAGCCTTTAATTCATGAAGTTTTTGTTTTTGTTTTTATCCATTCCTAAGCCAATACTTTCATGACCGTGCGACCAAAATAAAATAAATGTATAGAAAATAAGTAATGTTTTGGGTGAACGTAAGCACTATACAATATAATTGTGAAAATAGCCGATTTACAACCTTACAGCATGTCACAATGTCCAGCGTTGTGAGACATGAATCTATGATGACATGCCCGAGCATGTGCACACATAGACATCAAAGGGGGCTTGAGCCCCTGCCCTTTTATTCGTCTGTAAAAAGTGTCCTCTCCGGACCATGAATGCAGTTTTTACTACGGTGAAATAAATTGATTATACTTAGTTCAGTGTGGTAACAAGCACCGATAATAGCCGACTGCGACGTGTTGTGAGCTTGGAGGTCTGCTATTTTTGATATTTTCACCAAAAGGCCCTTTTCGAAAAAGTTCAGCCCCTGCATGCCTCTCTAACATTCTCTGCACATCCCTGGACACGCCCAAAATAGGGACGTCCGGGTTAATGTGGCGAAATAGCACATATTTCAGTTCCAGAGGTTAATAGAGCCATAGCAACATCCGTCATCATGTGAATCCAGCCAGTCAGGCCGGGCCCTCTAAAAGGAACACGGCTTATCTACTTCCCATCCCACTGCCTCGGGAGAAAGTAGGACCCCCCCCCCCCCCCGCCATATCCCCATCTGAGGCTGGATGCCGTCATTATCCCGGATCAGGTCCAGAGCTCCCACATCATCACGACCACCACCGGCACCGCGGGCATGGCCTGATTGAGTATCGACAGCAAGCCAGCGTCATCTCACTGCTTCCGTGATTGACCCACTGTTTGGTTGCACTCAGCAATGGATCCATCGAGTTGGTAAACATCTCCCAGCATGTCACACACACACACACACACACACATGCACGCACGCACGCACGCGCACACACACACGCGCACGCACGCATGCAGAGGCATAACTGCAAGGTGACCTATACCCCAATCTCTTTTCATGTATTTAATCAGTGCAGTCAGCAGCAGTTGTCAATGAATCACATAAAGAATATTAATGGGGTTCACCTGCGAGTATAAGGATTCATATGGAGATGCGTTGCAGGCTGCCTCTGATGTGGGATGCAATGGGATGCAACTGGTAGCCTATAATAGAGCTTCCCCTTATCAGAGGATCACTATCCCAGCAGTAATGTTGGAAGACTTTGTAATCACGTTTTGGTTGCTCTACCTTGTCGCAGCAATAATAAACAATAACAAAGAAATAGTAAAGAATTGCAGAAATAGTAGGAAAGAAAAGAAAAGAAAAAAAAAACCATTGTACTTTACATCGCTCATAGCTAAACGTATGTTGGTCAAACCTTTGTCATGGCACTCTCTCTTAATCCATTTACTGTAGACCTGAGGCCGATTCTAAAAATGGCTTCTAAATCCCAAAATTTTTATGTTGCTATAAAACTATTTTCATGTCCAGGACCCCCAGAATTATATGTATTTTGCCACCGACCCCCATCTGAAACTATTTAGTTCCAGGGAGGGACCACCAGAAGCAAAGCTATACTGTGTAAGTTGCTAAACTAGTGGTCAGTAGCGGTATTGCTTTTTTCGGACGTTTTTCGCCCAGAGTCGTCGCAGAACACCGCCGCGGACCACCGGAGCGGCGCCGCAAACCACCGCGACCGATACAAATCCGTGGAGGGGTAGAACGCATGGTAGAACGTAATTTTCTGGCCAGGATTTGGGGATTAAGAGGTTAAGAATCCTTCACCATGGTAAACACTGTAGCTGAGCGAGGCTACTTCCTGAAGACACGGCAGATAAGCTGTGATTGGCCGGTAGTGTATCATGTGTGTATGATCCGCGATGTGATTGGCCAACGTATACACAACGTATAAACAATGTGTTATTTTTATATGGCTAAAATCTAAAATCACACAGATGCTTTACCAGTTTTAATGGGTTAATACTTAATACCTAAACTTTTTGCACCAAAAAAAGTCAAAGAAGTTAAACTGAAGTTTTTGCAATGATGACACTTTGCAATGAGAAGACAGGAGCAGTCTGTTGTCACCTGGCGCGGCTCACTTCAAATGTCCTGGCTCATATACGCCTTCAGATGGCAACGTGTTTCAAGGGACGCCCTGGGGCTCTGTCCCATCAAAGAACTCTGAGAACTATCCCTCACCATCTCCAAGGACACTTCCCTCTTCAAACAAAGAACACTTACATCACCTTCTGGTCTGTGTCCACATTTGTATTTGGAGTGTCACAATGCAACATGGCCAATAGACTACTAAACTTTTTGCCGATTAAGACTTTTATATATTAATTATATATTTTTAAACTCTGGATACTGGATAGTTTCATGATGAGACCTATGGTACACTAACAGGTAGCTGAAAGTACTCCAAACGTACTTTCTCCCTTTCATTCGCCTGCCATCAAGTTGTGTTATGATTTATTCATGTATCAGTAGTTGAATTCTGTAGTCAAAAGATGGAGAAGTGGGGTTATAGGGTTAGGCAAGTAAGTTTTTCCTTTCTTGGCAGAGCCAAGTCTGAACTTAAGCAGTCATGTTTTCAATGAGATAGTGTCATGTGAATAAAATTATTATTCTTTATATTAAAGTTTTGACTTTGTACCATCGAGGGCAAATCCAATTGGATGCATAATACATAATATAAAGTGTATTTTCCTTCCTAACCCATGCAGCTCTGAAAATGTGCATATGGGCTATAATAATACTTCAACCCTAACAACACAGCGATGCATTTGCGACCTCTGTAAAAATGTAGGCGCTATGTATGTAGCATCGGGAGCGTTTGCTCATTGGGAAGATGCATTTGCGACGTCGCTTGCCAATTTAGCTCCTCGCTTGCGCAGCGACGTCGCAAATGCATCTTCCCAATGAGCAAGCGCTCCCGACGCTACATAGCGTCTACATTGTTACAGAGGGAGACGCTACATAGCGCCTACATTGTTACAGAGGGAGAGTGGGCATCGGCGTTATGTCGCTGTGCTGTCTGGGAATATTTCAATATTCTACAAATCATACAAATGAAAAAAAAAAGAAAAAACTAAAAGAGAAGAAAGAAACAATACATGAGGCTGAAAAAGGCAACAAAAACTATTGGATTGGCATTCTCAGGCATTTTTTCAGATTCAAATCTGATTAAAATCACCTGTCAATTTACATCACAGTGCTTTTGATCATCTAATACCAGCACCCACAATAACAGTCAGTGAGCTGGGGAGAGGAAATCTGCTTAACCACTTTCAACATATTTTGGAGTGACAGGCGAGGTGGTGCTAGGGGAAGATTTCCAAAGATTCTTCTATAATATTAAATACATTTGCATTTATTACATAGTTATTCGAAAACAGATCTACAAGTTCCCATCACAGCTACAAGCTTGTAGATTGGCTATTTTTCGTGTGGCATAGCTCAGGGGTAGAGAAACCGACATTAGAGCACAAACGGTTCCCGAAGGGTTCCCAGTTCGAATCCGGGCTCCTCCAGAGTTAGTGTCGAAGAGTCCTTGAGCAAGGCTCTGAACCCCTATAGTTGCTCCCGGTGAGTAGGTTGGTTGGTGCCTTGCATGGTTTCCTCCGCCATCGGTGTATGAATGTGTGTGTGAATGTAATGCACAATCTATGTAAAGCGCCTTGGATAAAAGTGCTATATAAATGCACCATTTACCATTTATTTTTAATCGATTTACAACAAAGTATATAGTTAGGGCTTAAGTGGTTCAACTACTTATTCCACTAAGATGCATGCTGTTATCTTACATGGGCTGGTGTAATGCCAAACAGCACTTTTCTTAGATATAATTATTATCAGTATAGAACACCGGTATGTAAGTAACTATCATCTGATATTCCTTCATAAAGGAAACCATCCTTTTAACCCCTCCCGCCCCCCCTCCCCCAAAGCCCAACGCGGGAACGTTTCCAGCCACAAATTCATCACCGGTTGAAGGACAATGGCAGATGCAACATTAAGCTCTCCATCTGCTCTCCTTCCTATTCTCCCTCCCTCCCTCTCTCTCTCCCTCCCCATCTCCCTCCGTAACTCCCTCTCTCACGACGGTGAGGTTGTGGCGACCTGTGCATTACAAGTAGATGGCTGATGATTACATTGTCGGAATGAGAGCGATGCTTGTGGTGCTCTGATCCCAGCAGTAATCAATATCTGGCCCCTTCCGCCTCCCTCCTCCGCCCCGCCCATCCCAGTCCCCCTTGTTGCATGTTAAAATATCCCCGGGCAACACTTTAGAGTAGACCACACTTTAATTATTCTCTCAAAGTCATCAGTGGCAGGACGGAGCCGATGTCTCTTAGACTTGAGCGCACTGCAAATGAATTCAGTCCGTTTTGTTTCTGCATGGGATAGCTTTGCACGGCACACAGGAGAGCTCTTTTCTTTTTCTTTTTTTTTACAAGGTAGGCGTCGTTTAAGTCATTACTGCGGTGGAAATGAGAGAAATCGTCGACAGAGTGGGATGAAACAGGCCTCTGTAAAGATAATGAATCTAACCCTATAACCACCAATCCCTGGCCTGTGCCATAACCCTGGAATCTTCTGATACTAAACCCTAACCACTCTGAAATAAAGGTACAAAACAGTGATGGATAAAGTGCTCACATGTTTTACTTAAGTAACAGTATCAATACTGCAACAGGGTTTCCTGCAGCACTTTATTGGCCAGGGGGGGCCCCTGGCCTAAAATCTGTCCCCCCTGGCCAAGAGACAAGAGTCAACCTCTCCTTTTATGTTGAGGGCAAAAATAAGAATTAGTCTTAAATAAGGGAATTCATTTAGTTGTGTGAGCGCCTTCCTAGGAAGGTCCTCGATGCACGTCCCACTTGGAGGAGACCCGTGGCAGTATATCTCCAAACTGGCTTGGGAACGCCTCGGTATACTCCCTGAGGGAGTGGAGGAAGTTGCTCGGGATAAGGAAATCTGGAGGTCTCAGTTGGAACTGTTACCCCCGCGACCCGATTCCGGATAAGCGGTTGAAGATGGATGGATGGATGGAATTTAGTTGTTTTCCGTCATCATGGGCACATTTATGTGTTTTTATAGGGCAAAATTAAGAATTAATGTTACAAATTAAGTGAATTAATTACTTGAATTAATTAATTAATTATCAAAAAATTTCGGCACACGCGCAAAGCGCGTGCGCCATGAGATCCCCCCTGGTCAAGACTTTTTCCTGCAGGAAACCCTGTGCAATGTAGAAATACTCTGTTACAAGTAGATGTTTCAAAATGCACTTGAGTAAAAATACAAAAGTATTGACATCAAAACATACTTAAAGTACCAAAAGTAGTAATGTCCCGTTTCACTCAAAATAGCTGCAATATCTACAAGCTCACAATGCATCGCAAGGTTGTAGATCTGCTATTTTCAAAATATATATAGGGCTGAAGTGGTTAATGTATTTTGTAATAATAATCTAAATCTTCAAAGTAACTAGTAACTAAAATTTTCATATAATTGTAGCTGAGTAAAAGTTCAATTCTTTCCTCTGAGATGTATTTGGGGTAGAAGTAAAAGTTTACAAAATTGTGAATACAGAAGAAAGTAGAAGACAAATACCTGAAGTAGTAGGCCTACTTGAGTAAAAGCTTCTTAGTTACTTTACACCAGTGGTTCTCAACCTTTTCAGGCCAGAACCCCCAAAATAATCATATTTTAACAGGGGACCCCGACGAGCACTAAGAGTTGAGCCATTACATTTTGTATAACACGGTTCTATTGTGAAAATAGCAGATCTACATGCTCACAACGCCTGACAACGCAAGGCGTTGTGAGCATGTAGATCTGCTATTTTCACAATTTCTAACTCTAATATTAAACAATTTAGCCAATGTTTAATTTGTCATTTTAGAGGTATTAAAAAGTCCTTAAATTGTCACTTTATAAATGTGCAGATACCCTCTATACACTCAAACTTTATGCTGGTTTGTTTACTGTTGAGAGAGAAAACAATGTTGCACATTAAGTTAATTTTCTGGGGAGTGGGGACCCCCCCAAAATAATCTGGGGACCCCCCTGGGGGTCACGACCCACAGTTGGGAACCACTGCTTTACACCACTGCAAAACAGACACTCCTCTACATGTACCGGTATAATAAGGCTTTTTTTCTTCATGTCCAGTGGCTATACTTTCTTAATTGTCTATGATTAGTGGGGCCATACATGCTTTTACGAAGCACTCAAGCCATCGTTTAAGCCATTACTATGATTGTATGATAATTATAATGTAATCTGCATTACGGGAGGTTTATGGCACATGCCTTATCAATGTAACAAAGTTATGTGAAAGGCGGCTAACATAACAAGCAAGGAAATGGCTATACGGTATCTACCCTATAATTTTGCCACCTTGCCGTGTTTTCGAAAGAATTCTTGTCCATGCTGCACTTAGCACTAATGCTGCTAAATGTGTGGTGATTCAACATGAAAACCATAATTTTACTGAATGGAAGGGAAAGAAGGCTATCGGTCTTCTGCTGTGGGCATCACACCGTAATGTACTTAGGAGATGATGATGTATGCACAGGATCTTTTTTAAGCACAAAACTTTGAAAGTGATGATGGAGGAGGTGGAGGCTAAATTTAGGCAGCTGCCTATACATATTTTATCTCCTGGCGTGTCACGTGCAGTTGGAAGGCCAGTGGTCCAGGCCTGATACAAGTTGTGTCATACAACTTGCTGTGCTCAACAGCCAAGGCAACTATGAATGCCTTTTGCTATTTGCATTAAATTACAAAATGTTCTTTTCTTTGTTGAAGTCGTCAGTGCTGTTCCCTCACTATAATGAATGTGTGGTTCATTCAGTCAGCGCTCTGCAACTGGTCTGCAACGTGTTAGAAAAAGCCACATGAGCCAACAGAGCAACAACTTAACTATGCTCTAACCCAGTGATTCTCAACCATTTTAATTTCAAGGACCCCCAGTTTTACATGCATTAGGACCCCCATGTAATGGTATTTCTATCTCTGAGACCCCAATTTATATTGTAAAATCAATGTTAATTTAACTCCGAGAGTGTACAAATCATTTAGTGATTTGTACACTCATCAATCATTTGACTATCATTTAGCTTGGGACCCCTGGAACTCCCTCAAGGACCCCTGGGGGTCCCCGGACCCCACTCTAACCTCTACACTATAGGGCGGCCAATGCTAAATCGGCTATTTTCGCCTATATTGACATGTCTAAAATAGGGATTTCAGGTTGAAAGCAGTTTAAACACCTTGAATGCCCTTTGTACAGTAGCTGACTAGTAGGGTACCAATTGCATTACATTTTTTTCTTTGTTTTTTCTTTGTTGTTTTCTCAGTGGAACAGGCCCTTATTTCCTCAGTATTCACCACACGAGACGACTCTACCGTCAGAAGAAATCAAACCAACAAACAAACCAAACCCTGAACATTTATGAATGTTTCTGATGTATAATTGATGACTGCCATGCAAGGTGATTAACTATTCCCCAGGATTTTGGCCCCACAGTGTCCCATCTAAATAACATTTCTAACACCAACATTTATTTAGGTTGATGCGGTTATTGATCATCCCCCAGACCCCCACACAGGAAAATGATGTCTGCAGGCTTAGATGCTGGTAGGGGGGCCGGGACATTAATCAGGAAATCAATGCTGTTGTCAATTGGTTTGGTCTGTGTTTGGAAAAGGAATGCAATCTGAAGACTCCACTGCAGTCCATGTGTTGTTGCCAAGTTTGCTTATTATTAAGCAGTCTCTGCAAGCTTTTGTTTTTTCTGTTATGTCGCTTGGAAACATTGGTTATAGTGGCTTGTTTTTAAAGTGTGTAGTTGTTTATCTGGGCTTGCTTTCATACTGTTGTTTAAACCTATGGTTCTCAAACATTTTCATGCAGATTAATTATGGCCATAGACTCCCACCTGAAAACATTTTGTGCCGGGGACCCCCATTCAAGAGTTATATTTAAAATATTTCAATAGATTTCTTTTGAAAATAGCAGATCTACAAGCTCACAACGAGTGGCGATGCGACCCGTTGTGAGCTTGTAGATCAGCTATTTTCAGATGTGGGTTTAAAGTGATTTGACTTATCTCGATGCTGTGTGTGTTGCTCATGTGGCCTATTATGGTGGGCTCTTTTTTTTTGTAGACCTGACTGCTTCTTTTTCTTGCGCAATCTGGCAACACTGCTCCAGCCGTGTGAAGCGCCACATCTGCAATTACAATGCAATCTCACACTTTGTTATCAAATGAGACACAGGGTTAAAGAGCTTCTTCTGGCCTGAGTGAATTATTTTATACAGATGACACTTTTTGTACCACATTATTTCTGCAGCTCATATTACAGGACTGGTGTGTGTGTGTGTGTGTGTGTGTGTGTGTGTGTGTGTGTGTGTGTGTGTGTGTGTGTGTGTGTGTGTGTGTGTGTGTGTGTGTCATTATTATTGTACATGTCTTGTCTTATCATAGCATGTCGTGGACGCAGGAACGGAAACCTTGTATGTCCAAAGGAGTTCTTTTTTTTTAACAATAGGGCATAGCAGTGGCAGCCATTTTCTGGTTAAATCGTTCCAGACCCCATTAATCTTTCCCACAGAGATTTCCAAAAATATTCATATCAATTAATTTAAGCCTAGAATCAAGCCATCCAGGATCCTGTGAATCATGACCATGATAAAACACTGGATTCTTCACTCAAATGTTTCATCATCGTTACTATTATTATCTTTTAAACAAGATTACAAATATTATAACGTGTGAACATTCCAGGAATCTATTGACTATACGCAAGAGACCTGTCCAAGGGAGCTACAATATAGCTCTCTTGGCGTTACCTGCCGGTCTGCCGAGTTGGAGATCGGGGTTCGATGCCAGCTTGGTGCGTGAAACGTTACAAAAGCCTGCAGTTTCTTTTTCTTTTCTTTTTTTCAAAGCCTGCAGTTTCTATTAGATTGGATTCCCCATCGATGAGGTCACTGGTAGGCGGGCCTCTGAACTGTCCACAGCCCTCCTCTGAGACACGGACCAAGGAGACAAAAACCGTAACATATTACCAGTAAGACTCCCTAATCGGGAGATAAGCGACCGTTGGTTGCTTATCTCCACAAATAGGCCAAAAGTTTGTTTTACCAATTATTACACTCTATGTGAACATTTACATCAACAAATCCCAAGTACTATGCAGAACGACCCATTTCAAGTTTTTAATGTACAACAATATTTAGAAAATAGGTCTACAAGCTCACAATGCTACGCATTGTCCTCGTCCCTTATATTCCCATAGGTTATATGGAGATCTCAGTGTTTGTCAGTCCTTGTTCATTTATGCCCATATATGGACATCTCTATATCTACTGTAACAGTCCTTGTCCCTTTATGCCCGGAGATCTCTTAACTGTAAGTCCTTGTCCCTTTTATGCCCATATATGGATATTCCTGATGTCATCAGTATATGAACATATATGGGCTTTCTGATATGCCCATATATGGAGATCTCTTAACTGTAAGCCCTTGTCCCTTTTATGCCCATATATGGATATCCCTGATGTCATCCGTATATGCCCATATATGGGCTTTCTAATATGCCCATATATGGAGATCTCTGTATCTCCATATATGGGTATAAAAGGATACTTCAGGTCTGACATCAGGTTTGTTTATATTGGGTTGCTAGGTTTGACATCACAAACTCCATGGGCCATCTGACCTAGAAATCTATATTTGGGCATAGATGACTCATCGTGACCTCATCATGATTTCAATCGCTATAAAAGGACTCTCAGTGACATACACTCTCCACAGATAAAGCAGTCAACCAGCCTACCAGTCAACCCATTCTTTGATTACTTTGTACAACTAGATTAACTTTTCAATGGCATCCCCACTGGAATTGACCGAAATGTACGACAGACAATGCCGGTCTTATACCAGGAAAGAAGCATTTCTTCGACTCAGACCTTATCGCCAGGGTTGGCTTATAGCAGCTGTCGGTAGATAATGCCGGTCTTATATAAGGGTCATTTGTGTACGGTGTGATTTGCCATGGTTACTCATTGAAGTTGAATCTCCATATATGGAGATAACCTACGCATCACACTAAGTCTGACCTCACCAGCCCATATTTGGGCATGAGCAACTTATGTCTCCATATATGGAGATATGATGACATCACACAGTCCTCAGCCGATGATGTGGCGTGATGTCATACAATACACAAACGAGCCCAGATATGAGCAGGGCAAAGGTGTGACGTGTGACGTGTGACGACCGACCGACCGACCGACCGACCGACCGACCGACGGACGGCCGGTGGAGGTTTTGATACCAGTAAGACTCCCTAATCGGGAGATAAGCGACCGTTGGTCGCTTATCTCCACAAATATCACAACCTCCACCTCTCACGTCATACGGGTAGCCATAGTTACACCTGGAATGTTGAATCTCCATATATGGAGATAACCTACGCATCACACAAAGTCTGACCTCACCAGCCCATACTTGGGCATGGACGACTTATATCTCCATATACGGAGATGGCCATATATGGAGATACGATGACATCACAGAGTCCACAGCTGATGATGTGGCGTGATGTCATACAATACACAAACAAGCCCTATATAAAGGGGCAATTCTCACCAGGGAAGAGAGCATTGCCTGGAATGTTGAATCTCCAATCCATATATGGAGATAACCTACGCATCACACAAAGTCTGACCTCACCAGCCCATACTTGGGCATGGACGACTTATATCTCCATATACGGAGATGGCCATATATGGAGATACGATGACATCACAGAGTCCACAGCTGATGATGTGGCGTGATGTCATACAACCAGTAAGACTCCCTAATCGGGAGATCTCCACAAATATCACAACCTCCACCTCTCACGTCATACGGGTAGCCATAGTTACACCTGGAATGTTGAATCTCCATATATGGAGATAACCTACGCATCACACAAAGTCTGACCTCACCAGCCCATACTTGGGCATGGACGACTTATATCTCCATATACGGAGATGGCCATATATGGAGATACGATGACATCACAGAGTCCACAGCTGATGATGTGGCGTGATGTCATACAATACACAAACAAGCCCTATATAAAGGGGCAATTCTCACCAGGGAAGAGAGCATTGCCTGGAATGTTGAATCTCCATATATGGAGATAACCTACGCATCACACAGTCTGACCTCACCAGCCCATACTTGGGCATGGACGACTTATATCTCCATATACGGAGATGGCCATATATGGAGATACGATGACATCACAGAGTCCACAGCTGATGATGTGGCGTGATGTCATACAATAAACAAACAAGCCCTATATACTGATGCGATACGATGACATCACAGAGTCCACAGCTGATGATGTGGCGTGATGTCATACAATAAACAAACAAGCCCTATATACTGATGCGGAGATATGAGCAGGGCAAAGGTGTGACGTGTGACGTGTGACCGACCGACCGACCGACCGACCGACCGACCGACCGACCGACCGACCGACGGCCGGTGGAGGTTTTCATAGTAAACTGCTCCCTGACGGTCGCAATAAACAAACAAGCCCTATATACTGATGCGATACGATGACATCACAGAGTCCACAGCTGATGATGTGGCGTGATGTCATACAATAAACAAACAAGCCCTATATACTGATGCGGAGATATGAGCAGGGCAAAGGTGTGATGTGTGACGTGTGACCGACCGACCGACGGACGGCCGGTGGAGGTTTTCATAGTAAACTGCTCCCTGACGGTCGCAACCAGTAAGACTCCCTAATCGTACACAAAGGTTTGTGTACACATGTGGTGTGATGTCATACTGATGCGGAGATATGAGCAGGGCAAAGGTGTGACGTGTGACCGACCGACCGACCGACCGACCGACGGACGGCCGGTGGAGGTTTTCATAGTAAACTGCTCCCTGACGGTCGCAACTAAACTGCGACCTTACGGTCGCAATCATGAGCATTAGGGAGGACCAGGTTGAAAATGGATGAACTCATCCTTTAACCCATCTAAACCCTATACAGTACGTAACTGCCTTTCAACCAGGTTGTTGTTGCTACAGTAGCCTATGTAAAGTATAAATTCTTTGTCCTTTTTGGAATAAATAAATAACGTTCTTCGTTGACCTGCAGCATTTTTACAATCAGCTTCAGCTCAAAGTTTACTTAACTTGAGTATTTCGGGGTTTATTCTTTCTTCCTATTTTTAGCCTTCCTCATTTATTCCACTACACCTCAGAGGCAAATGTGGTATTTTTTACTCCACAAAAAAAGTACTTGGCAGCTTTAGTTACAAGTTACTTTGCGTATTACGGTATTTAGATGATTACAAAAAGTTTGAATATGGAGATAGGAGGTTCTGCCCCACAGCGACGTCATCCAACTTGTGCGATGTTTTAGCACAAGTGGAATAGCACGTTATATTGTTCAGCTTAATGCTCTCAATGAACCAATTGCGTGATTGTTGGAATTACATGCTTGCTCCGCTATTTTGTTCAGCGGTCCGGTGTAATTCCAACGCCTTTTGTTGTCGGAAATTATGTATTCCTTTAAAAAAAAAAGCAAACAGCATCACATCAACATGCACTCCAAATGTGTCTGGAATAATGATCAGGAGAACAACAATGCAACTGTTCTCGAGGGTCTCTCTCTCTCTCTCTCTCTCTCTCTCTCTCTCTCTCTCTCTCTCTCTCTCTCTCTCTCTCTCACACCTACCCAGCCACCCCTTTGACATGCTATGAATCAGTGGTGTCTCTCATTTTCATCTGTCGATCTGTCTGTCTGTCTGTCTGTCTGTCTGTCTGTCTGTCTGTCTGTTTGTCTGTCTGTCTGTTTGTCTATCTCTCTCTAGTCTATACCAGTCACTGTAGGCCAGGGGTGCCCACAAGGTAGATTGTGATTGACCAGTAGATTAAAGGGTGTGCAGGTACAGACGGACCACATGACATGCTCCAAAAAAATAATAATAATTAAAATATATCCACCTGTTCCCGCGAGAATTTACTGTAGCATTATCTGCGAGACACTTCCGGTTAACAGCAGACATACACGCTCACGTCGCGTCGCAGATGCAACCGTTGTGAGCTTGTAGATCACACTCGGCTGCAGCGCCGGAAGCTGCCGCACACCTTCTGCGCAATGCACGATGGGATGTTGGAAAGTTGTGGATATATTAAAATATATATATATATAAAATAAAATCACAAAACCCCTCATTTTGGCTCCCTTCATAGCCCCCCATGCAATGTTTTGTTTTCAAGAGTCAGTGTATTACAAAGAACCCGAAAACCTATCACTTCCATACAGAATGGGATGCAGACTTCTTTTCCCCACTGTATCCCATTCCAAGTGAGTTTGCCTTATATGTAACGCAAGTGTCGCTATTTCAAAGCCCCCTCGGGTACATTTGTTTTGGGGTGGGTAGATCATGTTGAGCTGTACATTTTCATAGTTGTTCTCAAGTCAAAAAAGTGTGGGCACCCCTGCCGTAGGAGGCAGGGACGTGCAGAGAATGTTAGAGAGGCAGGAGCTGACATTTCTAAAAGGGACTTTTGGTGAAAATATCGAAAATAGCAGAACTCCAAGCTCACAACGCGTCGCAGCGCGACGCGTTGTGAGCTTGGAGTTCGGCTATTTTTGGTGCTTGATACCACACTTAACTAAGAAAATTTAAGTCAGTTTCTACACAGAGAATCAGAGAGGGTAATTCTTTCAACATTAGATGCTGCATTAAAGTTCAGGAGTTTGGACAAGGCAATTCTCTTGAATGCTGCCTTGGAATGGAACGTGTGCATTTGCATTTCTTTCACCATAGTAAAAACTACATTCATGGTCTGGAGAGGGCACCTTTTACAGACCGATAACAGGGCAGGGGCTCAAGCCCCCTTTGATGTCTATGTGAGCACGTGCCTGGTAGGCGGACGGTGTTTGCTGTTAAGCCCAGGGCCATGGTAAAAATCACAGTCACAAACCTATTTCCTAAAGTAGATCACACTTACCCCTGCTGTTCACCTTTATGTATTTTGTCTGTGTGTGACAAAGTGGCACAGTTACATATTCTGTCCTCCTGCCCTCTTCGGCTGCAAGACAGCGATGTTCAAAACGACGAAAGCACAAACAGCATTATCATTGTCTTTCCACGGCTCACACTCGGATGTTAAGTGCCTGCCGAGAGACACAATATCCAGCTTTCCCCTCTCCCTGGCTTTGAACATGTCCTTGTTAGCAGAGTGTATACAATGAGAAAAAGAAAGTTTGATTGCACCAAATCTGTCAGGAGGATCATTATCTCCTAGAAAGTTTCCAACAGCGAGCAGCTGGGAAATTGTCAGAGAGAGGAAAAAAAACAACAAAAAAACACACATCTTGTGGATGCAAATGAACCCCCTTTCAACTCCACTTTATGTATGTAGGTGTTTATACTTGTCAATCACCTTTAAGATTTTGAGTGTCTAGCACATAGCACACCGATTGTCATCTCTCTAGTCACCTTCTGTTGCTGAGATGCTGCAATGCAGGAGACAAATACAACCGTATGCCTGCAAGTTTGCTGCTTCTTCTGCAGCATATGGGAATGTAGTGAGGAAAGTAAAGCTTGGTGGCTGTGGACGGTGGTGAAAAAGCACTCCTATATAAAGTACAAAACGGTTTGAAAATGGCCTAGGTATAAAGTGGTTTAAGTATGTTTTATAATTATAATTTATATCTGCAAAGTAACTAGTAACTAAAGTTTTCAAATAAATGTGGTGGAGTAAAAGGACAATATTTGGATCCGAGATGTAGTGAAGTAGAGTATTGGAAATCGGAAATAGCCTACACTCAGGTAAAGTGCAAATACCTCAAAATTGTACTTAAGTAAATGTACTTAGTTACTGTACTGTGGAGCAAACCCTCGAATGATTTCCAATACCTTTATCACGATTCTTTCACCCAGCTTCTTCCACCACTAACATGATTCTTTCACCCCTTCCTCTCAAACATGAAATCACCCTATGGAATAGTTGTATCTGACTGTTGTCTAATGAGCAATACACTCTTTTTGGATGCTTGCACAAATGATGTGTAGCCTGCGGGCTAAGTTCAGGCAGATACATGCGAGAAGTTTATACGCATGTGCAGCACTACTTACTATATTATATACTGTGTATATATATATATATATATATATATATATATATATATATATATATATATATATATATATAGGCAGACACTTTTAATCCAGAACAATTTACAGTAAGCAAGGACAACGGAAGGTAAACAATTGAATACTTAGCACTAGTACTCTAGGATCATAAGTAAACCAAGAGCCTAAAATCTGTCCAATAGTAGAGTAATATATATATATATATATATATATATATATATATATATATATATATATATATATATATATATATAGATATATATATATATATATATATAGATATATATATATTAAGGCTGGGACTTTAACTGATTAATTGCGATTAATTAATTACAGAAAATTAACGCGATTAAAAAAATTAAAGCATTTTAATTGCACTTAGTTTTTGCACCACAGAACCTTCAGTTTCGGGCATACCGATCATAGCGATGCACCAACCAAGAAGAGACAACAAACGCACTGGGAGAAGTAGCCGATCAGAGCGCTTTTCTTGGCCCGGTGGATGCGAAATTTAGATTTAAAAAACTCACTCGTTGATTCACTCGTACAACAAAATGTGTTTTACTTGAAAAAAAAAATGCTTCTCAGGTCAAATATCGATTTGCGATTAAAAAGCGATTAATTGCGATTAATTAATCACAGAGCCTGTAATTAATTAGATTAAAATTTTTAATCGCATCCCAGCCCTAATATATATATATTAAAAAAACTGTACACTGGCATCTATCTACATAACACTATATATAAAACATATCGTCGTTGTCGGGTGGAAACCTTGTATGTCCAAAAGCGTTAGTTTTGTATTTATAATTTAAAAAATGAACTAAACTAGTAAAAACAGACGATCTACAATCACACAATGCCTCGCACCACGAGGCGTTGTGTGCTTGTAGATCTGCTGTTTTCACTAGTTTTGTGCGACGGCCTTGTATGATGAAGCAAGGCTTTACTTGTCAAAAAAAACGTACAAATCTGAAACCTGGAGATACGAGGTTTCTGCCCGACAGTGACGATATGTATATTCAGTTTCACAGAATCAAAGGTTTCATGGTCATGTTTCACCAGGATCCTGGATGGCTTGATTCTATAGGCTTAAAATAATTGATATAACCACGCCCACTGCTATGCCCTATCATTGGTGTCAATCTATTCGTGAGTTATCTGACTGAACTATTGCACAGTTGTACTCCAAGTTGCAGTGAATAAGAGTAAATATATGTGTATTAACACATGCAGAGCGCGTGCCTGGGTAGCTCAGTCAGTAGAGCCTTCGGCTTTGAATCACACGGTTCTGGATTAGATTCCAGGCACCGCAAACTCAGCGCATGAGTAAAGCTCTATCAGAGTCCAGGGTGAAGAGCTATTCACTTCACCGCGGTGTAGTTTTCTAGCTATCACTTAAAAATACATAAAGCCTTAGTGATAGCTAGGAAACTACAACGCGGTGACGTGAATAGCTCTTCACCCTGGACTATGTTAGAGGCTTTACTCAGACATGGAGTAACTAGGGATGGGACGATAAGCGATATTATCGTTTATCGTGATAAAAAACATTCACAATAATCGTATAGTGGAGATTTAATGTATCGTGATATCGTCCTCTGTCATGCACTGGGATCAATTCACCTTTTATTTGTCGAGCTGCATATCCAGTACCATTTAAACCCTCTATGATAGGTAAAAGGTACTTATAATATACATACTTAATTGATACATTTTTTTTCACCCTAACAAATCTCTTTGCCAAAAAATAGCCGATCTACAAGCTCACAACGCGTTGCGTTGCAACGTGTTGTGAGCTTGTAGATCTGCTATTTTTGGGCAAATGTTCCACCCCAGGATAATGGATTTTGATTATGGCGATAATATCATAAATCGCGATTTCTTTTGTCACAATAATCGTGATATGACATTTTCATATCATCCCATCCCTACATGGGAGTAACAACTGGGAGCTGACGACCTGTGTGCAATGCATGGTGCTCCACCTTAGCAAGCCATCTCCCAGGGGACTATAGTGCATTGTAAAGGGCATGTGATGCTCATTGCTCGACTGATATTGAAAATAAGTCACTCTGACCTACTTATTTAATTATACTATACTTATCTCTGTTTAAACGTCCCAAATTTCATTTTCTATAGAGTGAAACCTTAATTTCTGCAGAGTTGAAGACAGATGACCCAACTGTATTGTACCACGTTATGTATCACAGCCGTGCTCTGATGATTGACAATGGAGCTGTGTCACAAATGTCAACATAGCCTTTCTCGCGTGTTTATTCATACAGTTGCCATCTATTAGAGCTTTTGTTCATTGCACACCGTGTTCATGTTGTTGCCTTTGTACTCCAAACAAAGCCGTGAGACACAGACATCTATTGCCTCAAAGCATATCAAGCTGCTTCCGTTAATGAGTGTTTTATTTCAAGGCCCTTCGAGTGCACACAGCAAACACAAAAGGTACACACACTTCCAGTTGTCCTCCGTTTACAGCCTTTACCATCTCATTTCACCAAAGACTAAACCGTTTTCATACAATCATTTAATATTCTTGCTCCTGACTCTCGCAAACTGACAAACTTACAAATCTTCCCTGGGGTTTGGCTGACTATAGCGTGAGAGAGAGAGAGTGTGCATGTGCGCGTGTTAGTGGGAGAAATATGTGAAAAAGGTGTTCACTTCCGGCAGAAAGCGTGAAAATTTGCACCTAGGGGTATTTTTGTGCGCTGAATTCAAAGGTCCCAAGCACTTTCAAATTCAAATTCACTTTTCTCTAATTCACTTACCATAGGGTTAGGGTTAGGAAAAAAAGACCCCCCAAAAATCTTCTTTAAGTAGCATGTGAGGGGTCTATCTAGGGGGTTTTCATGATTCTGATTCCATTCCAAGCATTTGTTTTGCACAAAAACATTCCTTAGGCAAGAAATGGACCCCACAAAACTATGATTTAGTGATGAGTCATCACTTTTCACAGTTGTGTAGGGTCCATTTCTTGCCCAAGGAATGTTTTTTGTGCAAAACAAATGCTTGCAATGGATTCAGAATCATGAAAACCCCCTAGATAGACCCCTCACATGCTATTTAAAGAAGATCTTTTGGGGGGTCTTTTTTCCCTAGTATGGTAAGTGAATTAGAGCCACCAGATCCCATGGGAAGGGCCCCTGACATTTCTTTTGTGACATATTTGGATCACAAGAGATGAGCAGATTGGTGAACTTTGGCTGTGGCTCGAGTCGACACAGAGGCAAACAGCAAGACAAGTATTTCGATTCAGACTTGACTTTGAACAAGATGATGACAAAGGCAGCTAATTCTGCTTGAACCTTGCGTTCTACAGTAGTTGACATTATAGTGTTCTTTTTTTGGTATTCTTATTGCACACCAAAATGTCATCACAAGGGTTTATTTTTTTCCATCACAATCTGTGGATATCACAGACGATGGATTACCTGGATTGAGGCGCCGACGATGGAAAAGCCGACGGAGGCGACTAGGGATGGGACGATACGCGATATTATCGTTTATCTAGATAAAAAACACTCACGATAATCGTATCGTGGAGATTACATTTATTGTGATATTGTCCTCCGTCACTGGGATCAATTTACCTTTTATTTGCCGAGCTGCATATCCGGTACCACTTAAACCCTCTATAATTGGTAAAAGGTACTTATAATATACGTACTTGATACAGTGACAGTCTTTTTTTTTCACTCCATCAAATGTCTTTCCCAAAAATAGCCGATCTACAAGCTCACAACGTGTTGGCAAATGTTCCGCCCCAGGATAATGCATTTTGATTATTGCGATAATATCGTAAATCTCGATTTCTTTGGTCACAATAATTGTGATATGAAATGTTCATATCGCCCCATCCCTAGAGGCGACTGGGGCAAACAGGGATCATGGTCAGATGTAGGAAACAAGAAGAATGGCCTTCGACTTCCAAGCATTCTCCTAGTGAATGTCCAGTCACTGTGTAATAGAATTGATGTGCTTAGAAGCACACTGGCTTTCCGAGTCTTACATTACTGTAAGAACAGCAATAAACTACAGCTGAACATGCAACAGTGGCCAAGGGAAGACTAGGTGTCTGCTTTATGGCGCTCGGACATGGTGACCCACTGGCTTGTCTATCATCTGAATACTGGCATAGTTAGGGCTGTCACGATTATGACATTTTACATGACGATTAATTGTCACTCAAATAATTGCGATTAACGATTTAATTGTGTTTTTGTTGTTGATAATTACATTTCTGTTTGGCTTTCAGGCTTTGCACATGGTAGATATGACACATAACCTAAATATACAAAGAAATTTGTCGACATATTTGACAACTTTATACTTAAAAAAGAACATTGATAGTGGAAACAGCCGATCTACAAGCTCACAACGCGTCTCATTTTCCCACTATTGTTGACTTTTTAAAAAAATATATAGGCCCATGAACATTTTTCAACATGGAAACGATTATGACGATTATGAAAAATAATCGCGATTATGTCAAATAATTGCGATTAGACGATTATGTAATAATTGTGACAGCCCAAGGCGTAGTAGTCCAGTGAATCACAGGAATCACAGGCTACTGTGGCCCAGGAGTCCCACCCAAACAAGCTGATACAAGCCCACAACGTGACACTGCCTTGAAGCGTTGTGGGCTTGTAGATCTTCCATATTCGGTTCGCGCCGGTTGTGGTGGGCCGGTCTGGGCCAAGATGCCAGGGCCGAATTTATGTCCCAGTCCCTGTGTGAGTTTTATAGCAGTAAGAGTAAGAGAACACGAGTGGGTCTTTCACATACAGTATCACATAAATTATTAAAAAGAAAAGTTATAATCTACATCACTCCCACACTCTGTGTACCATTTCCTTGTTCTGCTTTCCAGAGGTAAAACACAAACATATGCTTCTCCAATAGGTCATCTCCCACAGCCAGTGATGTGCAGGCATTTCATGTTTTACTTTGGGACTGACTCTGAAATGCACTAATTTTGGAGTTTGCGATTTTTCCCAACAGAGACAATATTGTACTTCAGTTAGACACTTTTGTCATGAATAATCATTTATTACAATGCTATTGCATTCAGTTTGGTGTCATGACTTGAGTAGCTAAGGGCTGCAGCCTGTGGGAAGGGGTCTGCAGGGATTTCCCTGCAGGGCCTGGCGTCACCCAGGCCAACGACTTTACTGCCCCCTAGTGGTTTGGGGCTTTCCCCTGTTAGAAAACTGTGAACTCTGTAAAACTCTGTGGACCACATTTACCTCTGGGGCGGCCGCCGCTCCACTCCCATCCGACTTTGGGGCCTCGGCCTGGGACGGCCGAGTGGCCCACTTCGCGGACCACCTCAGGACCCCTGGGATTATCGTGGAGCTCCGGGGACCCCCTGGTGGCAGTGCGCCGCCTCCTGTGTAGCCGAAAAAAAAGACCCCTCTAACGGGGTGGCTCACGGGCAATTCCTGGGGACCACCGCTCCGGCAGACCACCGGACTGACGCAAATATGGTGGCCACCTAGCGGCGCATCCCCGCCACTGCACCCCGGTTAAAAGGAGCTCTGCTCCGCGGCCGTGGCTCGGCCGGGGAGTTGTCCGCGGACCCCCGCTTCTCAGGGGGGGTCCCTGGGGGTCCGTGGCCGCCCACCGAGCACCGGGGCCCCGCCACGCTGTTCACGGACCCCCACAGTCCCCGGGAAAGCCTTCCTAGGAAAACAGTGAAACTACTCCTACTGCTCCTGTGATACTACAGATTATCTACGCAGCAGGATCTGAGATCACAAACCCACAAAAATTACATGAACATCACATTGAACCTTTCTATTGCATAAGTTAAGATACCACAGACATATCACAGTACAATCCACAGAATCATCCATTCCAACTTATGAAAGATTTGACTAATTGACTAATTGAAAAAAGGCTCAAATTCGTTCTCCTGCTATACCACTAACATGTGGAACGCCCTTCTGCCTTAAAGGAGTGTAAATCCCTCACTTCCCATGGCTGCTACTCGAAACTTGTAATAGACTAAGCCCATATACTGTACTTACCTCCCTTTTTCCACTGTCAATATCTAGTACTCTATCTAATCCGTCTGTCTTTCAATGTCATATGAGATCCTGTGTAAATAAGCCGAAAAGCTTACTAGGATCTCCTTTTAGTTGACCTTGTACCAGTGATTTGTACTGTAATGAAACTACTTTTTCCTATATGCAACCTTCTAATAAATTCTTTAATCAATCAATCAAAACTAAATGCCACAGGGAGAAGGCCGGGGAGTTTGAACACTGACAGGCTGCACAACGAGCTGTGCAAGTTGAGCATGTAGAATGAACAGTGAATATATGGACTGCTTAAAAAAAATGCCTAACTGAACTGTGGGAATATGAGTGTGTGCGTGTGTTAGCTTGTTGGCGAATGGAAATGAAGAGAGTGCATGAGTTTGAACGTGGAGAGACCATCTGACGTGAGTGTATGTATGCATTAACTACAGTAGCCTATACCCTCCTGCCTACCTGAACTATTGCTGCGCTCGATTGTCTACTGACAGTCTGACACCTCAGCTAGTAATAACGATACAGTTAAACATCGATTTTGGATTCACGTTAATGTCACACCCCCTTCAATGAAGAAGCAGACCTAAAATGTTCTACGAGGAAATATATACATTATAGCATATAGCTGAAGAATGCTGCTGCACCCTTTTAACTCTGATGAAACGTTTATTTAGCCCTGACCCTGATGATGGCGGCTTGCATGCAGAAATGTTGGCTTTACTTTAATATTAAATCAACTAGCTTGTAAGGGATCAGCATTCTGTCTTTTTTATAAGAAGACAGATACAGAAGACAGAGAGAGAGAGAGAGAGAGAGAGAGAGAGAGAGAGAGAGAGAGAGAGAGAGAGAGAGAGTGACTGTGTCTCAGATGCACACATGCACACAAGATGAGCATAAACAGATGGCACATAATATACACAGCACAAACTACGCACATACTCTGACAATGGGTTCTACACAAGACATTTTAAAGCAGGATTTGTCCTTATTTAAATATTTAATATTTTATTTGTTCAAGCGATTTGTAATTACAAAATATAGTCATAAGAATAGAGAAAGAAACAAAATGCAAAGACAGTTAACAAGACAATGGGTTCTGCAGGATTTTAAAGCAGGAGGGGAGAGAGAGAGAGAGAGAGAGAGAGAGAGAGAGAGAGAGAGAGAGAGAGAGAGAGAGAGAGAGAGAGAGAGAGAGAGAGAGAGAGAGAGAGAGAGAGAGAAAGAGAGACAGAGAGACAGAGAGGGGGGGGGGTTGGAGTTCTTAAGCTTACTTTTAAAGATGATGCAGTGGTTTAAGATCTCAGGTCATCAGGCTCTTCCAGAGAGTACTGTAGGTAGGTACTATAATGACTAAATGCACCTTCACCAGATTTCGATTTTATTCCATGTACAATTAGACCAGTGGCTGATGATTTGAGAGCTCTGATTGATTTATAGGCCATGAGAAAGTCAGAGATGTATTAAGGAGCCAAACCATTAAGAGCTCTGTAAACAGCAAGTATAGTACTTTTGAAATCAATTCTGTATTGAATCAGGAGCCAACGATGTGATCTAAGTACAGGAGTAATGTGTTCTGCTTTTCTTGTCCCAGTGAGCAGAGAGTGATAAAACAAAGGCAAAAAGTGGAATAACTAATGTACAGCGATTGCAAAAAAGAATAATAATAATACCCCAACCCAGCAAATATACAACACATTTGGGTAGCTTAAGATAATTGATAATATACAGTAACACAACAAGACAGAGAACAATATCAGGAAAATGAAGAGGGAGATTCAATGAATTAAAATGCCCCCAGTGCACACACATATGGATCACACACACGCGCGTACATATCGTCACTGTCGGGCAGAAACCTTGTATCTCTAAGTTTCAAATTTGTTTCGCAAAGTAAAGCCCTGCTTCATACAAGGCCATCGCACAAAAGTAGTGAAAACTGATCTACCGCGAGGCGTTGTGTGCTTGTAGATCGGCTGTTTTCACTTTAGATCATTTTTAAAATGATAATACAAAACAAACGGTTTTGGACATACAAGGTTTCCACCTGACTATGACGATGTACAGTAGTGCGCGCGCACACACACACACACACACACACACACACACACACACACACACACACACACACACACACACACACACACACACACACACACACACACACACACACACACACACACACACACACACACACACACACACCCCACAACACAGAAAATCCTCTCTGATTCTACAGTCCATGGAGTATGGATGTGTTGTGTGCCTGAGAGAGTGAGCAAAAGACAAAGATATCTAGAGAGACAGAGAGAGGAGGACATACGGGGAAAAAAGGAGAGAAGGGGTCACAGGGCGATAGATGAAAAGACAGAAAGGACAAAGATAGTACAGAGAGTGAGATTGGGTTCACGACCAGAGAGAAAAGTGTGGAAGGCAAAAGAGTAAATGAGCAGGTCAGCGTGGGTTTAGAGGACGGGGTGAGAAATGCATTGGTTTGCTTGGTCGGTGGTGTTGTTACCTCCTCCGGGGGCATGGCTGACCCCGGCTTGATTATCACCGGGGGACCCGCCAGATGTGTGAACCTCTGAACTCAAACAACACTCTGCTGTGGTCTTGAAAGGACTTTGTGTTCCATTGCATGCATTCAGAACACAGAACAAAGCTGTTCTTATAGCAGCATCGTGGAATGATAGCTGCTTGAGCCATCTATATGCATGGTTTATATATCGTCGTTGTTGGGTGGAAACCTTGTATGTCCAAAACCGTCCGTTTTGTATTCATCATTATAAAAAAGATTTATAATAGTGAAAATAGCCGATCTGCAAGCACACAACGCCTCGCACCGCGAGGCGTTGTGTGCTTGTAGATCTGCTGTTTTCACTAGTGTTGCGCAACAGTCTTGTATGATGAAGCAGGGCTTTGCTTTATGAAAAAACATACACATTTGAAACTTGGAAATACAAGGTTTCTGCCCGACAGTGACAATATTGTATGAGATATAACTGATTGAATCATGCTAAAGATTTTTAACAAAGACTCACTCCACTATAGTCAATTCAACATTTTGTCTGCAAATGCAATTAATATGGTCCAAATGACAAGTTATGAAACACATACTGTAAATATGGAGGCAGATTTCAATCAACTCGATAGAATGAAATAATGCGCAAATTATTCTGTACAGTAAAAGCCTTTTGCACACAGGGTTTGATTTTCCCCACTGAAAAAAACTGACAATAAATGAACACATGGTGTCTCTATGACCTCATGCACACCGGGTCTGAATTTGTCCACATTCTGACAATTTGTCAGTTTTTTTTCCCCGCACGGAAAATCGGACCCTGTGTGCAGAGGCCTTACGTCTGTCTGCTCATTGTGGCTGGTTCCTATTCCCTCTCCCCAACTGTGAGGCTGACACCTAACAAAGTAAGATTCTTTAATGAAACACCTGGCCAAGCCATTTCCTGCCTCTCAATACAATCAGTGACTGGTAAACCATAGCTAAACCTGGCAGGGATCCATGTTAACCCATTTAGGCCTAGGATTATTGACTGCTTTAACTATTGAAAAATAGCAGATATACAAGCTCACAGCGCGGCACCGTGTGCCGCGCTGCGAGCTTGTAGATCTGCTATTTTTGAAAAATCATGAGTTTTCTTTGCAAGTCTTTGAATATATCTATTTAAATGCGAACATTTGTAACTCAAATATTTGCTTCAGGGTGGTCCCTGGAACAACATATTTTGAGATGGGGGTCCGTGGCCAAATACCTGTAATTTTGGGGGTCCTTGACATGAAAGAGTTTGAGAACAACATGATTTAGAAGAAGGATTTAGAAGTCGGGTCAAAGATCGGGTCAAAGATATTCAAAGAATTGCACACATTTTCACGATTTTTCAAAAATAGCAGATCTACAAGCTCGCAGCGCGGCACTCGCAGCGCGGCACTCTTCAATAGTTAAAGCATAAAATAATGGTTAAAGTGGTTCAAATCTAACGCGACTCGGGCGCGTGCCCGGTATTTGAGAGTTAAGGGTAGATAATTGGGAGAGGAGATGTGTCCCTGTCAATCACAGCACGTTCAACATGCTCTGTTACCAAGTCAGTGACATTTGGAGATTCAGTGAAAGTCTACCAGAATAATTTTTGCTTTATATTTGATTTGATTCAGGCGAGAAATGGCTCATGAAAGTAATTACAGTGGCATTCAAACATATTGTGCTACCTTGGCTTTTGTTTGTCTGTCTGGAAGTGAGAATGACTTGGTTATAGAATATTCAAGCGTGTTTCACATTTGCAATGCAACGAGCCAATTCTCCAACCCCGGAGAGTGTTTGTGTATTTGTGGTTTGTATCTTCAAATTAATTCAAGCCAGCCAGGGCTTTTTGAAAGCGTGAACGTGATCTTAAACACCTCTTTACACAGCGAAAGTTGTTTAGCATAACAGTCTGCGTTGTTTAGCATAACCCGTTGTAATTCATTATGTGAAGGGAAAAAAAAGAAAAACATGAAAGAATATCACTTTCGCAGCCAGTGAGACTCCAGTGACCCTCATAGAGCTAATTCCATACAGCACATTGCAATGTTTATGTTCAGTATTTACATTTGGTGACACTTTACATTACTGTACTTCCCTCAGTATAACACAATTCTTTTAATTATAAAGTAGGGTACTCTTAGTATAAACATGTTGATAACGTGTCTTGCCAGTGGTTGCATTATTGTTGTCATACACCAGGGATGTCAAACTCAAATACACAGGGGGCCAAAATCTTTAAAATGGTACAAGTCGAGCAGGGACGTGCTGGCCATTGGGAAAAGCGGGACAACTCCCGAACGGCCGATTCATTCCCGGCCGGTCCAGGCCGGCCATTAGGAAAAAAATAAAAATAAAATGTCGGCCTTCGTTCCATTTTGGTGGTTGGGTGGCCAACAAAGTAAATCGACACTGTCGGGCAGAAACCTCATATCTCCAAGTTTCAAATGTATACTTTTTCGCAAAGCAAAGCCCTGCTTCATCATACAAGGCCGTCGCACAAAAAGTAGTGAAAACAGCAGATCTACAAGCACACAACGCCTCGCGGTGCGAGGCGTTGTGTGCTTGTAGATCGGCTGTTTTCACTAGTTTAAATCATTTTTAAAATGATAAATGCAAAACGAACGGTTTTGGACATACAAGATTTTCAACCGACAACGACGAAATATAACTATAATTGGCCCACTGGCTTGTCACTTGTCATGATCTGAAATGGCAAATCTTTGAATAGCAGCAGCGCTATAGAGAGAGAGCTCTCTCTCTATAGCGCGCAACGAGGGCCTCTCCAACTCTTTTTCCCGGGCTGAATCAGGGGCCCAGCACGTCCCTGAAGTCGAGAGTCGGACTGGTTCAATGTTTATTTAAAACGTATTGAAATGATTGCACATATTGAACCAGGACCTAACACAGCCTATGTTATTGCACTAACATTAATCATTAAATGAATTAAGTAAGACATGCATGCATTAAACAGAAAATGCATTATTAAAGCTCAATTTGCTGCTCTATGATCCTCACCAATCACTGATTTCATATACATGAGAAAGTAAATCAAATTCAGACACACAGTTTGCCCCTTACATCCGTGAACATGTACAGTAGGCTACTTTGCCTCCCACCTGGCTTGAAAACCCCTGCTTTCAGTGTTGCCAGATGTTTGCAATAGCTGGCTACCAGGTCTACGAAAACAAGTTCAAAAGAAGCGACTATATAGGCCACATGAGCACGTTAAACCTATATGTGTCGGATATTTGAAAATAGCCGATTTACATGCTCACAAAAACTCACAAAAAGACAAATACATATTAATTTGGGGGTCCTTGACAAGAAAACAACCCCCCCCCCAAAAAAATTAAAAAATAAAAAATAAACAAAAAAACGCAACCCGCGACTACCTATATCTACAAGAAACTTTACAGTAAAAGAAGCCCAGTGACTTATATTAAAGGAGTAGTTCACCCCCAAAATGACTTTTTTTCTATTGATGTCACGCCATGGAGAGTAGAGTTCAATAATATTTTTTGTTTTTTGTCACATTCCTAAGACCAAAATGTGATAACGATAAATGTACCCCCATTCGTTCCGGATGGTGACCCGTTTCGAAACGGGTCACCATCCGGAATCAATGGGGGTAAATTTACTCGAATCAAATTTTTGTCTTAGGAATGTGACAAAAACCAAAAAATATTATTGAACTCTACTCTCCATGGCGTGAAAAAAAAGTCATTTTTGGGGTGAACTACTCCTTTAAGTGGACATGGCAACACAGACTCTTTCAGTTTAGTGATGCCTGGCATTCAGCACCTCTCTCCTCTGGTGCTTGGCTAAACGGATGAAGCAGTAACTCCTGTCATGACTCATCATGGATGCTCTTCATCAGTTCCCCCTGGTTCTCCCCAGTGTTGCCAGATTTTGCGAGAGAAACAAAAAAAAACAGGTCTACGAAAACAAGCCCAAAAGAAGCGACTATAATAGGCCGCGAATGGACCACATTGGAACCAAGACCCTGGGGCTTTCTGTGTTATCCGGCTTTTACCGTAACCTTTGACTGTACTGTACTGTTAATAAGTATGTCAATAAAGTATTCGATCAATCAATCAATCAATCAAATGATCACACACACACACAAGTCAGTATAGCATCAAAATCAGTTTTAACCCCATAGCTATACGTCAGCTATTTGAAAATAGACGATCTACGAGCTCAGTATGTGTCCCGGCTGCGATGCTTTGGAATATTTCTAAAACATTTGAACACAAATCTTGTATGGGGTCCCTGCCCTGGCAAAACCGCAGACATATCCATTTGGGGGAACTGGTTTAAAGAACATCAGGAAGCAAGCCCAAATAAGTACTGTTCACTACATTCAGTTGATCCAAGGAGCAACTTTTGTAACCTGTATTAAGAGTTTTATGAATCACTATGCATTGTGCTTTTTTTTTTTGCTTTTTTAAATGTTTTTTATCCCACGGTTTTTGTAACCCATTTTTTCTCACCCGGTGACTACCTAACCTGTAGTCCTGGTTTCCGCTCTCCCCCTGCCGCGCCAGGGGACATTGGGGAGCACTCGGCTGGCTAGGGGGAGGTAGTATAGAAACCATGACTACTGCATGTTTTTGTGTGAGGGCCTATGCCCAAGGGGACACGGGGAGAACATGCAAACTCACCACAGAAAGGCCCTATCGCCAACCCCACCTAGGGTGTGGGTGCTGATGACGCGGGTGGAGGAACATGCCCCCAGCGCCCACAGCTTCCCCCGGCGGGAATCGAACCCAGGACCTGCGAGCTGTGATTCTCATTGTGCTTTTTGAAATTTATATAACGTGATACGAGTCTCACTCTCAACTTTCGACAACTCTCGACTAACCACCTTAAACATGTGTCTTAGTTAAGACCACTGGGGTCTTATAAAAAGAGTTATCACTTTAGAACAAGTTTATAGCACATTACAATTACATAGTGTTACAACTGCCTTCAGGTTAAATATCTCATTAGAATTCTATACATGATGGCAAGGCATGTACATGAGCAAACTGGACCTGTCTGGGAATACTAAACAGATTAGACTTCCACAAAGGAGCCAAACACACATATCCGAGTAGAGCAGTGTGTGGATTTGTCCATTGCTTTTGGCATCTTAATCCAGTCTAGAGATTAGGAAAGTCATCCACTTTTCATTTTACATACAATACAGGGCTCTATGGAATCTCCTGTGTTTGATCTTGTATGTGTAATGCATGTTGCATTATTATTCGGACATTGTCAGAGAATGTGTTTACCATAGAGATACAATAGACTAGAGCAGTGGTTCTCAACCTTTTCAGGCTGTGACCCCCAAAATAAATTTTAACTGGAGACCCCCACCCTGACGAACACAGTTGAGGCATTACATTTTGTATAACATGGTTCTATTGTGAAAATAGCAGATCTACATGCTCACAACGCATGGTGGATGTAAGGACTGTTTGTGTTTAGACTGAAAGCCGAAGAGCAACATCAGCTAGAGAGGCTCCAATAAGCTTGTGGTTTATGGACTGAGTTAAACATTGAAACGATTCCTGCTACAGTAAATAAATAACACTGTGTGGCTTCCCCTTTGAGGACTGCATCACGTCATCCAGTTAACAACACTCAAGATTCTCTTTATCAGAGAACGACAGTGGAAAGCAGCATGCAGCTGCCAGACCAATGCATTAATGTGTGGGGTAGATCGATGACGTTGACCATTACTATCAAACACACAGCATATTAACAGACTGAAAATACAAGCGTGAATCACATTAGGCTCACTGTAACATAAAGTAACACACTAACCCATCCATTAAAGTTCTCCACGTTTGACCCATCTCTTGGAGCGGTGACCCGCAGCTGTGCCATGCTCCAGAATCAGTAGTGTTGATCTAACCCCCCAATCCAACCCTTGATGCTGAGTGCCAAGCAGGGAGGCATTGGGTCCCATATTTGTTAGAGTCTTTGGTGTGACCCCGGCCAGGGATCAAACCCCGACCTCCCAGTCTCAGGGCGGACACTTTAACCACAAGACCACTGCGCTGCACGCTAGATTTCCAGGAAGTAAAGTCTGTAGTTTCTAATAGCTTGGAATCCCCTTTGATGATCCATTCATCCATCCATCTTCAACCGCTTATCCAGAATCGGGTCACAGGGATAACAGTTCCAGCAGAGATTTCCATGTCTTCCCTCTCCAGAGCAAAATTAGCAACTTCCTCCTGGGGGAATCCCAGTGTGGAGATATAACCCGTCCATCTGGTCCTGGGTCTGCCCCGGGGTCTCTCACTCGTGAACAAGACGCAGAGATACTTGAACTCCTTCACCTGGCAAATTCTTGTTCCCTACCCGGAGTGCACGATCCATCGGTTTCGGTTGTGCACACCCCACCAATGAGACACAGAGTGAGTCGACAGAAATGGTGCCATCTTATAATGAGCATTAGTGAGGACCAATTATCTGTCTGCCTGTCCAAACAAATATAATGCTAGTAAACTATCCAAAATGAGGAATAATGGTGTAAACTTGGGAGTTACATTTTACTGTAAGGGATATGCACGATGGCCATGAGTCTAGTTAGCCAAGTTATATCTAACTCCATATGTCAGGTACAGGCATGCTTCAACTATGATTAACTGTACTGTATGTCTAGTCTCCCACACACCTCACAGCGCCACAGGCATTATACTGTACGGAGCTTTACATTTTCCACTCAGCCCAGTATGACTAAAACTGTTTGCACTGTAGTGTTAACAGTGCCATCCTCAATCCTTTAGAGTTACACAGAAGCATGTTTCTATAATAACTACATCCCAAAAATGTGAGAAGGAGAAAAGCTTATGTTTCCGTGACACCCTGTCAGGGAGTAGTGTACTCTACAGGGCAAATCTCCCTTCTCTGATTGCCTCGGGCAGCCTGGGTCTCACCAGCAGGCTGTGCTTCTCTTGACTTTATAATCTCATCTTATTCAGATGGCAAAGGGTTTGCCATATGTTGTCATGTTGCATCAAGTCTCGCAGGTCTTAAAAAAGCTGCCCTCCGAAAATAGCAGATCGACAAGCTCACAGTGCGTCGCATCGCACGGTGTTGTGAGCTTGTCAGTTTGCCGTTTTCGGCGCGTGACTCTGTTGTACGAAGGTGTATATTAGGATGCAATCTGGTGAAACTGGATGAAATCCAAGAATATGAGAAAACAATGTGTTTATTAAGTACTTTCTCCACTGGCATGGAAGCAATCTCAGATAATCTGATTTAAGAATTTCGAAATTTGTAATATTCACAGTGCCATTATATTTGGGAACTAGAGTTCCATTACTGGAATTGCATGCATACATGATCATACTTATTTTTTTACATTTGCCAAACAATTCATATCCACATTAAACATTTAGTGCAATCTATTGTTCATCATCGAGCACTATGGAATTATTCATGGCATCTTTACACATTCAAATCCTCAGTGTTTTAACTGCGAGAGAGTAAAACACTCCCTCTCTTTTACACTCTCCAAGTTAAATGAACAGAGGATAATACCATCAGTACTAGTGTGATAGCACTGAACAGTATTCATTGAAATAGAATAAGCACAAAATAGTATACAAAATAGGGCTTTTATGAATCAATATATATATATATAATATATATATATATATATATATATATATATATATATATATATATATACACACACACCGGTATATATATATATATATATACAGTATATATATTTATATATATATATATATATATAAATTGCCACAAAAAGTTCGGAAATCTAAATTTGGTCGATTATATCTCCCCTTTAATAAACCCAAATGGTATTGTATTTTTATATCATTTTTATCGTTGATTTGTCACCTTTACAACGAAGTACAGCTTGTAAGCATCGGGCATTCGAGGCATGAGCTACACAGCCAAACGTGTGGGTAGCGCCGACCAGAATTTTGCCAAAATGGCTTGCAATATACTGTTCTGCTGGCATTTACTCTCGTTTTGGGCTTCCCTGACACTGAGCTTAACATTAACAACGTGTAAAAATTGCCAATTTGTGTTGTTTTTTCTTTTCCTTATTACTGTGAGAGAGTGCAATCATTCAATGCCCCAAGTAACAAAGGTGAACACCAAAAGAACAGTATTGCAGGCCTGCCAGGCCATTTGACCATTGGTAACCCTAACACACACACACACACACACACACACACACACACACACACACACACACACACACACACACACACACACACACACACACACACACACACACACACACACACAGAAGGTAGGGCCTTCCTCTAACTGGCAGGTGAGCTAGTAGGATACAACAGCAGTGATCACACCGAAATGTGTGAGTTGAGTAATTCATTGGTACAACGACTGAATTGGGGAAAATGATCGCCTACTCTAAATTAAAAAGGTATGTGCTAGATTTGAACTCAGCTGTGTCCGCATGTGTGTCTACACTTGACACTTAAATAAGTGATAAGTCTGTTTGGATTGTGGATCGGGGACGCATGCTCTGGAATGCCCAGCCAGAGGCTTTAAGGCTAGCTACAGGTAGCTCACGGTATTCTTTTAAGTCACAAATGAAAACTCACCTGTACACCAAGGCATTTACTTAGATTTGTTATGTTTTAATAATTGTCTCCACCAGCCGAAGGCATGGGGGAGAGTATGTTTTCCTCTCCATCCGTGCGTGCGTCCGTGCGTCCGTGCGTCCGTCCGTCCGTGCGTCCTCGCAGTTCTAGAACCTCTGCCCTAAATTTTTCAAATGGGCCTTTTCTAGCGCCAACTAGTGGCCGATGTTTGCTAAACACATTTCTGTGCACTACTCTTACAGATTTTGTCCAAAAATCCTACAAATCGGTAGGCAATATCTCGACAGTCATGTGATCGACACGAATCTGTCCGATTTTGCATATTCCATCCTGATTGGCTAAGATTGGCTTCCAAAGTTTGTGGGATTGAGCCGTTTTGAACAAAAGGCCTCAAATCACAAACGCAAAGTGCAATTATCATGAAATCGCGCACACACGTTCCCACTAGGCCGAGGAAGAAATGCCACTTAATTTTTTTTTAATCAGCCTCATGGTGGCGCTATAACAGCCCGATTTGTGGTTTTACCTATAACTCCACCGATCAGTTTCAAACTTTGTAAGCGCACTCCCTAGAGGCTAATGATAAACCTTTGCCCTGCATTTTTCACATCAGCCTTTTATAGCGCCACCTTTGGTCCGACTTATGTAAAACACATTTTTGGATATTACTCCTTGAGATTTTATCCAAAAATCATGCAAATCGGTACACAGTATCTCTATAGTCATGTGATCAAGTCCGATCCGTCTGATATTTCATATTCCATCCTGATTGGCTAATATTAGCTTCCAAAGTTTGCAGGATTGCTCCGTTTTTGAACAAAATGCCTCAAATCATCAACGCAGCTTGCGATTACCGTGACACTTGCCACACATATTCCCACTAGGTCAAGGAACAAATGCTACCTTTTTAACATTGTCCTGTTATAGCGCCACCAGCAGGTAGACTTTAGCAAAACACATTTTTGGAACACAATGCTTTAAATCATGCATGCAGCGTCCGATTGCCATGAAAGATCTAAGGTGAAGAACATATGCCACCCTTTTTACATTGGCCTATTATACAGTAGCACCACCAGGACGCACAGCCTGGTGGAGACCTGTGCTCGGAAGAGCACTGCTTCTAGTTTATTATGTATTATTTCGTTTTTAACTGTATTTTATTCTGCCATTGGAAAGCACTTTGTTTTGAAAAGTGCTTTATAAATAAAATGTATTATTACTATTAATATAGTGTAATCAGATGACAGAAGTCACATTGAAAAGAAAAGTGGAACTGCTTAGCAGTCACAAAGTTGCATGCATTCAAATGCATACCTCCCTTTTAAATTGAGTTATGAAGGATGTCTGCCGGTTCATTCTCTTTTCATATCATATCATACCATATCATTTACTTCAGGGATTTGAACTAGACCGAGGTCAGTACGTTGGATTTGCAACTCAATTTCCCAGAATTGCAAAACAGCAAACTCTGGCTAATATTGGATAGTTCACCAGTTTTCATGTAACACTTGCCCCTCCCCTGTGGTAAATACTTGCAGATGAAGCAAGAACTAAAGCACTTTTGATTGACTCTTCTCTCTGACATGGTTTGCAATTGCATGTTCTTTTATTGAAACACAGAAAGTCACAGCAATTTCAAAGACATCTACTATACCTATATTAGCATGAAGTGGTTTCGGCGTACCATCTTCTCCTTGGGGGAGAGTCTTGGGTCAAAGATACACGCTTTCAAGAGGATTACGGGCTGACTTTGTTAAACGGGCCATGGACAAGTTTCGCTAATCCTGCTTTGCGATGTCCGCCCCACAAAATGTCCCTTTCATCAGCAATAATAGAGCATGGATCAGAATAGTCCTTGTGCCAGAGTCGTCTCCCACACTGAGCCTATTGATTTTTAAAGCATGGGGTGGTTTTGTTACGACTGATTAGTGGGGTGCTTCATCAATCCCATGTTCCATCCCACATGAGGGTCAATTAGGTATAACTTAATTTAGACATTTACGTTATAATATTTATATGGGCTAAAAGCAGTGGTGTAAAGCAACTAAGTGCATTTACTTTCAAATCAAATCAAATCAACCTTTATTTATAAAGCACATTTACACAATCGAAATTGACCAAAGTGCTGTATAACAGAACACAAAACCATCACCAACATTACTGTAAGAACAATCTTAAAAACAATAGTGTAAACAAAAACAATCAATCAAACTGTAAACAAAAACAATCATTAAAAACAATAGCGACAAAATGTACATATCAGAAACAATAAGCAACTCCAACATGAGTTTAACTGTGAATAAAAGCTAGAGAATAAAAGTGTGTTTTAAGCCGGGATTTAAAAGACTTTAGTAGGCCTACTGTACTTAAGTACAATTTTGAGGTATTTGACTTTACTTGAGTTTTTCCAATTTCCAATACTTTTACTTCTACGCCACTACATCTCGGATCCAAATATTGTACTTTTACTCCACTACATTTGTATGAATACTTTGGTTACTAGTTACTTTGTAGATTGATTATTATTAAAAAACATATATTAAACACTTCAACCCTATATACATTTTGGCCATTTGAAAATAGCCGATCTACAAGCTCACAGTCACAATGTGTCGCATCGCGACGCAATCTGCTATTTTCTCGATGATTTGAGAACTTGAGAACTTGAAAATGGGACATTCTGCATAATGAGCACTTTTACTTTTCGTACTTTAAGTACATTTTGATGCCAATACCTTTGTACTTTTACGCAAGTACATTTTGAATTCCAGACTTTTACTATGTGAAAGAGATAAGAGTAAGAAACAAAATGCTGGTATAGAAATGCTGCTTCAGGGAGAGTGTGTGGGCAATTGGAAAGTGTGGCCTAAGGGTAGCGCTGCCGCAAAGGCCACTGGGCCAACAACATCATCATGGGTCGTCCTCTGGGGAGCATACAGGTGCACATCTAATTCCATGGCAACAAGACCAGTAGTTTTAGTTGATATCCTGTTTGGGAGTAAAATGTAAATGTTGGCCTTATATTAGGTTGGCACTAAAGGAAAGGCCACTGGGTCATTCTAAATAATATTAGAGGTTTGAGTTATCCATCCATGTGTGTAGCCTATTATGTCTGTCTAAAGAAGGCAGTAAAACAGATTCAATTGCACTCATTTAAACTACTGTTCTCACATACCGTAGTTAATTTGTCACTCTCCCTGCGTTTAAGGACCTTTAGTCAGCAATACTGGTTGATTTCTTTATCCCCATCAGGCTGGGAATGGAAATTAGATTTTGCCTGTGTGTGTGTGTGTGTGTGTGTGTGTGTGTGTGTGTGTGTGTGTGTGTGTGTGTGTGTGTGTGTGTGTGTGTACGTACGTACGTGCGTGCGCCTGTCTGTATCCCTGAAGCTAATCTTGCATACTACTGCGTCGATCAGCAAACCTATGTCTGACAATTGGAGAAAGGTAATAGTATTGGCCTCATACCAGCCACCTTTATGTTTTGACCTAGAACTCTGAACCGTAGGTCTTAACTCATACAGTGCCGCCGGCCACAAAGGGCGCTAGAGTGCCAGAAATGTCTCTATAGACCTTCGCTCTAGCTTCCGTCGACACTGTCCCAAGTGCCTTGAGATTTCACTCCAGCCAATGCTATGGGTGACTAGAGGAGGAAGCTAGCTGACACATAGCCAAAATGCTAACCCATTTAGAAGCCCGATCTAAAGCTATTTCAGTCGCAAAAAACTTTCTCTTTGGGTCTGGGAACACAATCCGGAGAAAATCCTGTCTAAAGAAGTGATTTATTATTGGAGTGGGCGGCGCGATGCGGCCGTTAGCGCGACTACGGCCCGTGTATGGCCGAGTGTTGGCCCGGACCATGGATGGACGTTTAGACCGGGGCTTCGTTGAGGCCTCTGATTAAATAATTCATTTTATTAAATATCCCGGACTAGTTCGGGATAGGCACCCTGGAATACGTCGCGCCGCCGACAGTATAGATTGAGTTTTTTTTGGGGGGGCTCTAAACTTTATAACCATTTTCAATGGAATAAATCGTTGGACCATCTAGCGCAGGGATGTCAAAGATACGGCCCGCGGGCCGAATCAGGCCCGCGATCACGTTTAATCCGGCCCGCGAGATGATTTAGCAAATTAATATTTTTTTTTTTTATGGGTGGAGATGCAATTTAAGAAACGGTTGTTCTAAAGGTGTCCAGTAGATGTCGCACTTCTGTTAAGCAAGCAAGCACAGGTTTACACCAGGCTGAGGAGGAAGTAGTGCCACACACATGTAGCCGGAGAGTTTGTCAACATTACGTGCACTGGTGTACCCCGACTCCCCGAGTCATTGCCTCAAAATGTCAAAAAGGAGAAAAGTGGACGCAGAGCACAGAGTGTTTCAAGAAAGATGGACATCCTCCTATTTATTCACGGAAGTGAAAGGGAAAGCTGTGTGTTTGGTGTGTTCAAAAGACGTTGCTGTGATGAAAGAATTTAACATTCGTCGCCACTATGAGACTTCAAAGAATCATGCCGACAAATACAACAACATTGAAGGACAGTTGAGAAAAGACAAGGTGAATGAATTGTTGGCAGCTCTGAAAAAACAGCAGTCCTCGTTTCCTCGTAGCCGAGAAATCCACGACGCTGCAGTGAAAGCCAGCTATGTTATTGCTAATGAAATCGCAATGGATTCAAAGCCATTTAGTGACGGGGAATTTGTGAAAAAATGTATGCTCAAGGCTGCGGAGAATGTGTGCCCTGATCAGAAACAGGCCTTTGCAAATATTAGCCTGTCAAGAAACACAGTTGCAGACAGGATTACTGATCTTTCAGCGGATTTGGACAGCCAATTGAAGCGCAAAGTAAAGTCATTTAATACGTTTTCAGTCGCAATCGACGAAAGCACAGACATTACAGATGTTGCTCAACTGGCCATATTCATCCGCGGAGTTGATGACACTTTGACCGTCACAGAAGAATTTGTTGAGTTGGTCCCAATGATGGATACTACAACAGCAGCTGATATTTTCACGGCACTCGTGGTGGACTGGTCCCGCGCCGTCAGCCTGGCTACAGATGGTGCGCCCTCCATGGTGGGAAGAAAAGCAGGTAATATCTGCTGCTGCATACATGACTTGTGATTCTGTTTTGGGTTACGTCACGTGCAATAACAGCTGCAATTACATGTTTGCCTGTGCTGACTGAGCATGGAAGTATGGTTATGTGTGTTTTTGTTGTATTGTCTTTTAGCTATATAGGCCTATTTAGTGATTTATTTTTAATGTTTTCATTGACTGATTGGTTGGCACTTTTAGTTTTGTTGTAGCCTACATGTGTGACAATGACAATAAATATATTCTTCTCTTCTCTAACCCTATTCTATTCTATTCTATTCTATTCTATTCTATTCTATTCTGTTCTATTCTAGGTGTTGTGACAAAGTTCAGAGAGAAAGTTCAGGGCCTGCAGGCTGCAAATGGAGGACGTGATTTTTGGACTTTTCACTGTGTTTTGCACCAGGAGGCTTTGTGTTGCAAGTCATTAAAGATGGATAACGTCATGAAGGTAGTCATCCAAACTGTCAATTTCATCCGATCCAAAGGCCTTAATCACCGTCAGTTTGACAGCCTTCTCGATGAGAACGTCATCCCCCACCATGCGCGCAGGGGGTAGGGGGGGACGGGGGGGATTAACACCTCCACTTTTTTTGGGTGGGGGGGATATCCCCTCCAGTGTTCAGGACCTCTTTAAATTTTTAAAATCGCTTCATAATTGCCCGATCTATGAGGAATCAATCTGCAGTTTTGCTTTGCTTCATATAGATGCGTGATCGCTGATCGCGATGCGTCATGCCAATTTAGCCAAATAAGAAAAGAAAAAAAGCTCTCGAAGCACTATAGGCTATACATGGCATGTTGACAGCTTTTAGGTCTAAATATGTTTTTTTCGGACACACACATGTACAGTAGGCCTATGTGCTACAGTTCAAGGACATGCAGCAGCCGTCTGGCTGCCATTACCTAGGCGCTGAATTAAGTAATTAAACAGCCCTATTCTTTTACATCTCTGTCATTTTTGGTCTAATTTTACAAATGTAAATTTCTAAATAATAAATGAAATGTATTTATTATTACTGTACTCAATATCAAACTAAATCAGGTGGGATATGTTTTATTTCGTTTAATTAGGCTACTGGTTCCATCAGATTCCCTTTTTTTGGCAGGAGGCCGCCGTTCCGTAGCCTATTAATTAATAGGCCACTATGCGTCCATTGTTCACTCAACAAGGCCAGCCTATGTCACACTGACACGCTGGCATGAGATGAGAGAGACAAATAGATATGTGGACGTGACAAAAAAAAGTATTATATTAATATAGCCTTCTCTCTCTCTCCCTCTCTCTCTTTCTCGCCTTTTTTTCTCTATACGCAAACAATGTCGGTTCTAATAAAACAGACCTTATTGAGTGTGAGATATTTACAAGCATGATATCACTGTGATATGTGAATAAGCATTAGCCCCCCCATCCTCTGGTTTTATGCCAGTTAAATGGAATGACGGACAAGCTTCCGATTGGTGAATGTACCTACAGCGGTCATGCCATCGGTTTCCTCACACGTTTCCATGAAAACACACCCATGAATAATTTTTCACGTGGTGAGCGCACAATTACGATCATCGCAAATCACATAATCAGCTGCTGAGCGTTATTCATGCGTCAAACGCGATCGTCGGCAGTCGGTATCTCCTTAGCACGGGCGTTAATTACCGCCTTCTTAATTGGGCCCTGAGTAGTTCTCATTTCAAGGCGTATTACTGCCCTCTAGAGGCACAGTCCCACCAGTGCAGTGCAGTCAGCTCAGCTCAGCTGTTCTGAATGAGTTTAATTAATGCAACGCGATAGTGACAAGCAGGCAGGCAGTGGCAGAAGGAGACCGTCATTGCAGGTGCTGGACCTGCTGCTGGTGTGTGTAGGCTAGTCTCACATCATTCTCAGTCAAAAAACCAAAAAACGATAACGTCGTTCTTTAAATCAAGCAACAATGTAAGTACCTTTGAACAGATGCATAATGGAAATGCAATTTCGTTTGTCAACACATTTTAAGTAACGTTTCCTCTTGTTACTGTGGGGGGGATACAGTAACAAGAAAAAAAATGCCTTGAAATCTGCGTAAAACAACTGTGTAATTCAGCTCAAGTGGAGGGGATATGTCCCCCCCTCCTCGGGGCAAAAGTGGGGGGGATATCACCAAAAGTGGGGGGGATACCCCAAAAATCTTTGCGCGCGCTGTGCGCGCGCACATACCTCCCAGATGTGTCCCCTTCACTTTTAAAATGCCTCCTGCGCTCCCCACGGACTTCCATACCACACTGAGGTACGATGGTTAAGCCGAGGTGCTGTGCTGGAGCGTTTCTTTGAATTACGGGGGGAAATTGAACAGTTCATGGATAAAAAGGGCAAACCAGTGTTAGAATTTCGGTCCACAGAATGGATGCAGGACCTTGCATTTATGGTGGATGTTACAGGGCACTTGAATGACTTGAACAAAAAACTGCAAGGGCGAAACAAAGTTGTCACGCAGTATTATGACGACATATGTGCGTTCAAGTTGAAGCTGTCATTGAGGGAGGGACAACTCGCAGGTGGTGATGCAGCTCACTTTCCTTGTCTGAAAGATCTGTGCGCGAACCAACATGTCGCAGACATGAAGCGGTTCAAAGATAAAATAGCGGGACTATTGCAGGAGTTTGAGCAGCGCTTTCAGATTTTTACTGAACTGGAGAAAGACTTCAACGTTTTCTCCTCGCCATTCACCGTGAATGCCTCTGATGTGCCCACCGACATCCAACTGGAGATAATAGACTTGCAGTGTGACTCAGATTTGAAGGCTAAATTTGCCACGGCTGGCTTGGACACATTCTATCAGTATCTCTTGCCACGTTACCCCAACTTGACAGCCCTTGCTGCAAAATTGTTGTCCATGTTTGGAACCACATATCTTTGTGAGCAGGTTTTCTCTATTATGATTATCAATAAAACAAAGCTCCGATCAAGGCTCACACACCCACACTTGAATAGCATCCTGAAATTGGCTTCCAATACCGAAGCCTGATATTGATGCACTTGTGAAAGCTAAAAGATGCCAGGTTTCAGGAGTGAAATAAACAATGCATAACTCCACTTAAAGTTCTGCATGAGAGACTGCACCCTTACATAGTTCTGTGAAAATGATTGTCTTCTGTGGAAATTCAAAGAAAGTGAACAGTGTGTGAGTTACTGTAATACTGTCAGTCACTTCAGTTCATAAGTGTGTCACCTGACATAGCTCTGTGAAAATGATTGTATTTGGAAATGTAAAGAAAGTGAACAGTGTTAGTTACTGTAATACTGTCAGTCACTTCAGTTCATAAGTTTGGTCTGTTGAATTTGTTCAGGCAATGCACAGCTTGTATTAATTGTTGATCATAAGCTTTTATTTTATTTTGTATCAATACATAGTGTAGCCTACAAGGCAGGGAGTAACTCAACCCTTTGAATAGTTTCTACCTCAGTTTGTATGGTTTGTTGAGTTAGCACAGGAGTAATGTGGAAATGACAAATGGTATTTGATACCCAGAAGAGTTTTTATTTATATTTTATTTATTTTGTGTTGTTTTGACTGTGCTGTGACTTAAAGTGTGTTATGGCTTTGAAGATACACTGAGACAAAGTCAAAGTTGTAATCAGAGAGGCATTGTGTTCTTGAATTTGCACATTTTTCTTTTCCAAATGAAGAGGATTATTTGTGATGTTTACATGTTCAGAATGCGCTTGTAGCCTACTATTTTGGACCAAAGTAAAACAAAGAAAACAATCTGAAGTTGTCGTTATTTTTAAGTTATTATACCACAATTTTACTGGTCCGGCGGCTCCGGCCCCCTTGAGATATATTTCTCTCCATTTGGCCCCTGAGCCAATATGAGTTTGACAAGCCTGATCTAGCGTCTCTCGTTGGCTAGCGCTGGACGAGCAAGGACCACCCACGTTGCTCCAAGCAGCTCGGGGTAAGTAAAATAGCAAATAAAATATTGTATTGGATTGAAATAAAGCCGAACTTGTTCGGGATAGGCACTAATAGGGTTAATAAACTCTAAATGTAATTTTCCCCTGGATTCCTTGGTCCATATTATGCCACGCCTAGATCATAGACTGCTTTTTGGAATGAAAATTGACAAAGACCAAGGATATGCATATCATCCTTCCAGTCCTGTCAACAATAAAATGAGCAATCGTGAAGTTTAGTTGGACAAGTACATGGGCATTATAATTCATGATAAGCTACGATTTGATTGTAACCACAATGTGCTGTGCTGAGTGTAAACAAGCACATTTCTGTCTGAGGAAACTGTCTCAGTTCAGTGTTGTCCCTGAAGAGGTGTTTTACTGAGTTGTTTTTTCCCTTCTTCTTTTGCTGCATGCTTCACTCAGTGTGAAACGGAAAAATGTATTAACAAAGCAGTATCACACAGGTAGCCTACAGTAACTGTACTCAACAGTTTTATTTTATATAACCAACATTTGTAAATAAAGCTGAATCCATCCTGGCTGACAGCACACTGCCAACTGCAACTTTGTTTCCCCAGACTTTCCCGTAGCCAACAACGACATACAGAGGTCCTCGCCATGCTGGCTTGTGGTGAAGATTTTTATAAAAATTTAATTTTGGCTGCGGACATGCAAATGAGCGGACAATAACATTACCAGAAACACTTAGAGAGCTAGCCCTGAATGACCATTACAGGTCTTTACCAAGTGGTCAGAATCTCATTCATTTAACTTCTATTCTCCACCCATCCACTTTTGGTAAATATGGCATAAATTTCAGTAGTACTTTACCACTTAAGCTCTATACTTCCTCTACGATGAATAGCAAAAACGTCCAATGTGTTGCCTTGTAATGCGTGGTGGGCTTGTACAGTAGATCTTCCATGTTTACTGTTTACCGTTTCTGAAAATGTTAAAATGTAATTACAATAACATGCCCAATTATGCCCATATATTGGGGTTGACATTTGTTTATCTGTGTATTTTCTATGCTACATTTTCACTTCTTATTGTGTGTTGTATTTAATTAACTTGAGTGTTTATTTTATTTTATATTGTGTTGTGTTGGGTGTTAATCCACCCTCCAGTGACAAAAAACTTCTACTTAATTTGACGTGAGTTATTTGATACTTTATCACTACCGAAGGGCGTTAAAGTCGATGCATTTGGGCTTGTTGTTGTGCCTTGTTTCCCTATAAGTAAGGGAAGCAGGGAAATCAACAAGCCTCTTTCTCCCTTGTCCTCTCTCTCTCTCTCTGCATGTCCCTCTCTCTCACTCCCTATCACTCCTCTCTCGACTCTCTTCCTCTGCCCATCTCGCCAGGCAGTTGCCTCTCTCTTTCCATCTCCATCTCGTCCCTCTTACTCCCCCCACTTTGCAACAATCGCCTCCTTTCCATTCTCTCACTCCCTGTGCCTCCCTCACCTTCACTCTGCTGCTCTTCGTTACAGTGTTCGAGTGGTGATTCCCCAGAGTCCATAGCAGACACTTCCTTTGACTCTCACAGCAAAAAAGCCTGTCTGTCAGGTGCTGCACTGACAGGATCGAGCTACGTTCACCCAAACCGTGTGCATGAGTGTGTGTGTGTGTGTGTGTGTGTGTGTGTGTGTGTGTGTGTATGTGTGTGTGTGTGTGTGTGTGTATGTGTGTGTGTGTGTGTGTGTGTGTGTGTGTGTGTGTGTGTGTGTGTGTGTGTGTGTGTGTGTGTGTGTGTGTGTGTGTGTGTGTGTGTGTGTGTGTGTGCGTGCGTGCGTGCGTGCACGCCTGTAGTGTGAATGTTTGCATCCTCGCACTGCTGCATCCGTGTGTCACACACACAGATGCACAATGTGCATCCAGCACAAAAACACACTGTGCATGCTGTGCATTTGCTGCCAGAAACATAGTAGCTTACATGTGTGGAACAGCCTGCTTACATCATGGGACTGTACTATCACTCAGCGTTAAAGAGGCAAACTGTCAAATAGAAATTCAAATGGTGTAGTTCAGTGGTTCTGGAGCGCTTTAGTTTGAATTCACATTCACGTCTATGCCATTGGCTACAACCGCTGCCTCGCAGCAGGAACAATTAACGAGTGTCTCCAAAAGGAGAATACACCTGGACATTGGGCCAGTCAGCAACTGAGCACATTCTTTTGTTCTAGAGTCTGTTCAGAAAGAGCTGTGGTTTGTTTGAGAATAACCAAACCAAACAAGTGGCTTTACTTACTCAGCAGACCAGACAAGGACACATTTCTTTCTTTGTGTGCTGTCTGATCTTTATATTGAACTCAGTTTATTGTCATTGCACAACCACCTTCATTTATTTCGGGGCCACTTTTAATCAAACTTTAGTCAAGGAAGGGTTTCGAACCAACAATGAGTTGGCAGTGGCTTAGGAGGTAGAGCGTAAGGGTACAGGTTTGATCCCCAGCTTCCCTGATGTTACTGACGAAGTGTCCTTGAGCTAGACGCTTAACCCCCAATAGGCTCTATGCACAGCAGCCATATTGGGCCCCTTCCTTCATTCCTTCACAGCCATACAGCGTTACCAATTATGTTAATGAAGGCTCTGTTCGATTCTGGTCAAACAGATTCAGGGTGCTGATATTGTACATGTTGGCTCACTGGAAACACTTTTCTACACCAGAGGGTCCAGGGACACCCAGGGGTCCTTGAGTGCATTTCAGGGGTTCCGCAGAGTTATCAATATCATGTGGACCACTTTGACCCTATATACATGGGACATTTAAAAATAATCTACAAGCTTGTGTCGTGAAGTGATTAATCTTGTATGGGGGTCTCTGGCACAATATGTTGTTTCAGATGAGGTTTCACGGCCAAAAACATATATAAATCTGGGGTTCTGTGATGTGAAAAACCTTGAGTGCTGCTCCTTGCGTGTGACTACTTTCTACCGCCTACCATCTTCCTCTCATGAAACAACCACAACTCCAATAAATCAAACAGCATGCAGCTGTATTTCAATAGGGTTTGTCATACATTGGGGGCCTTTTTACTTTGTGCTGTAAAGGAGAATGAGTCTCCTTGATAAACAGCTTCATATTGCAGCTAGAAAGTACAATTACACTTCTTCTTTTATCTGCTTTGGACAACATCAAAGGAATCAAATTATACCAAGACTTCCCTTACCTATCACCCAATAACTAGCTAATTTGTTTAATTCAAACATGTCTTTCAAAGAGGATATTATGGGGATTTATTGATCAATTATTCATCAAAGGAAGGACTGGATCAAAACACACGTCTTTATTAGACTGGCATGAGTGGGTGGATTAAATGTCTAGACGGCGATGCGTTTTCTCTTAAAACAAAGATCAGCATCACTATGCGCAGCCACTTTGAGAACATAAGTGCCGTGTGGTCGCTTTCTGTGTCTGAGGGAATCTTAACAAATGAGTCGCAAGCCAATTGTCTTACACATGTGTCTTCCCCATGTAAATGTGACACGTTTCAGAGTAGCGCCGGCTTTGCACTGATGGGCTGAGAGGACTGAAAAGGCGAATTGCAGCGTTGACTTTGTCTCTGCGTTTCAAGGGTACAGTATATCCGCTGCTCCGCCAGCTTTATAGCTCTCTGTCTCCGAGAACGTGACATGGTGCACGAAACAAAACAAAAAAATGTTGACGCCTTGTTTCAACAAATAAGAAATGACAAATGCATAAATCATGCAGGGTCTGTCGCACAGAGACTTGGGGTTAACAGAGTGTCTGGCTGTTTGATGCTCTGCTGATGGAGACACTTCTTCGTCAGACTTACATCATTCCATCCTGCTGGCATACTGAAATGGTCCGGGGCTGCTGGATACTTGCCAGTTGAATTATACTAATGCATTTCTAAAGACATTTATGGCATGAAATTAAAATACTTTTAGGAATGGGGAGAATTATACAGAGTATTTGCCTCTGAATTGACTTACGATAACACTAATGAGCTTCCAAATGCATTCATGATTAAATGGAATGGAAATGTGTTAATGTTTTGCTTAAAATTCAATAATGCCATTTAGAACTTTAATCATGCCTCTGACCTAATGACTCGATTAGTCTGGTCAATATTAAAAGATGTTCTCGCATGCCCAATGTAGCCTACTAACATGGGAGTAAGCGAAGAATTCAATCAATAACAAACAAGAATTTCATCTAGAGACTACAACCACTGATATTGCGTTTGACCTCAATAACTCGACCACAGCCTATGTCAAAGGTATGTTCCTCTTTGAATGAAGACAATATGGGGGATTTCCAGAGCGTACAGCATATTGTGTGTGTGTGTGTGTGTCTGTCTGTCTCTGTGCGTGTGTGTGTGTGCACACACTAACACACAGTAAAATGTGTGTATTTGTCCGTGTGTGTGACACGCACGCACGCACGCGCACACGCACACGCACACGCACACGCACACGCACACACACACACACACACACACAATATACTATACGGTACATATATACCAGTAAGACTCCCTAATCGGGAGATAAGCGACCGTCAGGTCGCATACACAAACTTTAGAAGGCAATGGTAGCCAATCAGGAGGGAATATGGGAAATGGGACAGATCCATGTTGATGACATGACTTTAGAGATACTGTGTACGGCTTTGCGTGATTTTAGGGCAAAATCTGTAGGAGCCAAAAATGAGAAGAATCAGCCACATGGTGGTGCTAGAAGAGGGCCATGTGAGAAATGATGGGTGGAGGTTGTGGCCAAGGAGTGTGGGTGCAAAAGTTTGGCATGGATTGGGGCAACGGTGGCGGAGATATGAGTAGGGAAAAAGTGTGACATGACATGTGACGGACAGACTGACAGACTGACTGACTGACTGACAGCCAGTGGAGGTTTTGATAGTAACTGCGACATGACGGTCGCAACATGACGGTCGTTATTACCATTTTGATGTCAATATTGTTCACATTTTAATTACATGAGAGCTGGAGCATGAAAAGGTCACATCTGAACTCATGAATTTGCATTCTCCCGAAAACCTTCATTACATTTTATTTTTGCAATAAAGGAACATTTTCAAAACACTCTTAAAGGCCAGTATTACACAGACGCACTAATCCATCTTCAAGTCAAGCCCATCCAATTATCTATTTAGTCCAATGCGTAATTACTGGTTGGACTGCCAACAGTGTGTATTGGTATTCAGTTCACACACATTAAATTGGCCCATAAACAATTAAGAAACCATTAGAGCACCAGCATGCAATGATTCACCAAATGAGGGGGTGGGGCGGGATGGAGTTGTTTTGAAAGCTGAGAGGTGGTGGGTATGGATTTTTGAATGGCGTGCGCGTGCGTGCGCGTGCATGTGTGTGTGTGTGTGTGTGTGTGTGCATGTGTCCACCATAACCTGTCTGTGAAAATGTAATTTTGTCGAGTTCTGAATGAATGAATTAACAAAAACAATAGAATGATCGCTTACCTATTTTCCCTGTAAGAGGTCTGATATTCACCTGTCATTGTGTACTGTGTATATACATATTTTTTTAAAGTATCGTACAGTACATGATCCAGAATTGTCTATGACGAATACCAACACTAGCCGAGCATGCAGATAAGCTATTGTTGGTATTTTTGAAAATTTGGAACATTTTGAATTTCTTCTCAAGATTCTTTGACATTTGTAGACGTCCTTGCATCTAAATAATGACAACCCCAAAACAGGGAGGCCATGCAGGCTGAACGTAATCTCACAAGAACAGTTCCTCTGAAGGAACAAAACAGAGAGGGCTCTGTTTTCCCCTTTTCTTTGACGATGGCTTGCCAGATTGGGCCGAAAGTGGCCAAACCGATCTGAATGGTGATGGGCTTCTTCCAAGAGGCATACTGTATCGCCATTACTTATTCCCTGCCATGTCATGACCTGAAAGCTAGCCAACTTCAAAGCCGTCCGAATTCCATTTCATGTTGCTGTCGAAGTAGAAGTGAAAAAAGTCAAAAGGACGGAAAATGCGCAACGCGCCTCCTCCAAGGTCAGAGCTCTACTTGCCAGAGATGACAGAGAGGTCAGCTATGTCCCTGTCACTGCCGAGACAGCTGGACCACCTGGCCTTGAAATCCTGTTTAAAGCATTTAGGCCTGAACACATTATGACGCAATATTTTATGCTTTAAATATAAAAAAATAGCAGATATACAAGCTCACAGATCTGCTATTTTTGGAAAATCGTGAAAATTCGAATTTTGACCCGATTCTATAAGTGTCTTTTGAATCCTTCTAAGGTTTTTTGAAAAACCTATGTTTCTATATGTCAGCAATCTGGCCAGCCATCGTCAAAGAAAAGGTCCTTTTCACTTAACTGGAGCTCAGTTGGTCTGTTCTTGAGAGACTACTATGTCAGTGGTTCTCAAACCTTTTCATGTGAAGGACCCCCAAAATGATATTTATTTGGCCACAGACCCGCATCTCAAAATATTTAGTTCCAGGGACCACCCAGAAGCAAAATTTGAGTCACAACCGTTCACTTTGAAAATACATATATTCAAAGATTTGCACACATTTTCACGACTTTTTCAAAAACAGCAGATCTACATTTTCACGACTTTCACGACTGGTTCTCAAACCTTTTCATGTGAAGGACCCCCAAAATGATATTTATTTGGCCACAGACCCGCATCTCAAAATATTTAGTTCCAGGGACCACCCAGAAGCAAAATTTGAGTCGCAATCGTTCGCTTTGAAAATACATATATTCAAAGATTTGCACACATTTTCACGACTTTTTCAAAAACAGCAGATCTACATTTTCACGACTTTTTCAAAAATAGCAGATCTACAAGCTCGCAGCGCGGCACTCGGTGCCGCGCTGTGAGCTTGTATATCTGCTATTTTTCACCGGTTAAAGCAGTCAATAATGACTAGGTCTAAATGGGTTAAAGCATTAGCCGCTCTCTTCTCCATGCGTGACCGAGTCTCCATTGTTTTTCTCCTTAGCCCTTCTTTCATCTGTTGTTTAGCAGCCCCAATGGATCACTAACATGAAAGACCACGCTGCCCGCTGTATGGCTTTTTCATCACTGTGGCATCATCTCTTTGGCTACACCTGGGCCGGAGAAAAGCCAACGATGTCAAGTTTAAGAAATTAATACGAGCTACATAACCTATATATATATATATCGTCGCTGTCTGGCAGAAACCTTGTAACTGAAATGAAAGCCCTGCTTCATCATACAAAAGTGTGGCACAAAGTAGTGAAAATAGCAGATCTACATGCACACAACGCCTCGCATCGTGTGCTTGTAGAGCGGCTATTTTCACTATTTTAGATCATTTTGAAAGTAATAACAAATAAAGGGCGGTTTTGGACAATACAAGGTTTCCACCCGACAACGACGATATGCAGGGTTCGATTTGCAACACACAGAGGGGGAAACATTTTCTTTCTACCACTTAAGGCATATATTGTCCTTCATACAACAAATACTGAAAATAGCACACACTACACGCTCCTTTTGGGAAAAAGAAAATGCATGTACTTAATTCAGTCTGACCAGAAACAAGTATGAAATCATATCCCCACTGGCAATAAGGATGAAAAAATGGTTACAAATAAGTTCCTCCACACAATTTTTGTGTTATTAATTTGGAATGTAATATTATTTAAAATAAATGTTATTCTGCAGACCGTTTTAAAACAGTGACTGTTCCAACCCACATGAACTTCCGTTCTGTTTCCTCCAAATGCATTCAAAATATACTCTCCCCTTGCTGCACACACCACCAATACTGTCAACTGAACACGCAGGCACACACACACACACACACACACACACACACACACACACACACACACACACACACACACACACACACACACACACACACACACACACACACACACACACACACACACACACACACACACACACATTTGTTCACTCTGAGAGGGCTCTATTTTAATTGTCTTAAGTACCAGCTTTTATGCCTTAACTTAAAGGCCTATCCATACTGTTTTTCGGACCACCAAACCTTTCGACGGAAAGGTCTGGTTCAACTACAAAATGACGTCACTCGCATCTTCCGCAAAGCATTACCCCGAATTAGAGTTCGGAAAGCTGCTCGTCGGAGAGTCTGAACTCTCAGACGAGAGGTTCGGATGTCAGAGACAGTATGGACAAGCGCTGAAGACAATCAAAATACAGCCTCTGAGAGTTACAGACCTGTACGGACAAAGAACCCATATGGTCCCTCTCAACCCTGCTTTGAGAACCACTGCACTAGTATGCATTTAGGACTGTTTCTTTTTTTGTTTCTGGTAAACATTGTTGTTCTCTCATTTGTACGTTCATGGCAAATATATAATTTTGACGACAATGTCCACCACAATTTTAGCATAATGTAAAGGCATTTGGGTTCACCAAAAATAAGTAGAGGCTATCATCTGGGAAGCATGAAGAAAATTCCATGGCAATGAATCCCACGAGTTTACAAGATGTTGTTTGGGACCGAAGTTGTTAAGGGACGGACATACAGCCACATCCTCTGAGAATGACACAGTTTTGTCCATTTTGCTATCTGACCGAAACTACCTTGTAGACTAAAAGTTTATATAACAGGGCAGGACTCATCAAATGACTTTGACATTGGGCTAAATCCTCAGTGTAATTACTCTTTGAGAAAGGCTCTCTCTCTCTCCCACACACACACACACACACACGTGTAATGGACTGTGCCACTGCGGTCAAGCAAACACCTGCACTGTCATAAAGTCAGCCTACAACAGAGAGACATGGCTTTTCTCTCCCCCCTCAAGCTATGAGTGCTCTGAACAATGACTCAACTGCCAGGTCAACTGTCTTTAACCTGTAAATACCAACAGAGCAATATTCTTTGGATCTAGCACAACCCCCTTGCATAAATTGTACTGAATATTGGAATACATTTGGAATATGTGTTCAGTAATTGGTTGGTTGAGAACGTATTCATCCTTCTGCTGCGTCACACTGTATTCTGAATCTTGTTTGTACATTTCTTCATACATATTTATATTCTACAATCTGTATAGCAGTGGTTCTCAACCTTTTCAGGCCACGACCCCCAAAATAATCATATTTGTGAAAAATCATATTGTGATGATTGAAAAATCATATTGTGAAAATAGCAGATCTACATGCTAATGTAGATCGGCTATTTTCCCAATTTCTGCCTCTAATATTTGACAATTTGGCCAATGTTTAATTTTTCATTTTAGAGGTATTAGAAAAGGTCTTAAAAGTCCTTAAATTGTCACTTTAGAAATATGCAGATATCCTCTATACACTTAAACTTTATGTAGGTTTGTTTACTGTTGAGTGAGAAAACAATGTTGCACATTAAGTTAATCATCTGGGGACCCCCAAAAAATAGTTTGGTGACCCCCTGGGGGTCCCGACCCACAGGTTGAGAACCACTGCTGTATAGAATGGATCTTGCTGTTTCTTCAAGGCAGATATTGTAGCGATCATACAGTACTCTCCTGAACAGTATAGGTTTGCAGACATTGCACTTTATAACATCCGTAGATCACACCCAGGAATCTCGGCTCCTTATCAATTCTCAGTCTCTCTGGGCTTGACTACTGCAAATGTATCCTTGCTGGTGCAGTGCCTGCACGGCTGCACGCTCTCTCAAGCCCCTCCAACTGATCCAGAAAACGGGTAAATTGCGATATCAATAAAACGTAAACACATCATGCAAATGCATAATTCAGTCTGAGCAGAAATAGGGATAAAACAAATCCCCAATGGCAATAGAGAGATCAAAAGCAGAGGCATGAATGGGCCCGGGCTGCCGGGTGTGGTGGTACGGCACCCTGGGCTGCAATGCCAGCCTGATAGCGTGTCGTGGGTTCGGATCCCATTCCCCGACGACCTTTGCTGCACATCACTCCCCATCTCTCTTCCCATTTCCTGTATTCACCATATTCCTGGCCCCGCCCCCAGCTTCCTGTTCATATCCTGAAAGAGGCGGAGGCTAAACAAGCTGGCCTGAAAAACCACAGATATAAAGAGCTAGATGCCTCGTTCGCCTCTGCAGTTAATTGGAGCGATGTGCAAGTTCTAGTCCGGACTTCCTGGAAAAACTAAGGGAACGCTGTCAGTCAAAGTGACTACTGGCCAATCACAGCGTGTCTTTTCCGGTACTTATCCAAGGACTACAATTCAATTCAACAGAGCCAGTTCCAATGTTGCGCTGCTCAGCTGTTCTCACAGGCTGCATACGTAAAGACCAGCCCCCACCTGCCTCTGGTTGGCTTACCGACTTCCGTATGTGTGACGCACGCGGAAGCAATGAACACGGAAGCGATGAAGATTCCCTTAGTTGCTCAATGCATACGCCCCCTAGCCGAAGGAGGCGTCTACCTTTCTATGTCTATGTGAAAAAACATCATTTGGTTTCCTGTGTGCTTGCATTAAAGTGTCAGTAGTTGGGCTCTGGGCTCTGAATTAACCTGTGTTGCCATGTCTGCTTATAATAAGCAATTTGTGTCTTTTAAAAAATATTTTTTAAACCAGTGGTTCCCAAATGCTTTCATATCAAGGATTAACAGATTAACATATTTCTCCACAATCGCAGTCCCCCACCTGAAAATATGTGGTGCCAGGGACCTCCACACAGATTTATGTTGTTCAAATGTTTCAAAAATATTCAAAATATTTTAGTATTTTTTTCCTCAATATTTTTTAAATAGCAAATATACAAGCTCGCAATGTGTCGCAATGTGACACATTGTGAGCTTGCTGATCTGCTATTAATGTAAATGTAAAGTAGTAAAACTGAGCCCGCTTCTGTTGGGCTTATTTCTTTGGCAAAATCCATGGCAACAGACAATTCCCTGTCACTTCCTTACTTGGGAGGAAGTGAAAAGATGTTTTTGAAGCAGCACACAGAGAGAAACTCTCTAGCGCCCTCTGTAAAAGGCAATGGCAGCCTCCATAGAGAGGGCCAGGAATAAGGTGAATAGGTCCTGTCAATAAAGGCATAAAAGCCCCAAAATGAAAATTTAAAAAATAAGAAAAAAAAAACCTACAGCAGGGGTCTTCAACGTTTTCAGTCCAAGGACCCCTTACTTGAGAAAGAGATGAAGCAAGGACCCTCACAACCTTAATAGATTCCATATACGTATATACATCTTTTGAACCACAATGATCTGTGTATTTTGTATTCTTGAACCATCAATACTTAATAAACTTGACCTTTCACTCTGTACTTAGTCTGCTCTTTTTCCCCTCTACATCAAAGCGCTTTGCCGGAAATAGCCGATCTACAAGCTCAACGCCTCGCAGATCTGCTATTTTTGGCTAAAGTTCTCCGAATATGGACGCTAGGTTTCAAGTGGTTAATACAAAAAAGGAGAAAAAAGGGTTTCTATCACTCAAAGATTTGGAGGACCCCCTGTAGTAACTCTGAGGACCCCCTAGGGGTCCCGGACCCCCTGTTGAAGACCCCTCACCCACAGGATACTGTCCAGCCCTCCACCCCTTCCCACTCACTTCAGCCAACACAAGAAATCTGGGGTGCCCACTGGCCTAGGCACATAACACATGCATGCTCCAATGGAGTCTGACAGCACGTCACAGGTTCGAATCCCAATCCCGACGACCTTTGCTGCATGCACTCCCCGTCTCACGCCCTACTGTGTACTATCAATAAGGGCAGAAAAGCCCCGAAAATATCTTTACACACGCACACACACACATACTAAAATCTGCCCCTCCGTTCCCCATTAAAACCCTGGTCAACCCCCCAAGTAACCTAAACTCTTCTCCCTCTTCATGGCTCCCAATTGTGCTCCGAATTGACTTTCAGATTTTACTGATGGCTTTCAAAGCCCCATCTCCCAGTTACATGTTAGATAGACTGGAACACAGCCTCGGATCCTCAGATAGGGCTCTTTGGGTTGTTCCTAAAACTCAGGTCATCGCCTGGAGTGATTGGGCTTATGCGGTCAACCTTTTATATCAAGGCTTTTTCATAGCTCCCTCATCCTTGCACTGATACTCTTCTTGCACCAATGTCTAGAACAGATCCCAGCTGCTATGCTCATGCACCTTATTTCGAAATCTCATGCACATAAAGATTTGGATGCTATTAAATATGTACATGTAGATAAGTATTTCTTTTTCTAATTCCTTTTTTTCTTTCCCTTGCCACTTTGCAACTTGCCATATATATCCCATAAAACCATTGCAAACCATCTTAACTTCCTTATATGTCCATAATGTAATGTATAACAACATAATAACGTTGGTTTAGGGAGTTGCACTGTCTTTTGCACGCATGATATACGTATGTCTATCCCAGTGTCAAGTGTTGTTAAATTCTGTAGACTCTCATAATATTTACTGTATACCTGATGCAATGTTATGTGAATATTACAACTACCAGTTGCTCAAATCAGTGTTATTGTGCTCTTGTTATCCACTTAAAACCCTATACTTTGTTGACCGTATTCATAAAGGCCCTATCGTGAGTTTGCGTCCCAGACTCTTCTCCAACCTGGCTCCCAAACTGTGGAACAAACTCCCCATTGCAGTTAGAACTAGCGGACTCACTCCTGAAATCTGAAGACTCGCCTCTTTAGACTCCACCTAAGCCCTTGGCACTTCACTTGCAACTGACCTACAGTATATACAGCATGACAACAAAATTGGTGATCTACAAGCACACAACAACGCATCACGTTGTGACAATATAGAGCTTGTAGATCAAGTATTTTCACAGAACTTTCACCACAGGATAGGCAGCGATGGATAAATAATTCACAAACTTAAACTTAAGTAAAATTATCAATACTGCAATGTAGAAATAGAGTAAGTATTGGTACCAAAATGAACTTAAAGTACTGATTGTGCAGAATGTTCCATTTAAAAATATATTAAAATCTTTTGAAAATAGCAGATCTACAAGCTCACAATGCGTATGGCGAGCATAGTGAGCTTGTAGATCAGCTATTTTCAAATGGCCAAAATGTATATAGGGTTGTATATAGTGGTTAATGTATGTTTTGTAATAATAATCAAAATCTGCCAAGTAGTTTTCCAAAACAAATTTAAATTGAAGTAAAAGTACTGAAAATTGGAAATACTCCAGTTAAAGTGGAAATACCTCAAAACTGTAGTAAGTACAGTACTTGATTACATGTACTTAGTTACTTTACACCACTGAGGATAGGGCCACTAGTGCTCAAGTGTTAAAATATATACATATCGTCACTGTTGGGCAGAAACCTCGTATCTCAAGTTTCAAATTTGTATGTTTTTTCACAAAGTTAAGCCCTGCTTCATCGTACAAGGCCGTCGCACAAAGGTAGTGAAAACAGCAGATCTAACAAGCACACAACGCCTCGCGGTGCGAGGCGTTGTGTGCTTGTAGATCGGCTGTTTTCACTAGTTTAAATCATTTTTAAAATGATAAATGCAAAACGTGTCCTCCACTATTAGGGAGGACATGTATAGTAGTGAATTTCTTTGGGTACAATTGACCGTGAGCTCTTTAAGAAGATAGGGTGCGGGTTTTGGGGTGACGATAACAAAGAGGTGTGTGTGTTGTGTTGTCAGTGTGAGTGCAGTGCAATAAATGAACATGTTAGACTGCGCACCCAAAGTGAGAAGTTGCAATACCTTAATTCTTGCAATCCCTGCAGTAACACCTGTGAACCTGCCTGTCTAACACAAAAATGTTATAAATAATACTGAGAATACTAATAAAAACAGTTTCAAATGTAAAAAAAAAAGAAAAGGAAAAAAACTTCCCCATCAAGATTCGGCAGGCCCCCTGTAGTAACTCTGAGGACCCCCTAGGGGTCCCGGACCCCCTGTGGAAGACCCCTGGGTATTTGCTACTACTCATTTTTGCCTTCAGAGCCCAGTTACAACAACTTTAATGCTTCAGTTATGATCTAATTTAACATTGCTCTGGAGCAGGAGCAAAGCGATTATAGGCTCAGGGGTCTGTTTGGGGGGTCCCAGGTGCGGAAAGACGCCAACCAAAAGTCAGAAAGGTTATTCTGGCTGCTTTAAAAGTGTAATAAATGAACTCAGGATGTTTTAAAACCTGCAAAACAACTCTAATATTATGAAAATGGGACATTAACTGGCTGGCGTACTGTTCAGAGGCAGCCATCTTGGAAACATGGCAGCCATTTTTATTTTTCAGTGTCTAACGTGTTTTATCATAGGAACAACCCCTAAGGAGTACTTGTGAAAAGTTTTAGATTTCTTTCCACTTGTGAAGTATTTTAGTGCAAAAATGCATTTATCTGCCCCGCTAATATATATCCCATAAAACCATTGCAAACCATCTTAACTTCCTTATATGTCCATAATATGTATAACAACATAATAACGTTGGTTTAGGGAGTTGCACTGTCTTTTGCACGCATGATATACGTATGTCTATCCCAGTGTCAAGTGTTGTTAAATTCTGTAGACTCTCATAATATTTACTGTATACCTGAATGAAATGCTTGGGCTCCCGAGTCTACTGTATACCTGATGCAATGTTATGTGAATATTACAACTACCAGTTGCTCAAATCAGTGTTATTGTGCTCTTGTTATCCACTTAAAACCCTATACTTTGTTGACCGTATTCATAAAGGCCCTATCGCGAGTTTGCGTCCCAGACTCTTCTCCAACCTGGCTCCCAAACTGTGGAACAAACTCCCCATTGCAGTTAGAACTAGCGGACTCACTCCTGAAATCTGAAGACTCGCCTCTTTAGACTCCACCTAAGCCCTTAGCACTTCACTTGCAACTGACCTACAGTATATACAGCATGACAACAAAATTGGTGATCTACAAGCACACAACAACGCATCACGTTGTGACAATATAGAGCTTGTAGATCAAGTATTTTCACAGAACTTTCACCACAGGATAGGCAGCGATGGATAAATAATTCACAAACTTAAACTTAAGTAAAATTATCAATACTGCAATGTAGAAATAGAGTAAGTATTGGTATCAAAATGAACTTAAAGTACTGATTGTGCAGAATGTTCCATTTAAAAATATATTAAAATCTTTTGAAAATAGCAGATCTACAAGCTCACAATGCGTATGGCGAGCATAGTGAGCTTGTAGATCAGCTATTTTCAAATGGCCAAAATGTATATAGGGTTGTATATAGTGGTTAATGTATGTTTTGTAATAATAATCAAAATCTGCCAAGTAGTTTTCCAAAACAAATTTAAATTGAAGTAAAAGTACTGAAAATTGGAAATACTCCAGTTAAAGTGGAAATACCTCAAAACTGTAGTAAGTACAGTACTTGATTACATGTACTTAGTTACTTTACACCACTGAGGATAGGGCCACTAGTGCTCAAGTGTTAAAATATATACATATCGTCACTGTTGGGCAGAAACCTCATATCTCAAGTTTCAAATTTGTATGTTTTTTCACAAAGTTAAGCCCTGCTTCATCGTACAAGGCCGTCGCACAAAGGTAGTGAAAACAGCAGATCTAACAAGCACACAACGCCTCGCGGTGCGAGGCGTTGTGTGCTTGTAGATCGGCTGTTTTCACTAGTTTAAATCATTTTTTAAATGATAAATGCAAAACGAACGGTTTTGGACATACAAGGTTTTCACCCGACAACGACGATATATATTTTTTGCATCCAGAATGTCAGTGTGCCTCAGCTTCCCCATACCAGTGTTATGTGCCCTCTGCAGCACAGCACTATCAGTTACCTGTTTTCACTAGATTGTTATCAGTACCTATGCCCTGTGGTCCCCTTATCTGCCCTGTGAATACTCCTCTTGACCTGTGTGTTCTTAATGGTCTCTAAACACCAACACCTGGATGGCCAGGCATCTGTGAAAAGAGATTGAATGTGTGTGTGTGTGTGTGTGTGTGTGTGTGTGTGTGTGTGTGTGTGTGTGTGTGTGTGTGTGTGTGTGTGTGTGTGTGTGTGTGTGTGTGTGTGTGTGTGTGATTGCACACAAACATGCTCTGTATGCGTGAATGTGTCTTGATAAGGGGAGCTCCACATGTGCTCTTAAATGGTCTCTAAGGGCGAATTCACACTGCGGTCGCGTGTGCGCACTCGAGACCACTTGGCAGATGTTTTGATAGTGTGAAGGCTGCGTACTGTTCCCCGAAATGCATCACCACACCGTACCCGAGACCGCCTCGGAAGGTAGTCTGGAGTCCGTTTGATGCGTCCTCGGGAACGGTGCGCTGCAATGTGAAGCCATCGTTCCAAAAACAAGTAAGTTCAAGTGGCAATGCTGCTGCTAGGATGAAAATACCAAGGATTGGTCTGTGACGTCACTATTAAGATACCAAGGATGCACCAGTGACGTTACTGTTATACGATGATTACGGATGACGTTACATTGTGATGTTTCAAAGACAGTCAGCACACACTGCTTTGGTTGTGTGTTGTTGTTCTGTTATTACAACACAAGATAACGTCAGGAACACAGTCAAACTTTAATATTCATTCTAAATTCTGACAAGACTCTTCTTCTGTGACATGACATTCTATATCTCCCAAAGCCCCATAGTCAACAGCGCCCCCGGGAGGCACACACATACCATTACAGTTGAATGAAGTGTACTCCAGGCATGGAAGAATCTTGGCCAATGTGAATGCTGGTCAGCGGAGACCAGGCAACCGTTTCGGGAACAGTTAGAATCAATAGGACCGCATGTGAATCCACCCTATAAGAAACCAGTGGTTCTGAAACAGTTTGGGCCCTATAAGATATGTTTTTCTTTTACAGCACTCCAATTTACAGTATAATGTTACTTTTCTCTCTAGCACTTTACATTCATGGCATATTTTTACTGTTGTATTATTTGTTGTGGGGTTAGGGGGTTAGGGGATGGTGACCACAAAAGTCAAATGCACACAGTGGAAGGCATACTGTATCATTCATTTTGTGATTTCAATCTCTTGAAAATCAATGTTTTTGGACTTATATTCTGGATGCTTTATTTTGCCTAAGTGCCTTGCTACACGGATGACTTTGGCGTCAGGGAGAGTATTAGTGCGCAATCTGCGCATGCGCCGAAACATGTTTACTCGAATATGTATCTACTGTTAGTGGGAACTGAACCCGGGCCTTAGTGATCGTAGCCATGCTGCCCTACCGACTGAGCTAGCGAAACCTGGCTTTTGGTGTTTTTATCTTTGACAACGTGGGTACTAATGCAACGTGGACACTGTTAAAGTCCCTTTGCGCCGCATTCGGACGCAGATGCAGTCCCCTAGTCAAAATTCTGTCCATAACGGCACATAACTCAGTAGCGCCGCTGAGTCGATTTTTTGGACTATAGGGTTAGGTACAGACTCAGTGAGCACAGTCTTGCAATCGAGAAATGACGTCACAGGCATACCTGGCTCCCTAGAGAAAACAGACTTTGCACCCACTGCACACAAAATGAAGTGGAAACTGAGCTACACTTTCTAACCACCTGTCCGCTGTACCAAGACATCAGAGACACATACTTCCCACAGATCATAACCACCCAAGGAGAGTTTCAAAATATGACCAATGATGAAAAACTCCCATACCTGCTGGGGGAAGTAAAACAATGTGCAAACACAGCAGCAAGATTCGTGAGCTGCTGTGATAAGAGAAGGATATCAAATGGAACCCAACCACCTTAAAAACCATTGTATATATATCACTGCTCTGCCTGCACGTTACCGTGATGCATGAAAACTGTTTTCACCTGTACATATTTTGTTCTGATTGTATTGTATTGTGTACACTTCTGCTTTGGCAATGTAAACGTATGTTTTCTCATGCCAATAAAGCCCTTTGAATTGAAAATTGAATTGAAAGTTAAGGGATATTGGACAATTTCAAATATTATCAAGTATTCAGCGGTACCCCTGAACTGGTGTCACCCTAGGGTGCCATATGGTTTGGCTTTTCAAAATCAATCATCAGTAAATCATCATCAATAAATCTGACCCTAATTCACATATTGACACTTGTGTGATATATATATATATATATATATATATATATATATATATTATATATATATATATATATTTGGCTGCCTCCGGTACGATAATTCAACATTCCCCATCTGGCAACACTGCATGGCACCACTTTGAAAAACCCTGCACTAAGCACTTCAGGACGGAGAAGCTTCTCTGAAAAATTATGGATCTCCAACTACGTCGGCTCGACACTACACGCCGGTAGCACGACAGCTAGCCGGTCTGACAGCTACCCGGCGTCACAGCACTAGCACTTGTCGGGTTTGACAGCTAGGCTACTCTATCCCCCACTACCGCGGACAGAGAAGAGACCACCCGACAGACCCTTCCAACGCATTAGGCCCAGTCTCTGGGCCTTGCGGGTAAGTCCCGTTCCTGATCCTGCTGAACTGACTGCCTTACCTTTTCTACTCACCTTTTCTAATCAGCGGGCCACTTTGTGGCCCATGCGAGTACGTCCTGCCCTGAGCCGCCACTATTAAATCTTACCTCACTGCTATATTACTCCTGCCTACTACAAAATCACTTTTACTGGCCCCAGTTATCTTTCTCCCATAGGAAACATGCCTGCAGCACTTACCCAAAGTCCCGACTGTGACAGCTGCCTCCGCCTGACTCTGATGGTGTCCGAGCTGGAGGGAAGAGTGTCCAGGCTCTACCAGATCCGCGAGGATGAGACCATGCTGGACTCCCTGCTCAACTGTCCGGGGGACATCGCCTCCATCCTGGGACCTGAGCCCCAGCTCAACGATACCGTCCCTGCGCGGAGCCCCGTTCCTACTGCGGCTACTGGCTTCGCCACCTCAGCTCCTACTACTGATCTGGACTCCACGATCCCAATGAGCCTGAACCAGGACGGCTGCTGGGTCCGGCAAGCCGCTGACCCGAGCCGAGAGCTTCCAATCTGCTCCACTCCAGTCCCATGGAAGACGGCCGGTGGCCGTGTAGAAACTCGCTTGCCTCCCCCGCAAGCATCCATAGTCGCCACCTCTAATAGATTCTCCATCCTGGAACAGGACTGTCCCAAATTGCCTGTCCCCGCCGACAACGCCCCCACACCGTCCTCGGAGCCGGGGGCTACTCACCGGCTACCTGGGGGACGTGTCCCCTCCACCTCCAACCGTGGCCAGCTGCTGCGAGAGGCTGCGTACTGTGAGACTCTTCTTCTGTGACATGACATTCTATATCTCCCAAAGCCCCATAGTCAACAGCGCCCCCGGGAGGCACACACATACCATTACAGTTGAATGAAGTGTACTCCAGGCATGGAAGAATCTTGGCCAATGTGAATGCTGGTCAGCGGAGACCAGGCAACCGTTTCGGGAACAGTTAGAATCAATCGGACCGCATGTGAATCCACCCTATAAGAAACCAGTGGTTCTGAAACAGTTTGGGCCCTATAAGATATGTTTTTCTTTTACAGCACTCCAATTTACAGTATAATGTTACTTTTCTCTCTAGCACTTTACATTCATGGCATATTTTTACTGTTGTATTATTTGTTGTGGGGTTAGGGGGTTAGGGGATGGTGACCACAAAAGTCAAATGCACACAGTGGAAGGCATACTGTATCATTCATTTTGTGATTTCAATCTCTTGAAAATCAATGTTTTTGGACTTATATTCTGGATGCTTTATTTTGCCTAAGTGCCTTGCTACACGGATGACTTTGGCGTCAGGGAGAGTATTAGTGCGCAATCTGCGCATGCGCCGAAACATGTTTACTCGAATATGTATCTACTGTTAGTGGGAACTGAACCCGGGCCTTAGTGATCGTAGCCATGCTGCCCTACCGACTGAGCTAGCGAAACCTGGCTTTTGGTGTTTTTATCTTTGACAACGTGGGTACTAATGCAACGTGGACACTGTTAAAGTCCCTTTGCGCCGCATTCGGACGCAGATGCAGTCCCCTAGTCAAAATTCTGTCCATAACGGCACATAACTCAGTAGCGCCGCTGAGTCGATTTTTTGGACTATAGGGTTAGGTACAGACTCAGTGAGCACAGTCTTGCAATCGAGAAATGACGTCACAGGCATACCTGGCTCCCTAGAGAAAACAGACTTTGCACCCACTGCACACAAAATGAAGTGGAAACTGAGCTACACTTTCTAACCACCTGTCCGCTGTACCAAGACATCAGAGACACATACTTCCCACAGATCATAACCACCCAAGGAGAGTTTCAAAATATGACCAATGATGAAAAACTCCCATACCTGCTGGGGGAAGTAAAACAATGTGCAAACACAGCAGCAAGATTCGTGAGCTGCTGTGATAAGAGAAGGATATCAAATGGAACCCAACCACCTTAAAAACCATTGTATATATATCACTGCTCTGCCTGCACGTTACCGTGATGCATGAAAACTGTTTTCACCTGTACATATTTTGTTCTGATTGTATTGTATTGTGTACACTTCTGCTTTGGCAATGTAAACGTATGTTTTCTCATGCCAATAAAGCCCTTTGAATTGAAAATTGAATTGAAAGTTAAGGGATATTGGACAATTTCAAATATTATCAAGTATTCAGCGGTACCCCTGAACTGGTGTCACCCTAGGGTGCCATATGGTTTGGCTTTTCAAAATCAATCATCAGTAAATCATCATCAATAAATCTGACCCTAATTCACATATTGACACTTGTGTGATATATATATATATATATATATATATATATATTATATATATATATATATATTTGGCTGCCTCCGGTACGATAATTCAACATTCCCCATCTGGCAACACTGCATGGCACCACTTTGAAAAACCCTGCACTAAGCACTTCAGGACGGAGAAGCTTCTCTGAAAAATTATGGATCTCCAACTACGTCGGCTCGACACTACACGCCGGTAGCACGACAGCTAGCCGGTCTGACAGCTACCCGGCGTCACAGCACTAGCACTTGTCGGGTTTGACAGCTAGGCTACTCTATCCCCCACTACCGCGGACAGAGAAGAGACCACCCGACAGACCCTTCCAACGCATTAGGCCCAGTCTCTGGGCCTTGCGGGTAAGTCCCGTTCCTGATCCTGCTGAACTGACTGCCTTACCTTTTCTACTCACCTTTTCTAATCAGCGGGCCACTTTGTGGCCCATGCGAGTACGTCCTGCCCTGAGCCGCCACTATTAAATCTTACCTCACTGCTATATTACTCCTGCCTACTACAAAATCACTTTTACTGGCCCCAGTTATCTTTCTCCCATAGGAAACATGCCTGCAGCACTTACCCAAAGTCCCGACTGTGACAGCTGCCTCCGCCTGACTCTGATGGTGTCCGAGCTGGAGGGAAGAGTGTCCAGGCTCTACCAGATCCGCGAGGATGAGACCATGCTGGACTCCCTGCTCAACTGTCCGGGGGACATCGCCTCCATCCTGGGACCTGAGCCCCAGCTCAACGATACCGTCCCTGCGCGGAGCCCCGTTCCTACTGCGGCTACTGGCTTCGCCACCTCAGCTCCTACTACTGATCTGGACTCCACGATCCCAATGAGCCTGAACCAGGACGGCTGCTGGGTCCGGCAAGCCGCTGACCCGAGCCGAGAGCTTCCAATCTGCTCCACTCCAGTCCCATGGAAGACGGCCGGTGGCCGTGTAGAAACTCGCTTGCCTCCCCCGCAAGCATCCATAGTCGCCACCTCTAATAGATTCTCCATCCTGGAACAGGACTGTCCCAAATTGCCTGTCCCCGCCGACAACGCCCCCACACCGTCCTCGGAGCCGGGGGCTACTCACCGGCTACCTGGGGGACGTGTCCCCTCCACCTCCAACCGTGGCCAGCTGCTGCGGTCAGCCATCAAAAGACGCTCGGGGAGGCCGATGCCCGCCATCCTCTCCCCCTCGCTGAAGGCCGCCGACAGCCTCGCTTCACAAAAAGTTGCCCCAGCCACTGTCGCCCAAGCGACGGCTCATTCGCTGCCTTCCACCATAGACCCGTTGCCCCCGATAAACAGTAGTCCACACACAGCCCTCCCCTCGTCACCCGCTCCTCTTCCTCTGTTTTCTCCCACCATGGCCATTGTCGGGGACTCGATCATAAAACATGTCCAATTTGCAAATGCACAAACCCACTGTTTTCCTGGTGCGACTACTTTTGATATCCTCACGAAACTCCCTGGCATCCTGGTTTCACTCCCGTCCACAATCACCAGTATTCTCCTCCATATTGGTACAAATGATCGCCGCTCAGAGGAATGCAGGTCTAACTTCACCAAGATTCTCACGCTGCTCAATAACTCTGGTTTATCCGTCCATATCTCCGGTCCTCTCCCCACGCACAATCGCGGTGAAATTGGTCTCAGCCGTGTAACGTCACTCCATTACTGGCTTCATTCCGTCTGTCATTTCACCAATGTCCACTACATCCCAAACTTTTTCCTGTTTTGGGATCGCCCCTCGTTTTTCATATCCGACGGTTTACACCCAAACCGACTGGGGTGTAAATTATTAATTAATAATTTGCGCCGTTCCGTGGCTGCCCACCGTTCACAACAAAACTGACTCCTTGCTCCGTCTGACCTGGTTGTTTACACCCCCCCCACGACCAACTCTGGTCAGCTCCCTCCAAGCGCCATATGCCGCAACACTGCCCCCTTATGGCCGGGCGGACCTTCCACTGTAAATTCCTCTATCAGATACCCTATTTCCAACATCATAAATCCAACTGCCCTATCTATCTCCGTTTTAATTACTCACCACTCCAGAAATACACACTCCCACCACCAAAATGGTGTGGTTCCCCGAAACCTTAGTCAATTAATTCAAGCCCCCCCAACTTCACAACGACCCTCCAATAATGCCAAATTTGCACTACTGAACATCAGGTCACTTAACAATAAACAATTCACTTGCAACGACTTCATCACTACAAATAATATAGATTTCCTTTTACTTACAGAGACCTGGCTGAAAAATGATTTTAGCTTGCTAAATGCAGCCTCTCCTCCCACCCACACCTACCTTCAGAAATCTAGGCTCTCCAGTCGTGGACGTCGTGGTCGTGGAGGTGGTGTGGCCATCATTTATAATTCTAGCTTCACCTGTACTCCTATCTCATTTGGAGACTTTGATTCATTTGAATACTTGGCTATCTGCTTTAAGCAGCAGTCTACTTTGTGCATTCTAGTCTATCGTCCTCCTAAACCCAATATTTCCTTTATCACTGAATTTTCTGATCTGTTGTTACTCGCCATGCCCAAATTTGTACAAGTAATTCTTCTAGGAGACTTCAACATTCATATATGCTGCCCCAATAATGTCCTTGCTGGGGATTTCACCACCCTTGTGGACTCTTTTGATTTTTTTGTGCACCCGACTGGGCCCACTCATGACAGAGGACATACTCTTGACTTGGTATTGTCCTCTGGGGTTAGTATCTCAAACTTAGAAACCAGCCGATTGGGTGTATCGGATCATTACACTATCACTTTTAACGCACTGAATTCTCCTCCCCCCTTGCCACTTCTAGCCCCTACACGCTCTCGCATTATTAACCCCCTAACCGCCAGTAAATTTAGGTCTGTTTTTATTTCCTCTGTTACTGCTCCAGCTGCATGTGACTCAACTGACCATCAGCTTAATTATTTTAACAGCATTTGTCAAACCACCCTAGATTCTGTAGCCCCTTTCAAAACAAAGGCCCACCCATCCAAGTTAGTGTCACCCTGGCTCAATGACCAGACTCGGGCCCTGAGAAGGGAACTGAGGAAAATTGAACGCAAATGGAAGACCTCCAAGTTAGTCGTCTTCTATGAGCGCTTGAAAGAACTTCTGAAGGGCTACAACGAAGCAGTCACAGTTGCAAGATCACTTTACTTCTCGAATCTTATCTCCAATAATTACCAGAACTCCCGCACCTTATTTAGGACAATTGAACAGGTAGTAGGAGCCCCCCAAAACCCCAACCTACAAGCCTCCCCAGAACGCTGTGAACAATTTCTCAGTTTCTTCACTAACAAAATTAACTCCATTAGATCTCAATTGATGAACACACAGCATGCACCAGCAGTGCCCATTCAAATTGTTACAGTAGCTGCCTCTCCACTCACCTCCTTTACCCAAATATCCATGGCTACTCTCCTGGACATTATTGGTCACATGAAGCCCTCTTCTTGTCCCCTAGACATTATCCCCACCACTCTCCTCAAAGAGATTTTACCCACTGTCGCCCCCCACATCCTGTCAGTTGTCAACAGCTCCCTTTCCTCTGGCTCCGTCCCTCCTTATTTTAAAATGGCTCTGGTCTCTCCATTTCTTAAAAAACCCAACCTTGACCCCTCCTCTCTGACCAGCTATAGACCTATATCTAAGCTCCCCTTTCTTTCAAAAGTCTTAGAGAAGGTTGTTTTTACCCAGCTGGTCACCCACCTGAGTGGAAACAACCTCTTTGAAAAATTTCAGTCGGGTTTTCGGGCCCTCCACAGCACGGAGACGGCCCTCCTGAAGGTTGTGAACGACCTCCTCATGGCGGCAGACTTAGGTAAATCCTCCGTCCTCGTCCTCCTAGATCTGACCGCAGCTTTTGACACCATTGACCACTCTGTCCTTATCGACCGTCTGGATAAATGTGTGGGCATTACTGGCTCCGCCCTAAATTGGTTCCATTCTTATCTGAGCGACAGACATTTCTCTGTACGCATTGGCGAGGCGTCCTCGTCCAAGGCCCATTTACATTGTGGCGTCCCCCAGGGATCAATTTTGGGTCCCATCCTCTTCTCCCTTTACCTACTCCCTCTGGGAAACATTATTCGGGCTCACAACATAGATTTCCACTGCTATGCTGACGATACGCAGTTATATCTACCCATCAGCCCTGACGACAACCTCAGCATAGCTAATCTCCACTCCTGTTTAGCCGATATCAAACATTGGATGACCAATAACTTTCTGCAATTGAACGACGCAAAGTGTGAAATTATAATGTTTAACCCGCCCCAAGACCCGACTCCTATAATAAATAATTTGGGCCCATTGCTACCTAACCTACAACCCACGGTCAGAAATTTGGGTGTATTTCTTGATACAGACCTCTCCCTTGAACCCCATATTAAAAAAGTTGTCCAAACCTCATTCTACCATCTCAGGAATATAGTCAAAATTAAATCCTTTCTATCCACCCCCGACCTGACAAAAGTCATCCATGCATTTATCTATTCCCGCCTCGACTACTGTAATTCACTGTACTCTTGCCTGTCCAAAAAATCTATTCACCGCCTCCAACTCATCCAAAATGCAGCTGCCCGGCTTTTAACTGGTACCAGAAGATTCGACCATATTACACCTATCTTAGCCGCCCTACACTGGTTACCCATTTCTTTTAGAATTGATTTTAAAATTTCACTCATCACATACAAGGCCTTATCCGGCCTCGCACCCTCCTATATCTCCGACCTACTCGACCCCTATGTGCCATCTCGGACTCTCAGATCCTCAGGTAAAGGTCTCCTGACTATTCCCACCTGCAACTACATCACAAGAGGTGAGCGGGCTTTTGTTTTCAGAGCACCTACGCTTTGGAATGCTCTACCCGAAGAAATAAGACTAGCGGATTCTCTGCCCCGTTTTAAATCACTGTTAAAAACACACCTCTTTAGAGCTGCCTTCAACCTTTAACACTCGAGAGTTCTTAAACTATGTTTTTATTGTTTGGCTGTGTTTTTTTCTTATTCTCTTTTCTATTGCTGATATGTTTTCGTTGTATTGATAATGCTGATTTACTTTTTTATTTTTATTTTCTTATTGCACTATTGCATTTTCTGTCAAGCACTTTGTGACGTTGTCTTAAAAAGCGCTATACAAATAAAGTTTATTATTATTATTATTATAAAAAGAAACTAAAAAAAATCCTAATTATTTGTGTGTGTGTGTGTGTGTGTGTGTGTGTGTGTGTGTGTGTGTGTGTGTGTGTGTGTGTGTGTGTGTGTGTGTGTGTGTGCGAGAGAGAGAAAATACCCAAATTGGGTTGTTTTTAACCCAGCATTTTTTACAGTAGGCCTATGTGAGACATTGAAAAAGTTGCAGTGAAACTCATTACGTGAACAACATTTACCTCAAAGTTGAATCATGAAGACCTATTGATAAAAGTACCTTTAATACATTTATCACACAGGCAGCTCTCTCTCTCTCTCCCTCCCCCCACCCCTCTCTCTCTCTCTCTCTCCCTCCCCCCACCCCTCTCTCTCTCTCTCTCTCTCTCTCCCTCCCCCCACCCCTCTCTCTCTCTCTCTCTCTCTCTCTCCCTCCCCCCACCCCTCTCTCTCTCTCTCTCTCCCTCCCCCCACCCCTCTCTCTCTCTCTCTCTCTCTCCCTCCCCCCACCCCTCTCTCTCTCTCTCTCTCTCCCTCCCCCCACCCCTCTCTCTCTCTCTCTCTGTCTCTGTCCATGTTCGTTGCACTGGGTTCCCTGGAGACGGCAGAGACATCTCCTAAAGAACACCTGCCCTTGCCAGAGTGCTTGACCTATTTCCACTGCGCTTCCCTGCCTCCGTCCATATCCCTCGCTGTACTGCAGAGGCTACAGGGAAACGGCTAATCCCGTTGACTCCAGCAGAGCTTGATGTAATGCACCTGTGATCTGGTTATCGGCTCCCCATCTCTGGCAGCTTCCTTGTGGATAGAGCGACTGTTCCCCAACTGGAAGGTGACAGGTTTGACATGTGGGCTAGGGGCTACAGTATATCACGCCGAAACAGCCTCATAAGTTAGACACCAAAACCTGTCTCCGTGTGCGTGTCTGTCTACATTAACGACTTTCAGCCTGGCATCCCTATTTTGGGGCATGTCGTTCAAGGTGAAAAGTTTCAAAGATTTGTTTTCTTTTTTTTTTTAAGTGAAAAAAGCACTCATGTCATGACACATTTGAGCTGGCAGATCTGCTGTATTCACCAATTTGGAAATAGGGCTTAACCCTTATGTTCAGTTCGAATTCACTTCACCTTAGTTCAGTTCGCGGGTCAAGTACATTTTTATATTATTGTTTTTTAAACCAAATATCCCCCGAGTCAAAATGTCCCACGAACCGCATTAGAGAATCCAAAAATAGAAGAATCTTTAAGGCCAGTGAGTTTTTTCATTTAGCAGTGGTTAGTGGAAATGCTTTGTGCATTGTGCTTTGTGAATGTTTACTGTGTTTGCCTTTCCTCATTGGAAACACTTTATATAACCTACTCTGTAATAGTCCGGGCATTTCGGGCAGTATTTTGATGGAATCGTGCACATGATAAAAGCATGACATGTGGCACACAGTTATAACATGCCATATGAACATTTTTGGCTATAGGGACATCACATAATTGTCTTCGGAAACTTGTGGGAGCCAATCAAAGTTGGGGTCTAAAAGACTTTACTATACAGTAAAATAATACAAAAAATAAATATGCTTTAAGTAGCATGTGAAGGGTCAAACTAGGGTTTTTTCACGATTCTGAATCCAATGCAAGCATTTGTTTCGCACAAAAAACATTCCTTGGGCTAAAAACGGCCCCGATAAAACTATGGTTTACTGTAGTGATGACTCTGAGTCATCACTTTTCACAGTTTTGTGGGGTCCGTTTTTTTTTAAAGGAATGATTTTTGCCACGATCTTTGCCCGAAACGCTCAGACTATAAAACATGTTTGATTGAATCAGGTTGAATCAGGTTTTTTGTCAGCCTGTGCCCAGTCAAACCCCTCTGCAGGTGTCAGAACTGCTCCCGTTTCAACATCTGAGAACCTTTACTTTTTGGATAAGATGTGGGGAGAAAGGTAACAATTTCTATACAGGAGGAAAATACCCAGAAAAACTTTTTTTTCTGGGTATTTAAGTAGGATGTGAGAGGTCTAACTAGGGGTTTGTCATTTTCCTCCTGTATAGAAAGTCGATGGGAGCCCAACTTGATGTGCAAAATATGGCGCTTTTAGACTGATTAGCAGTGCTAATCAGTTATCAGTATATAATACCCTGTATATGTATATAATAGGGTTATAATGCTAATCAGTTACTAATTTCGTGCTAATTTAGCACAAAATTACCATTCTATCTCCCTAAGGCCCCCGACTATTCTTGGAGCTAACAATATAGTGGAGGGAGAGGTTCCGATCGGAGCTAGAGTAGGCCTATGTGGTGCTATTCTACTGGGTACTGTGATGCTGTTATTTTATCGGCAGTTGTCAGATTCATCTTCTCTTGGGCCTTGGTTTCTTTGTTGTTTTATGTGTTATGTGTTTGTATTTAAATAGCTTATACTAAATGTGTGGCACATGCCTGGGGGCAGGGGTCATTGCCATGCTGTCGTGTGTTGGACATTTTTGTCAAAATTCTATTTTTGCCAAGGACATACAAAAGAGCAGACAATAATATTACCAGAAACCAAATACCCGTCCCGTAGGGACGGGTCCATTTGGTTTCTTTGTGCACTCTCAGAGTAATGGGGGTCCTTGAAAATAAAAAGGTTAGATAACCACTGTCCTGGACTCCTATGTGCCATATAGTAAATTATAAGTCATAAATATACTGAAGAAATGACAACATTATAATATTAGATGCCTCAGAGCGACAAGTGACATCAGGGCTGTGGACATCAGGGATGGTGGTATCAGGGATCTCCATATATGGGCATAAAAGGGATTGTTCCCCTGGCATCACAGGGATCCCCATATCTCCATATGGGCATAAAGGGGATTTGTTCCCCCTGGCATCACAGGGATCTCTCTAACAGGGCATCATTAATATTGAGGGGGGACTCCATATATCAGGGGACTCCATATATTGGCATAAAAGGGATTCTGTTAGTGTAGTCCGGCTGCCGACTTAGCATTTATGGCATAGGTATGATATTTGGTATATATTTTTTTTTATTGGCCTAAAATGTTGTCTATATATATATGTCACGGTTTGTTAGAGAAACAGGACGGTCGAGAAACGGAGCACTCGTGGTGCCGCACGGGGCGGAACAAGCGGTCGCCCACAACAACGTCCTCCAGGCGGGGCCGCTCGATTGTCCACGACATTGCAAGCGGCGCGAAGGCCAGCGGACCTTGGTCCTGCTCTTCGCCCCCGAGCGCCGCAGGCGCGAGTGGCCAGTTACGAAGCCGTGGTGAATGCAATCGTTATATTTATGCCCAGGCCGTAAGGCCTGGGCAAGCCCACGATAAACGCTCATAGTAAGCTAATGGCTAAGCTAATGGCTAAGCTAATGGCTAAACACCGCCCAGCTAGGCTAGTAAATAAAGAGAGTCGCAAACGAGTGACGTCAGCGCCTGCACTAGTGAATGGCTGTCTATGGGCTGTCGTCGCCATCTGGTGGTGATTAGTGTGTGGTGAACACAAAACAAGCGCTCTTACAATGAACGTCCTGAGTTACCTAAACATACTGTAACATATACATTCATGAAACCACCTGCTGACCACCTATCAGCATTGAGCAATTTTATTTATTTATGTCTACACGGACGGACGAACACGGACAAGCTGTGACATTTCTTATAGTAAACTGTGGCCTTCAGTCGCAATTTAAAAAAAGAAAAATTGCCACGGACGAGGCCTAGTCTTGCCATGGACACATTTTTGTCCCTCTACGGACACATTGAAGAAATGCAGACACAAATTGGTTTTAAATAAGTGGTGCTATGAGTGTGTGGGGCTGGAATCCATTTGCTTTTAAGTCTTCCTAATTATTCCACGCATCTTGTTAGCAGGTGAAGTTGAGTCCAATCATCAGTTTCACTTCTATCATAATCACCTGCTGCTGCCTCTCCTACGGTTCAACCTTGCTGCTGGTGCTGCTATATGACACCTGGATTTACCTCCGGGGATCAATAAAGTTTTATCTCGTCCATTTGATCTTGTCTTAATTTCCCATTTTGTGAACCCATGGCCTTTCCTCTAGTGCAGGGGTCTTCAATGTTTTCAGGCCAGGGACCCCTTAGTTGAGAGATGAAGCAGGGACCCCAACAACCTTTTCATAGATTCCATATAGTTTCATCATTTGACAGCACAATCATCAGTGTATTTTGGATTCATGTCAATTTGTGTTATCATTATTATAATATCTGTTCATATAATACTTAATAAACTTGACCTTTCACTCTGTACTTAGTCTGCTCTTTTTCCCCTCTACCCCAAACCTCTTTGCCGAAAATAGCCAATCTACAGTACAAGCTCAAAGCGCCTCGCAGTGCGAGGCGTTGTGAGCTCGTAGATCGGCTATTTTTGGCTAAAGTTCTCAGAATATGGATGCTAGGGTTCAAGTGGTTAATATATAAGAGGAGAAAAAAAGTTTCTATCACACTAAGATTTGGAGGACCCCTAACTCTGAGGACCCCCTAGGGGTCCCAGACGGAAGACCCCTGCTCTAGTGCCACCCTTAGACTAAACATTCTAATTGCACATAACATATGATAGATAGATAGTCTAAATGGCGGATTGCCATGTGAACCAAATTCCAATACCCAAATCTCTGCTCACTCCCTCACTCGGTCCTCCAGCTGAATTCATCCACTGCCAGAGTAAATAAATAAATAATCCCAGCCTACTAGCAATTTCTCGTTTTTTCTCCTTACCTTTTCAAGTAGTCACCGAATACCATCCCCAGATCGTTTGCTAAACATTTTTTTGACTCCAGCAGAGTCACAGGTTTTCTCTGTGCTTCCATATATTATTTTGTTTGCATTTTGACCACCCGTTCTCAAGTTATTGGCCGCTGAATATAGCATGTCTGGCCAAAAATACAGAGGAAAACAGGCGAGAAAACTTTTTTTTTTTCAAATACTATTTTTTTTTCTTCAAAATAATAAATAATAAAAAACTAGTATTTAAACTGGAAATAGTGTGTGTAATGGACATTTGCTTTTGGAGGAGCCAAGACTGCAGAGCGAGTGAGCTCTCCATCTCCAAGCCATGAAACTTGGTGAGCACGATCATGTCCTCTAGCTGATGAGCCCTAACCCCATGACCTTTTCTTTAGCACCACCCTCAGGCCAAAATGTAAACTTTGCACGCAGGATATTTCAATCTGATGTGCAGATTGCAGGTTGAATACTACTGATCCGGTTGACCTCATGGCATATCCCTCTGGCGCCACCCTTAGCAAGGGTGTTCTGTTGGGTTTAAGGAGTGGCACAGATTCTAGGTGCTGCTAAGGCTTTAGTCTTGTTTTTTGAGGACCAGCATAATCGTAAGGGAGCGTGTCAAAATTGCGACAACATTTGTTCGAGGTTCCATTTGTTCGACGCTGGTGAATGTTAACCTGGTGAAATGCTAACCTGCCAACGCTGGTGAATGCTAACCTGGTGAATGTTAACCACTATGCCTAAACCTAACCCTAACCATAACCTCAGTAAAACTATGCCTAAACCTAACCCTAAAACCTAACCCTTAGTCGAAATAATGAAACATAAAAATTGCGAGATTTCCCCGAATCGTAAGTGGAGTAAAATACTACTTAGTGAATCCCATGCAAGTACTCCGTGCACTTGCATTGCACCGTATGGTGTGTTACATAATTAATGTTGTATGGGTTAAGTGTCAACACATTCAGATTGTTTTATTCATATTTAAGTGTGAATGTTCCAACTATTCACAAAAGCACAAAAAAGTATCTCACTGATCTGCATGTCAAACAAACTGATATGAACAGACAAGGCACGGCCTCTATTCACTGTACAGTGCCAGGTTCCCAGGATATGAATAGGTGAAAATGTGAGTGAAGAGGAAACTTCAAAACTTCCCTTGAGTATAAAAATGCTAAACATAAACAAACTCAAATATTAATGTTAAAGCGCCAAGGGGAGGGGGTCTGTCTGCTGGAGCCTGTGTGTCTTTGAGAGCCACAGACAGCATCAGGGGCGGGGGAAAAGTGGGACTGAGTTACTAGGGCTCAAGGTGGAGGGGCCTTCATTATTTAGCTATTGGAAAATAGCAGACATACAAGCTCACAGCGTGGCACCGAGTGCTGCGCTGCAAGCTTGTAGATCTGCTATTTTTGGTCAAAATGTGTGCAAAATATATGTATTTTTTAAGCGAACATTTGTAACTAAAACTTTGCTTCTGGGAGTCCCTGGAACTAAATATTTTGAGATGGGAAACATAGGTTTTTCAAAAAACCCGAGAAGGATTTGAAATATTCAAAGACTTGCACAAATGTTTTTTTTCAAAAATAGCAGATATACAAGCTTGTATACTAACTATTTTTCAATAGTTAAAGCACAAAATAATGCGTAATAATTTGTTCCCAGTCTAAATGGGTTAAACCCCCTCTCCCTATGAAGAACATTCATGGGGGGCCCGCAGTGAATCCTTGTACCCAGAATTTGGTGCGACACCCCTGGACAGCATGGTGGAGGTTCCACTGCTGCGAGGCACGTAAGGCAGTCAGTGTGTTGTAGCCCCTCCAGCCTCTTAGCTCTTGTTTTTACTCATTTTAAAAACCTAATGTGCACTTTGTTTTATCACAGCAGCGCAACTGGATCCATGAGAGAGTTGTCCACTCATTCAATTAATCGATTTCACTGTCATCAGCGACTCTTTCCACCACTCTCCCTCCTTCCCTCCCTCCCTCTCCCCCTCTCTGTCCCCCTCTCTCCCCGGCCCCGCAGGCAGTCCGTCAGGTATTCAGGCTTTCACCGGCTCTGTGATAATGTAGTCTCAGTGTATGATGCTAAAAATGAACGCTACTCAAGGCTCTTCCTAATTCGTTTAGAACCGTCCAAGGAGAGGCAGCTCCTCCTGCATCAGCCCCATCCATCCATCAGCCGCTGCACTGTACTGTACTGTACTGTACAGTACAGTACAGTACAGTGCAGGCAGTGTGTTTAGACCGCAGTGGAGCGGGGCTGACACTCTGCCGCCGTGCGCCAGGAGACTGCCTGACTGACACCAACGTACTGCAGGAGTTGTAATCCTCCGTCAACCATGGCTGCTCGCCATCAGGTGGGAGGATTAATGAGGAGGCCACGTCGCAGTCGTCCTGATTCATTATAAAAAGGCACGCGGCGGAGAGACAGAGAAAGAAAGACACTGCTATCAGATTAGTGACAGTGCAATCAGATTTGTGACAGTGCTATCAGGCGATCCGTCACAGCATGTGAGAAATCATGTCGTATGAGAGAGCAAGTTGTAGATTTTTTTGCCAGACCCAGGGGGTCGGCCTACATAAGGCTTTGTCGGTCGGTCTGTCGGTCGGTCTGTCGGTCCCTCTTTTCCTCAGTGTGCCTGTCCCTCTTTTCCTCAGTGTGCCTGCTCATCTGCCCCTCCCTTCCCTTGCTGGGCTGATTGCCTTGAGTGCCGTCACCTGTACAGGACCAGCTGAGTTGAGTTGGCTGACGAGCTGCTGACACTATAAATTCCTCAGCCCATCTACAAGCTCACAAACATTTCCAGCTGCTCAGCCTATACAATCCTGTGTGTTCATGTGTTAGTTCAGTGCCATACTAGTGAAAACAGCTGATCTACAAGCTCACTACGCTTTGTTGCTGAGACTATAAAATCCTGTGTGTTCATGTGTTAGTTCAGTGCCATACTAGTTTTCATTGCGGGTCTGGTTTCTAGGGTTCAAGTGGTTAATGTAAAAAAAAAAAGGGTCCATGTGGTTAATACATTGATTTTATACTTAGGGGGCCAAGCAGGTATAGTGTATAGGCAGTAAGGCACCCTATTTATTGTTGTTCTTCTGCCGTTTTTTTGCAGTTGTGGCCTAACTTTAAAAAAAAAATCTAAACTTGGCATAATGTTAGAGGGTGATGCAAAACAGGCTAGAAATGAAACTCAATGAAACATCAATTGGCCAAAGAGTAACGTCATAGCAATACATTGAAAATGCAATCTTTACAACTGTATAACTCATGCCCTGTTTCACATACAGCAATGAAACTTCATTAAACATGAGTCCTCATGAGGAAGTACTTTACCACTGTGCTCTATGACCTCTGGCTCTGACCATTACATCTTCCTACATTTTGAATTTGATTAATCACTATACTACATAGCATACTCATACTGCATACAACTAGGGCTGGCTCGGTATCGACATTTTGTTATCGCGGTTACCGTCTTCCCATTTACCGCCGGTATTGCGGTAATTACCGCACCCGCCTATCTATCAAATAAAGTTCGGCGATAAGCCAAAATATTCCAATCATCTGCCCAGAATTTGCCGCTCCACAGCCCGAGTTATACATCCCCGTACAGCACAGCGGGTCTGGCTTTGAAAGGAGCAGATCTACAAGCTCACAACACGTTGCATCCACGACGCGTTCTGAGCTTGTAGATCTCTGCACTGTCGGGTTACTATAGTAACGTAGGCTACAGGGGCTTTTCAGACAGTACGCTGTGTGTGAACAACCAGATGAGAGACGGCCCGGGTAGATCGTGTACATAGATTCTGTAAAGTCACGTCTCAAATTGCATTGATTGAGTGACAGGTTTTAGTTACAAGACTTGACACAAAAGGTTGTAAAATCGCCGACGGAGTCAGCGACGTGTTGGAAAAAGTAGAAGCTGGTTTCATTTTCGGCTTTAGTCCTCACGGCTCGCGCTCTGTCTGTATGAATAAAAAAGAATCTGCAAGGTATGTATAAACATACTTGTGTATTGTGGATAATGGAGAAAGTTTAACGCTGCTGCCTGCTACGAGACAGCTGCTCCAGTCAGTGTCCAGTGTGGATTTCTCTGTCTCCGCGTGACGGCAATACCTAGGGTCTAGCGTTAGTTTCATTTTCGATTAAAAAGGAAACTGATGGCCCATTAAGCTTCCAAACATGTGTTACGCGGCCCAGAGCAGAGAGGCATGGAGCGCATGCGGTCCTTGCTTCTCCCCCGTTTTAAAACTCGCTCGTTCTCAATAAAAAATTGCCTCTTTATTGTCTTTTTTGACCGCGGTAAGGACCCTGACACCGCGGTAGGCCGCGGTAGGCCGCGGTATACCGCGGTACGGCGGTTACCGTCCCCAACCCTACATACAACAGCTTGAATTGCATTACAGCATCCAGCAAAATATAACAAAAGCAAAAGAAAGAAAGAAAGAAAGAAAGAAAGAAAGAGCCATATAGTACATATAGGTTTTGCCACCAAGCTGATCATGAACCAGTACAACTACCCTGTCACAACTCACAACCTTCACAGCAGAAATAACACAACATACTGTACACACTGATTCACATCAGCATTCAATTCCAGAGCCACAACCTGTCACTGCAATATTTCTTCGTTGTCAACAGCTCAAAACAGCTTGAATCACGTTTTTATACACACAGCATACAACACAATGATCTCATACACACAGCATACAACACAATGTTCTCATACACACAGCATACAACACAATGTTCTCATACACACAACATACACCACAAGGAGCATGCAGCAAAGAAACAAGAACCTACCTTGAGCAGTCTTGACTTCATCAGGTGAGTTAAGTGAAGCCTAGGGTCAAACTTTGTGACCCATCATAGAGAGATTATACAATGCCCTTGCCCTTCATCTGCTGTTTTCATCCTCAGACAAGCCCTCCAGTGGGTTCTCCAGTCATCTCCATCATCCACATTATCTGTCTAGCTTCGCCAGTACTTTCCTCCCTTTTTGGGAGCTCTGTGTCAATGGCAGCAACCGACCAGCCACAGACCCACAGTTGTTAACATGTTCATCCTGGTTGATGCTTCGTATAGCACATAGGCCTACAGTTGTATTTTGGCGTAGCACAGGGGTCTGAAGGACTTCTGTAGGGCAGGTTTCAGGATCCAGCACTCACAGAGGACTCTCTGCGGTTGCTGAGAAGAGGCTGAGCTTGGACTTCCAAACACAAGACATGCACATTCGCTTTAAGGTCGCGTTGACCCTTGAGCCCAGGTATTTAAAGTCAATTACTTCTTTCAAGACGTTGCCTCCAGTTTTAATTGGTCTGTGAGGGTGTTGAATGATGTATAACTTCCATTTTCTTTGCATTTCTCGCGAAACCAACCTTGGTTGGTCAGGAGCAACTCTGGTCAAGTGTGCCTGGGCCTTCTCTTCATGGTCAGTCGCTGATAGCCTGCATACGTGCATACTGTATAGTCCAGGACTATAATGAAGAGGATGGGGGCGGGGTGCCCTCTGGCAACTCCCCTGTTACGATGTCAAACTCTGCAATGTTGTCATCTGGGGTCATCAACTAATAGCCCAAAGAAAGAAAGAAAGAAAGAAAGAAAGAAAGAAAGAAAGAAAGAAAGAAAGAAAGAAAGAAAGAAAGAAAGATCAAACCACAGAGCAACTTGGGGTCGGCAACAATGTACCCAACATTATGTCTATTGAAATTAGTATTAGGATTTAGTAATTGAGTCTAAAACAAAAATACTATATCTACTACCAGTAAGACTCCCTAATCGGGAGATAAGCGACCGTTGGTCGCTTATCTCCACAAATAGGCCAAAAGTTTGTTTTACCAATTATCAAGACATACGGGCAGTTGACAGTTTGCCATGGTTACTCATTGAAGTTGAATCTCCATATATGGAGATAACCTACGCATCACACTAAGTCTGACCTCACCAGCCCATATTTGGGCATGAGCAACTTATGTCTCCATATATGGAGATATGATGACATCACACAGTCCTCAGCCGATGATGTGGCGTGATGTCATACAATACACAAACGAGCCCTACAGTATAAAGGGGCAATTCTTGCCAGGAAAGAAGCATTTCTTCGACTCAGACCTTATCGCCAGGGTTGGCTTATAGCAGCTGTCGGTAGGACCATATATGGATTCTGTTAGTGTGGATCTCCTAACAGGGCATCATCTGGGATACAATCCCTTTTATGCCCATATATGGAGATCCCTAACAGAATCCCTTTCATGCCCATATATGGAGATCCCTAACAGAATCCCTTTTATGCCCATATATGGAGATCCCTAACAGCATCCCTTTTATGCCCATATATGGAGATCACTAACAGCTAACAGAATCCCTTTTATGCCCATATATGGAGATCCATAACAGAATCCCTTTTATGCCCATATATGGAGATCCCTAACAGAATCCCTTTTATGTCCATATATGGAGATCCCTAACAGAATCCCTTTTATGCCCATATATGGAGATCCCTAACAGAATCCCTTTTATGCCCATATATGGAGATCCCTAACAGAATCCCTTGTATGCCCATATATGGAGATCCCTAACAGAATCCCTTTTATGCCCATATATGGAGATCCCTAACAGAATCCCTTTTATGCCCATATATTATGGAGAAATCCCTGCTCTGAGTATCTGACATCAGTGTGATGTCACCTGTTTATGCCCATATATGGAGATCCCTGCTCTGCGTATCTGGTTGCTATGGTAAACAGTTGGTTGCTAGGGTAAAAAAACATGGTTGCTATGGTAAACAGTTGGTTGCTAGGGTAAACAGTTGGTTGCTAGGGTAAAACCATGGTTGCTAAGGTGGTTGCTAACGTACACTAACAGACCAGCAACAACAGACTGTTGCCACAGCAACGTACACAAAGGTTTGTGTACACATGTGGTGTGATGTCATACTGATGCGGAGATATGAGCAGGGCAAAGGTGTGACGTGTGACGGACGGACGGACGGACGGACGGACGGACGGACGGACGGACGGCCGGTGGAGGTTTTCATAGTAAACTGCTCCCTGACGGTCGCAATAATACAAACTCTGCATTCTTGTATTTTTACATTGTATATTTGTATTACTCCACATAACGGTAGAACTGCACTTTTACTTGTGCTGTTGGGGCGATGACCTTGTATTTATGTACTGAATGTAAACTACTGTATGTAACTTTTTCATACAAAAGTAGCAAAAATAGCCGATTTCCAAGCTCACAATGCATCGCATAGCTAGCGATGAATTACATTACAGTTACAATAAGGTTTCCACCCGACAGTACATGACTTGTCATTCAGTGGTCAAGTGACAAAGGTTGTTCATGTTTCTTCCAGCTGAGAAACATTGATAAGATCAACTCCTTCTTTTTGTCATTTGCAGGTCATGCCATAGAGTACTGTATAGGTCTATACTGTACATAGGCCTACATACTGTACATACATACATACAGTCAGTACATAATAAGGTGCTTGCAGCAGGTGCCATAATATATATGTCACAGTTAGTTTGAGATTCAGTTAGATTGAGAACAGGAGCGCTCGTTTTTGTGCACAAGGTGGAGCAGGCGCCGCCTCCTTCAGGGAACTAGGAATAATTTGACTGAGGGTTAGGTTTAGGCATAGTTTTACTGAGGTTAGGGTTAGGTTTGGGGTTAGGTTTAGGGTTAGGGTTAGGGTTGAACATCCAGGTGAACAAAAACAAGCGCTCCTACCCCAATCTAACTGAGTTACCCAAACTAACTGTAACATATATACCTTGATGGTCTGTTGTAATACATAATCTAGCCTTTTACTTTTTAAAATGTGACAACCACAACTACAACACACACACACACACACACACACACACACACACACACACACACACACACACACACACACACACACACACACACACACACACGGTTCACAGTTGTTGAAAATGTGCTGCTATTTGGTGGAAGTGGCTCCTTTGCCTTCATGAGCTTTGCAGACCTGCATGTTGTTAGCATCACAGTCAAAAAGCTCAATTCAACATTATGAAATTACAAACACATAATTCACTTTACCTCATACAACAATGCTTTATCCTCCTGAATAGTTTTCGTTTTGCAGGGTCAAACATTAAAAGTGAATTACAAACAATTCAGCTCTATTTTATGTAAAGTTTATGCTAAGTAGCCTACTTACTAACCGGGCAATTAGCTTGACTATCACAACAGTTTGTCTTACTTTTCTCTGACTGTCACAGCTAGATGTCTTTGAGCGTTTTAATTCCCTGGCGAATACTGGCGACTCTACTCAACTTCCATGTGGTGGTGGAGGGTTACATTAACAGATTTATTTCAGTCTTTTACTAACAAATATATAACGGAGCTTTTGTCATCAAGCTGTCTCTCTTGCAGGTGCGGAGGGGGGGGGGGGGGGGCATAGGCAACGTAGCCTGTGTCTGCTAGAAGTGTGAGGAGTGAGTTAACACATTTTTTGTTTTAGCTGAACAAAGTTTGTTAAATTCTAGGAAAGTAGGAAACAAAGATAATTCATAATTCCGTCTGGTATATTAACATAATGTTAAATGTATTAGCCTACTTATGAAACATTTTTAACAATTATAACACTAACATTGTTTATTTGAAAATAGCCAATCTACAAAGCTCACAGGCATCACATTGCAACACTGTTACAAAAACCCTACTAAACATTTTCCGATGGGGTCAGTGCAAATGCATATTAATGTGGGGGTTCTTGACATGGAAAAAGTTGAACAAACCCACTAATTGGAGTCTTTTGTTTACACCATTAGAATAGATGTGTTTCGTTTTAGTTTGATGGTAGGCTACAACATACAGCATTCAGAACCTAAAATGTAGGCCTACTTACTATAAACAGCTGCTTGACCATTATTGAACTACCGGTATGACTACAGTAATAATATTAATTAATAATTAATTAATAATTTAGGCTTAAAGCAAAGATATAGGCCTATATTTTTTTTTTACAGTGGTTGAAGGGCAACCTGCCATTAAGCAACACAATAAAGAAATGCATTACAATATCTGCAATTATCTCAGCAATATCTGCAATTACCTCAGCATTCTGTGCTTAGCTGTTTTTTTCTTTTTGTTTGTTTTTTGTTTTTTACTTTTTTTTTCTCTGAAATTCAGTCTATTCCATTTCTATGGCTTAGGGACAGTTCGTTTTTTTCAGAGGGGTACCCCTGTAGGAAATAGGGTTAGTTATTTGTAAATAAAAATGTTATATGCCTTTTTAGTACAGCTTCTTTGAATTCATCACCTCTGTTTCAAAGGATACAAAGGATTCACAGTTGTTGAAAATGTGCTGCGTTCAATTTTTTTAAATTGTATGTTCTTTGAATTTTGTATATTGCTTGACCCCCGTTATATTTTTGTTTCCTCAATCCGTTCTGTTGGACAGTGTGAAGAATGCGATCCTTTGCTCTGGAGGTGTGTATCGGAGCTTCATCTCTGTTGCGAAGGAAACCATTGATTGATTGATTGAAGAATTTATTAGAAGTTTGCAATAGAAAAAAGTACAGTTTCATGACAGTACAAATCACTGGTACAAGGTCAACTAAAAGGAGATCCTAGAAAGCCGAGGCTTATTTCCACAGGAACCACACTTTAAGTATCTCATATAACATTGAAAGACAGACGGATAGAACATAGTACTTTATCTAGGATAATATCAGTTTCAAAAGCATAACATCAAAAACAAAAAAAGAGAAAAGGGGGGGGGGGGGGGGGGGGGCATGGGGGCTTAGTCTATTTACAAGTCACGGGTAGCAGCTGTCTGAAGGTGACTTTTCATACCAATTTTGAAGGAGGCTAGGGATTTGCTCTCCTTTAGGGCTTGTGGAAGGGCGTTCCACATGTTGATGGTGTAGCAGGAGAACGAGTTAGAGCCTTGTTTAGTGTTAAATCTCAGTGATGATGATTAGTGGAGCTGCCTCTGGTGTTGTGATTGTGAACATCCTTGACCTTTAAGAAGTAGTTTGTCAGGTACATGGGAATCTTGGAGGTGTAGTGTATCTTGTACACCAGGCCCATTGCAAGATGCTGTACTCTGTCAGCTACTTTGAGCCATCCCACACTTTCGTGGTGATGATCGGTAAGGTGGGTCTGAGGAGGGAGACCAAGCACAACCCTAATTAGTTTGTTTTGGGCTGTTTGGAGCTTTAACTTTAAGGCAGCTGGGGCGTCGCGATACCAGACAAGGACTCTGTAATCAATGAGGGGCCCAATAAGAGCACCTCCTAGTGTCTTTCGGGATTTAATATTGATCAGCGGGGCAACCCTTTGCAAGAAGCGAATTCGTTGGTTGACTTTATTGATTACCTTGGTGGTCATTTTTTCACTGGATAGGTTAGCCTCCAGGATGCAACCCAGGTAGTTTTTTCTTTCTATCACAGTGTCACCTACTTTAATTGTGAAGTTCTCAACTAGGCTAAGTTTCTGACTAGATCCAAAGAGGATACATTCAGTTTTGCCTAGGTGAATTGATAGTCTGTTATCATTGAGCCAAGTGCAGATCTTATTAAGTTCACAGTTAAGGGCCTTTTCAACCTGCGATATGTCTCTGCCTGAGACTAGGAGAGCCGAGTCGTCCGCGAACAGAAACAGATTGCAGTCACAAGCAGATGACATGTCGTTTACGTATATTAAGAACAACAGTGGTCCTAGTATACTCCCTTGAGGTACTCCACAGTTTACTGGGAGGGGGGGGGACAGGGTTCCGTTGACTTCCACCATCTGTTCCCTCCCCACCAAGTAAGAGTGCATCCATCTCACTGCTGTGCTATAAAGACCAATAGCTTTGAGTTTTTCAATCAGAATAGAATGATCGACGGTGTCAAATGCCTTCTGGAGGTCCAGCATGACCATGCCGCAATATTTGCCATCGTGAATTTCACGTTTGATGTAATCATTCAAATAGATGAGGCATGTATCTGTGGAATGGGACTCTCTGAAGCCAGACTGGAACTCGTAGATCAGTTTATTCTCTTCAAGATATTTAGCCACCTGTTCATAGACAATTTTTTCCATTACCTTAGAGATGGAACTAAGGATTGAGATTGGCCTGTAGTTGCCAGGGTCAAGTTTACTGCCTTTTTTGTGCAGGGGGGTTACCTTAGCTAATTTGAAGTCCTGGGGGACATAACCCTGCTTGATAGATAGATTAATAATATGGGTAATGATTGGGTGGTTGCAGGGCAACCACCTTCTGTCATCTCCCTGGCTCCCAGTGAGTCAGACAGCACACACACACACACACACACACACACACACACACACACACACACACACACACACACACACACACACACACACACACACACACACACACACACACACACACACACACACACAGATAATATGCAAAACACAGATGAGCACAGACAGACAGATAAACAGAGATATAGGCACTGACAGCCACTGACAGTCACAAACAGACACATTAGCTCGGTTAGCAACAGAAAGGATTATAGATCCGATACACAACATCAGACTCACAGGTCTCACGCACGCACACACACACTGACACACACACACACACACACACACACACACACACACACACACACACACACACACACACACACACACACACACACACACACACACACACACACACACACACACACCAAGGTATTGACTCACCTTTTATTTTTAACCTTATTTATAAATTAATGTATTTATAATATATTACCATCTTTTCTTGTTGCACGGTAGGCCTATATATTGTACTCTGTGGACATTGCTACAGTCTTGTGGCACCTGCAGCACCAACATTTCACTGCTTGTACCTGCATAAGTGAGAGTAGTGACAAATAATTCTTGATTCTTCCTCCTCACGCCGAAATCCTCCGGTGGCAACTGCTGGCGAGGTATGGAGGCCTGCCTCTTGACTGATGTGCAGTGGCACTAGTTGTCTCCAGCCAAGACAGAGGGGATGGGGGAGGGGGGATGGGCATGGCGGGTACTGCCGGGAGGGGTCTTACTCTTGACAATCCTCACTCCACACATCCTGCTTGGAGCCAGAGCTGATTGGAACGAACAGACGCCTCTCCCTCACCACCACCAGGCAAGTGCCACATCACTGTGGATCACCGCTCCCTCACCACCACCAGGCGAGTGCCACATCACTGTGGATCACCGCTGTCAGAAAAGTGGGGACTGCGGTTGGATGCTCACTTTAAATACATTGGCCAATGCCCTGTAAAATCTTGTTAAACTCCTGAGTAAATCTTCTTTCTTTCTTTCTTTCTTTCTTTCTTTCTTTCTTTCTTTCTTTCTTTCTTTCTTTCTTTCTTTTCTTGCAAGGCCATGCTTTCAGAATAGTTCTGAATTGACTAAGTGGGTGGTAGATAGATAAGGCAAATGTTCGATATGATAAAAACATGGCGCGATATCGAACAGTATAGGCCTAATTCTCCATTAAATCATTTTATTTTTTTAAGATTTGTATTTGGGCTTTTATGCCTTTATTGATAGGATAGTAGACTGACAGGAAATGGGGGGAGAGATGGGGAGTGACAGGCGGCAAAGGTCATCCAGATCGGGAATCGAACCGGCGACGCCGCCAGGCATCCACGCCTATGGGCAATGCCTAAAGCCGGCATCATAGTCGCCTGGGCGGTGGAAGGCTTTGCACCGCGGTGTAGTCTTTTCGAGTCTTTTTGAGTCATGAAACTACAACGTTACATCATTCCTCGCGGTGGAGAGCTTTACACCGCAAGTCCCAACACATCTCTCTGTTTTTACTATCAGACAGACAGGCTCTACACCCCGTTCACTGATTGGTCGATCTAGACCAGTCAGTCACGGTGTACAGGACTCCACCGTGAGTGACTATGATGTCCTGCACTTATTTTCTGACTTTGCGGTGGATAGCTCTCCACCGTACACTCTGATACGGGCTTAAGTGGTATGCTCCCTGGACCAGTAGCCAAGCGGGCGCCCCCATTAAATCATTTCACAATATATTGTTTGAGGCCAAAGTGTTGGATGGACAGATAGACGGACGGACGGCCCAAGTGAATGACATTGCCATCCTTAGAAGGGCTATTATATAAATTTAAATAATGAATATACAAATAGTTCAGTGACATCAATGATCTAATAATGAGGGCATCTTTGACATTGTGAAACCACTTTTGTTACTTCAAATCAATCAAACAAAGGCAAGCTAAAGCAATTTTTTGCCGCGTTTGTCTGCCAATGCAGTGGGAAGCAAGAACACGATTGGTAATTGTTCAGGTGTTAAGTTATTTGAGAATTCCCCTAGACCAGACAGTCTCACAGGACAGAGTTGATTTATGGCTATTCAGCTGGTGAGTCTGTATGTTTGCTCAATAAAGTTTTGTGCTCTGGACACATGACCTTGATAAAGCACAACTTTAGATGTTCACAATTCAACTGCTGTAGCCATTTCTCTTTGAAGTGTATTATGACAAGGAGCAACATTGCCCCAAGCCATAGCTGTTGGTCTTTTCCAAATAGCTATGGGATAGCCTCAGGACGGGTCGGATCAAGTTATCTGGTCTAATATAACCCTGTAATAATCTAATAAAAAAAAGGAATCAACTATAGTGTGAGGTGAGACCATTATTATTATTATTATCCAGCTTTAGAATATTCATTACTTCATCAGCAGTGTGCGGGCGACTATCTCTCACCAGCAACCTTGTTTAGAATTCCTCTGCTGTAGCCGCCAGGTATAAGACAGAGAGCCAGAGAGGGCGGTTCAGAAGCAATCTCAGGTGAAGTGAAATCACAGAGTGACGAAGTCCTCCCAGGTGGCCTGGCGGCTTGGCTAATGGGCTTGCTCGAGGGGGAGGGGGGGGGGGGGTGGTCTGCTCCAGCGCTGCTTGTCGATACAATTCTCTTCCGCTTCTCCCGCTTGCCAGTTCCCATCTGTGGCTCATTCATGACCGGGGGGGGGGGATAGGGGACGGTGACGTGTACCCTTTTCCCACGAGGTCACCACGGACTGTCTCCCTGTGACATTTAGCCACCATCTCGCTCTGCTTTTCACATCCCACTCTCTCGACCCCCGCTCTGACACTCTCGCTCCACTGAGTCGCTGTTCGTTGTGACAGGTCCGGCAGTCCGCACTACATCAGTGGTGCACAAAGCGATGGCCGCGGCCCCCCGAGGGAGGGTGGCCTGGGGGTTACCAGACAGGGGGGGACCGATTGGAAAGGTTAAATCATAATTTTCTTTCATGGATTTAAAACAAAACTCAAAGATTTTTTTCAGTAATTTCATGAAGAAATTCCATAAATTAGAAATAAATGAATTAGAATAGAACACAAATGTTTAAGAATTAGTGAAAAATAGAAAATCTATAAGCACACAACGAGGCGTGAAGCTACGCGTTGTGCGTTGTGCGTTGTGCATCTGCTGTTTTCACTAGTTTGGGTCCTGGGGCGGAAGTCTAATTTCTCTTTTGGGTCACGGGCTAAAAAGTTTGGGAACCACTGCTTTAAAGCATGCTCTCCAAAGCCCTTTAGCCCACTGATGAGCTCCAAAATCTGAAGCAAGCTAAGGTTTGTCTTCATTTTAAATTATTATTTTGGCCTTGCTGCTTTATGAAAATAGATTTTCTATGAAGGAGACAGACACAGAACATGGGGGAGAGCCAGCCACCCACGCCCCCCCCACCCCCCCACACCCACCCCCTCCCAAAAAAAACAAGAATCTCGAATAATATTGAGGTCACTCTCCACATCCTCCTTGCTGCAGGCCTTGTATTGTAATAAACGGTAAAATAACAGAGGCTGTGCCCCACCCACACCAACTTATCTTAGTCGTATAGCTGACACGTTTTGTGCGGGGCAGTGTAGTTCAGCCCACAGCTCATAAAAAAACATGCATCATCTCATCTATCTATAAATGCGAGAAGTCTCTGCGTGTCTGCCGTGTATGTAATCCGCGTATCTCGAGAACCGTTCGTCCCACCGGCTTCAGATTCGGCACGCGCGTTCTCCGCCGCGGCGCGGAGTGCAGTGCCCGGCCTCGACCCGACCCGACGCGCGTTTTTTCCGAAACGGCGCGAAACGTTCGGAATCTCCTTATGCGGAGCTGATTGTTGACATCCACGGGCACGCGCGTTCTCCATATATGGGCATAAAATGAATGCCCCCATATATGGGCATAAAATGGATTGCAGACAGACAGATACAGATATCTCCATATATGGACATAAATTCGGCACGCACGTTCTCCGCCGCGGCGCGGAGTGCAGTGCCCGGCCTCGACCCGACCCGACGCGCGTTTTTTCCGAAACGGCGCAAAACGTTCGGAATCTCCTTATGCGGAGCTGATTGTTGACATCAGGCTGTTCCGGAGGAAATCGGCGAAAGCTCTGACTCATTGTGACATCACTTCATAAAAGGCTCTGACATCACGTACGCCACATGAGTCAACAAAAAATCTCTGTGAGTGTGTATGTAATCCGCGTATCTCGAGAACCGTTCGTCCCACGGGCACGCGCGTTCTCCATATATGGGCATAAAATGAATGCCCCCATATATGGGCATAAAATGGATTGCAGACAGACAGATACAGATATCTCCATATATGGACATAAATGGACAGAGGCAAACAGATGGTCAAAGATCTCCATATATGGGCATAAAATGGACGCAGACAGACAGATACAGATATCTCCATATATGGGCATAAATGGACACAGGCAAACAGATGTTCAAAACGGGTCCTATGACAACAGGTATAATGAGGTTTGCATTAAAGGGGGAACCGGCACTGTGTCTGCAACACAGTTGGAGGCACAGACAGATACTCCATATATGGGCATAAAATGGACGCAGATAGACAGATATCTCCATATATGGGCATAAAATGGACCCAGAACTATAACTGCAGTGATCTCCATATATGGACATAAAATGGACACCGACAGACAGACAGACAGATACAGATATCTCCATATATGGGCATAAATGGACACAGGCAGACAGATGGTCAAAACGGGTCCTATGAAAACAGGTATAATGGGGTTTGCATTAAAGGGCGGGGCATTCATTCCCTATTTACATTGTTCCGAGTTGGCCACGTCGCCGACTAGACGCTGGGCCGCCCGAAGGGCGGCCCAGCTTCTAGTAATAATAATAAGACTAAAACTTTTTGGAAGCTGCCACGAGTCAAGTGCTGAACAGCAGGAGGCTGTCACTGACCTGGCCGGGGGGGGGGGGGGGGCGGGAGGGGGTTCCACTCTCCCAGTCAAAGAGCACAGTATACGTTCACCCTTCTCCGCTCTAGTTCAGCGCTGAACTGTTGTCCGTTTCTCAAGGGTGAGCGTCAGACAGGAATAATTTCAAGGCCACGCGCCGTTGCTCTCATTACTATTCCAAACCATATTTTTTGCTTTTAAATGAGTCAGGGAAGAACAAGAGGGTGGCAGGGAGAGAAGGAGGAAATAGCTTTTTCAGTTTGATCACCTTAACTGGTAGAGATTTCAGTATTTGAGTGCTGAGCATTTGCGTTAGTGTATTAGTGTGGCAGTTTGTTGGTGCATTAATACATTGCAATTTAATTGAATGTTTTCAGCATATACAGTACCTACAGAATAACAGAACCACCTGGTCACTGATATAACATATTATGGAGGTAACTAGTAAGACGCCTCAGGGCGACATGCAACCTCGCCCTAAAGGGCGAGGTCATACCAATTCTTGGCAATCTGGCCAGTGATGTATATGTAGTAGCCACACAGATATGGGCCATGTCTTGGCCCTCTGGCCAGTGATATATATATCGATGACATCAGGGATCTCCATATATGGGCATAAAAGGGATTCTGGGGAATACCCATATATGGACTTTTACATAGGTGATATCACCTGTGATGTCACAGTGATGTGTCAAGGGAACCACAGTGTCAGGCGTGACCTTCAGAGATACACGGATACGTGGACAAGATCTGCCGGACATCACAGTGACATCAGAGCATGATGTCAGTGGCAAACCCATAGACCGTAAAAATGTGTACACGTCTACACGCGGACAAGCTGTGACGTTTCTCATAGTAAACTTGCGTACGGTCGCAATTAGAATGTGTTCATTTCCCAGAAGAGATTTATTTTATTTTTCATGTTTGCCTACAGTATAATGTAGAACAAAGCTGGGGCTCGCAACTCACTTTTGAATACTCCAAAGAAAAAGACAGAAGGGTTGAAACATCGCATTATACCGCATTATTCTGCCTACACATAGGCTACATCATGTTCTAATCTAGGATGAGCCAATAGGGGAAGGGGATCAATGTCACGTGATTCCCTTGTTGGCCCGGTAAAAACGTGTGTCTCAAAGAATATGATTATTGACAGAATATTTGACAAGATCGGTGGTTGTTGCAATTATCTGCTCTACAGTCTTAGCCCATGACAAAAGAGAAAATACATCTAGAGTAAGTGAGTGGGAAGCTTACATTGGAGATTTTAGGACAATGTGTTCCTAGTTGTGCCAACATAGTGAAAAGTGATAGATTATGCATCTTTAATTGAATGTTATTCTGAAGACTTTTCACACTGTCTCAGCTCCAAATACATCTAATGTATGTAACAAACATGTTATGTCTTGAGTAATCTCTGGCCAGACTCTATCCCAGATTCCCAGAACTCATTGCATATCGTTGTTGTCGGGTGAAAACAAATTGTATGTCCAAAACCGTTTGTTTTGTATTTATCTTTTTTAAAAAGATTTAAACTAGTGAAAACAGCCGATCTACAAGCACACAACGCCTCGCACCGCGAGGCGTTGTGTGCTTGTAGATCTGCTGTTTTCACTACTTTTGTGCGACGGCCTTGTCTGATGAAGCAGGGCTTTACTTTGTGGAAAAACGTACAAATTTGAAACTTGGAGATACAAGGTTTCTGCCCGACAGTGTCGATATGTGGCCCACTGAAAGATCACACTTTGTAGGTATAGAGAGGCATATAGCTGATGTGACAATGGGGAAGAAGACTAGTGTTGTGGTTCCAAGATTCACTCTAAATAACGCATAGTATAGACATCTGTAGAGAGGAATTTAAATGGAGCTGCAACAATGTTGTCATCCCCACAATGTTTTTTCCTCACTCTCGTGGCCAACCACTCACCCTGCAAATGCCTGCTGGGCACACACAAAAGGGAGCTTTTTCCTCACCTTGAGCTCAGGTATGCATGGGATATGGCTGAGATGAGATGAGCGAGGATACAACATATTTTGTTACTATTCTTGTTTTAAAACAAAAGGGAGAGCAGCTGTTCGTGTTTTAGTGTTTCAGACTGATGAGGGAACATGGGAGGATAAATGTTGGTGGTGGTGCAAGTTTGTCACCACTCATCATTAACTCTTAGACTCGTTAGATTTTAACCACTTTAACCATTATTGTATGCTTTAACTTTAGAAAAATAGCAGATATACAAGCTCACAGCGCGGCACCAAGTGCCGCGCTGCGAGCTTGTAGATCTGCTATTTTTGAAAAATCGTGAAAATGTGTGCAAGTCTTTGAATATCTTTGCCCCCATCTTTGACCCGACTTCTAAATCCTTCCTCTAAATCAGTGGTTTTCAAACTTTTTCATGTCAAGGACCCCCAGAATTACAGGTATTTAGCCACTGACCCCCATCTCAAAATATGTTGTTCCAGGGACCCCCCAGAAGCAAATATTTGAGTTACAAATGTTCGCTTTTAAATATATATATTCAAAGACTTGCAAAGAAAAATCATGATTTTTCAAAAATAGCAGATCTACAAGCTCGCAGCGCGGCACTCGGTGCCGCGCTGTGAGCTTGTATATCTGCTATTTTTCAATAGTTAAAGCAGTCAATAATCCTAGGCCTAAATGGGTTAACCTGTTGGGTGAAATACAGTTTATCAACTAAACTATTTTTAATATTTTTGTTTGTTTGTTTTTCAAGTATACATATTAGATTTAAATTAACCGATCATATATTATGATGTGTCCACGTGAATAGGATTTAAACCCCCAGTGGATCATCAGGCTTCCTGGGAGCCTTACCAAACACGCTGAAACATCCCTGCTGCCATCCCTTGGCAGAAACCTATGAAGGTGCACATAAGGCTCTGGCTTGTGTGCTTTTGCTCTGGCAGTGGCCTGCTGTGTATATGACTTCCTTGGGTTCCTCTGGGGAGAGCCTTAATTGTTAGCTGGGAATCCTGGACACATACTGTAGGTGGGCTGATTGCTCACCCTATATGTAATGGGGCCTGAGCCGTCTCTCCACCTTGCTTGGTTTGGTTGTTTGAGTTGCTTCGGTTGTTTTGGGGTTGCTTTGGGTGGTTTGGTTGCGTTGGATTGTTTTCTCACATATTCGTACACTTGCATACATCACTGATTTACTGATTACATGTTTTAAGTTTATGCCAATTACTTTACTTACTATTTCTTATTCTAAATACATTTGCTTCTTTAACAAAGTCACGTGTGGTCTCCATTCTGTCAAGTCGTGACACTTTGTTAAATGTGAAAACGATAGGTCTTCATATTCCTTTAGCACAGTGGTTCCCAACCTGTGGGTCGGGACCCCCAGGGGGGTCCCCAAATTATTTTGAGGGGTCCCCAGATGATTAACTTAATGTGCAACATTGCTTTCCCACTCAACAGTAAAGTAAACAAACCAACATAAAGTTTAAGTGTATAGAGGGTATCTACACATTTCTAAAGTGACAATTCAAGGACTTTTTATTACCTCTAAAATGACAAATTAAACATTGACCAAACTGTCAAATATTAAAGGCAGAAATTGTGAAAATAGCAGATCTACATGCTCACAACGCTTTGCAACGCGAGGCGTTGTGAGCATGTAGATCTGCTATTTTCACAATAGAACCGTGTTATGCAAAATGTAATGCCTCAACTCTTAGTGCTTGTCAGGGTGGGGGGGTCCCAAGTTAAAATATGATTATTTTGGGGGTCGTGGCCTGAAAAGGTTGTGAACCACTGCTTTAGCGTACACGCGTGCTGTTTCAGTTGTGTCACTCTGGTCTGTCTGTCTGCCTGACTGCATAGCTGGTGATCTCTGTCTGTCTGCTGCTGTTCGCCTATAGCCGGGGAGCCACAGGCCCAAAAGCTCAAAGAATAGGGTTTTAACTGTGACGTCATGACATACTTTTTATTTTTTCAATTCATTTGGTCATTAAGGTACACAGAATGAGAGGCCTGCTCTGCCGGAAACTCTGCGAAGAAAGGTTATGGCCATTTGTATATTCACTCCATTGACTTCAAAGAAACACACCAAAAAAAATATGCTTTAAGTAGCATGTGAAAACTAGGGGTTCTTGATGATTCTGAATCCATTGCAAGCATTTGTTTTGCATGAAAAACATTCCTTGGGCTAGACAACGGACCAAAATAACGGTGAAAAGTGATGACTCATCACTTTTCACAGGTTTGAGAGGCTGAAATCTAGCCCAAGGAATGTTTTTCATGCAAAACAAATGCTTGCAATGGATTCAGAATCATGAAGAACCCTTAGTTTGACCCCTCACATGCTACTTTTTTTGGTGTGTTTTTTTTCCAGTATAGTGAAGTCAATGGGAATCTTTTTTTCGCAGTGTTTCCGGCAGAGCAGGCCTCTCATTCTGTGTACCTTATTGACCAAATTAATAGAAAACTAGACCAGGTCAACCTGGTTGTGCCAGACCCCCTGTCTGTCATCATCATTTATGACATCATGCCTTTTGTAGGCATGTCATCATCATGTCATCATCATATATACCATTTATATAGAAAACCCGGACAGACATTTGCTTATGTAGGCCTACCCATTTCATGGGTCTGGCAAAAACTAAAATTTGGAGTATGTCATGACATCACAGGTCTTCTCTCATTTTGGCACAGTGGCTCCCCGGCTACTACAGTACCTGCTTCCTGCTGCAAGGCGCTGTCTGGCAGCAGTCCACCTACCTGCTTCTGCTGCTCACGTCTGTCGCCCTGTCTGTCTTTCAGTGGTAGGGATATTGCGTGGCTGGCTCCTCTCTTTTTTTAATGTTCTCTGTAAATCCTGTGGGGAAATTACCCCGAAGCCTGGTCACCGCTGTTTGTGACAGATAGAAAACCTTTCCAGAGGGGATTATGATGCCCCGGCCTTGCTCCTTTTCTCATTTCTTCTAAAGCCCAGGTATCAGTAATCTGTCAGCAGCGCCTCTCCGCCTTGCGTCAGGTGAGCATGATTCGGCTCGTCCCCTCGTCAGAGCGGGGGATGAGATTCCACCGTTATGACCTCTCTCTCTCTCTCTCTCTCTCTCTCTCTCTCTCTCACACACACACACTTTTTCTCTCCGTCTCTCTCTGTATGTCTCTGTCTCTCACCATTCAGCTGTCAGGCAACACAGTGACATGAAGGTGATGTTTGAAAGGCACCGTAATAGAACGCCATAGGCGCCCCTGTTACTGCCCCATCATCAAGACCCGGCTGTGAGAAAAGGGCTTTATGGCACCCATCATTCAGAAATGGCCCGCTTTAAACAGTTGGATTAACACTTAAGTACAAATTTGGGATGACACAGTTGACTGAGAAATGGATGGAGCACTTCATTAGAGGTGGATTGTGTCTACTTTCCTTTCATTGAGACATGATCTACTGACGGAATGGGGGTAAATGGTGTTCTTGGCCATAATTGGAGTGAGCTTGGTCTTTTTTTAACGCATCGAGTTGCTTGTTTATTTTGTCTGTGCCAGGGGAACCGCTGGGAATCCGGTGGGCCCAAACATAAACTCATACCATTTACAAAGGGTCTTCGATTTTCTCACGGATGGATGTTGTTTATATTACTTTCGCATTTTCGCGAGCGTTCGAATCAGGAAGTCATTTCCTTCTGCTGTTCCATCCGGAATTGCTGTTGGCAGTCACTTAATACACAAGTGTCCCATCCTATGGAGACAGGTTTCTTACTCTCATTACTGTCACGTCTGTTTACCATACTCCTACGCTGCTTGACTCTAGGTATATGCACACTATATACGCTGCCTCCTGCCATCTCCTGGTACCGTGCACAGTTCTGAACACAGCAAATATGTACCATGCCACAAAGATTCTCTTCAAGAAACTCGCCGGTAAACAAGTCAAAAGCACACCTAATGGAGCAAAAGGCATTTCATGGGACGCTCATACCATTATTCCCTGTCGACCAATTAGAGTCATTAGTAAGGAAGTTAGGGCCAGACATCCTGATAGGCTAAAATCAAACTCTGTTCCAGTGGCGTCAGTTCAGAAAAATCTAAGGTCTGGCAACATGACTGGTGTCTGCAAGACACCAGTCATGTTGCCATGATACCTTAGCAACAGGCACGATGAAAAGTACATTTTATTATTTCCCCCTGTAGCCAAGGTATGGCAGCTGCCATATAGCTTGCCATACCCAATTGACGCCTCTGCTCTGTTCCAATGTTGAAATGAGCATTGTGCCTCATCGCTGTACAATTCATCATACATCCCTTGTCACATAACAAGACTCAATACAGGGTGTAATAATTATTTGGATCTTGGTCATTGTGTGACCTGATAGTGACGTCTGTCATATGACACATTTACGACATGTGAAATGTGGGCAAAGATTCAGCCCAATACTAAATACCCCATTGACTAAAGTTTTACTTACATTAAAAAGAAAAAGAATATAAAAGAGTATAAAAGAACAGCCTTGGCATGTTGTTCATTGCATACATCACATGATTGGATTAGTTTAATTCATTTCTACAACCTTTTGAGAAATCAACAAATAAAACCCTGTTTTTCATCATGCGGGTGAAAGATGTCATAATGAAAACAAGTGGATGTGAAGGAAACTTTAATTAAAGATCTGGTTTGGTTTATGAATACAAACTTCACAATTGTAGTTGGCAGAGTATTATACTTATTTTCACTCCAGTGTGTTTAATTTTCACCTTTTGATTCCCTCCGTTGTCCTCTTGCACGCCAGGCTGGAGACGGCAGAGAGAGCGTTCAGTGTGCAGGTGTAATTGCAGCCTGATACATTCAGATATGCGCCGGCCTCCATTTCAATCACATCAAATCTCCCGGGACCGTTCTTTTTCCTCACTTCAATTTCACTCCCTGTGAAGACAAAGAAATGACACATCCGAATGAGAGATTGCTCAATTATCCCCTTTTAAGGACCTGATGTGATGTGATGCACACAACAGCAATCGCCTGTTATCCTATCCTTATCTGCTGACATGATGGTGGCGATGAGAGCGCCGAGCCATGTGCATGTGTAATTGTGCCGCATTCAAGTCAGGTGTGCAACTGATCACTACCTCAAAATGGGGGAAGGGGGGGGATTGAGGAGGTGGCGTGCAGACTGTGTGGCAATGCGCAGGACATTTCCCTGACATTTCGATAGTCCGACGTCCCATTAGTCCAGCGTCCAGCGGTTAGGTTTAGAGGTGTGTCACGCTCCATATATGGCCAAGACCTTGCCGCTTCTCCCCCTTAGGGCGTCTTACTGGTGTTAGTCAAAGGGTAAAGACAGGGCGAACAGACTAATGACGCGTCGGAAACAATGCTACGCACCCGTGTCGATGGACCTGTACCGCCTCTGAGATGGTAGCTTGGTGAAGACCACCTCTCCACCCATCCACCTTTCCGTCAGGATCTTGCCAGCTAGCTTCAGAATTGATTTTAAGATTTTACTTATGACCTTACAAGCCTGTGCACAGCCTCAGATGCTCAGACAAGGCCCTCCTGGATGCTTGCTCACAGACCAGCTCATTACAAAGCATGGCCCAGGCTTTCGCAGTCCGGGCCCCTAAGCTGTGGAACGCCCTACCTGTTGACCTAAGATGCTGTGCAAAATCAGTATCATCTTTTAAAGTGCTTCTGAAAACCCACCTCTATGGAACACATTCTGTGCCAGCTTTTCACCACTAGGGGCGCCCAATGGCCATAGAAATCACCATAGATATACGCTGGTACATGCACAAGCCGTGCGCAGCCATGACGCGCCTGAACACTTTCCTTTGTGGATGACCTGGAACAGAATGAAGTTAGCTTGAAGTTAGCTATTGGCTACCAAGCATTTTAGAAGCCCTATTTTCGGCGATTTAGCCATGATTAAACCTTGCACACCTCATGGATATGCTTGGAATAGAGAAAATGAGCTCTAAAGATCCTGGATTGCATTGGAGTGGATGGGAAATATCGGCAGCGCGACGCTCTCGCGGGCCGTGTAAACAGATGACGGCCGGCGGCCCGGCTCGAAAATTTTGCGGTGCTTAAAAAAAAAAAAAAGCCGGACTAGTTCGGGATCGGCACCCCGAACATTAATAAGGTCCAAATAAAGCCGAACTAGTTCGGGATCGGCACAATCCTTTTCTTAAATCTTCTTGCCATTTTGTGTTTTATTGATTATATCTGTATGTGTCTATTTTACATTACTGTGCTATTTTATTCACTGTTCTTTTGTTGCAGTTTGTCTCTAATGCTTATGTTGCTCTTTTACCCTGTTCTGTAATGCACTTTATAACTTATGTTAGGAAAAGTGTTAGATAAATAAATTATTCGTCATTATCATTAACCCATTATTTATTGTGGATAGCTGACAACCATAGATCCGCTCAAAAGAGCATATTACACAGATTACATGGCTTATTACATGGCTTTGGCTTATTATGTTCAATTTCTAAAAAGACTGTAATTAACCACTTTCAATCTAGCATCCAAATAGGGCTTAGAAGGATATTTCATTTTATCATCTACTAGCTGGGTTTTGTGAGCACCCCAGACTGTGCAGCCGATGGCCTCACGCATCGAGGTTGGCAAGCAGCGATGGACAGAGTTGGTTTAGAAATGGCACATGCGCACCACATTCAGTGAATTAAAACGAGTGCTCCACAAAATTGCTGACTCAGCCAGCTTGGGAAGCATTAGGATGCGGTCAGAACTCAGAACACTCTCAAAGGTGACTGAGAAGAAGTTCACCAGGATGCTATGAGGAGATGCTGGACCTGGTTAACCTATGCATCACTCCTTCCAGAACACTCCCAGATGCATAATAATTAGGGGTGTAACGATACATTTTAATAGCGATTCGATACATGTCACGATACATGGTTGACGATACGATACATGGACGATATTGGCTCATTCATGGAGATACGATACGATTCGATTCAATGATTTAAAATCGATATAGTAACTATTTAGCAAAGACATTAAATCTGTGTGAAAGGTGTGGATAGTGCAGGTTTTTAAGGGAAACGTGTATTATTATGGATATAAATAAGTAAACACAGTGATTATCTGCCAAATACATGGACATTGTATATTGACAAACCTGCACCTTGACATGAACCCAGAGATTACACACATTTATCGATAGACCAGTGTAGCTATATTGAAAGGAAACGTAATTAACCCCTCCTTTTCATTTTTTCTTCTTGAAAATGCTAAATACAATGCCCAAGTAGGTAGTTTCGATACAATCGATTCTTTGCACTGCCGATTCGATACGATACAAAATAAAATGATACGATTCGATTTTAGCTGTTTTCATTTCGATATACTTCGGTTTTTTAAGTTAAAAACGATATTTCAATACAGTTACTATATCGTTACACCCCTAATAATAATAGTATGGTTATAATAATAGCACCTATCATGGTTGCTTTGCTTTTAGGCTAATTCGCGGTTTCACAATAAGTGATTTCTGTGAAGTCCTAATTCGCCACTCCATGTATCAAGTGTGGTTTTGGAATTTCATGAACCTCTTATGCTACCTTTACCACTGCTGGAGAGATCTTTCTGAACATTCTCAAGCTTCAAAGGGTGGAAATGACGCCCCTCTGTGACATGCAGTAACTATAAGCTGTTGATGTGTTAGTATACTGTAGATGAGATGAATCCAGCGAGTTAACAGCATACTTAACACCTCACCTTGACCTGAAGGGTTAAGTGATCTAATTCAATGCTACTTAATTGAAAAAGGTTTCAGCGAAATATGGCGGGCAAGCTGTGCTTGTTTCTGCACGGTTCCTTCGGCACCCCACACGCCACTTACTAATGCTGGCCTAGCCACAATACTAGAAAGGAATAAAGCCCAACAGAAGCTCATTTCCATTTGTTAGCCCCCTCATCCCCGCTGTAGCAGCCAGGAGAGACACTTTGCAACCATGATTCATTGTCTACGGCCTCACTAGGGGTATGGATATACTGTCACGTCTTTGACATTCAGATATGCGGTGGTCTCCATTTCAATCAAATCAAATCTACCGGGACTCTTCTTTTTTCTTCACCCCTTTCTTCGCTACCCGGGAAGACTAAAGCGACACATCCGTGAGGGATGGCACAATTATCCCCTTTTAAGGTGGGATGGGATGGGATGCGCACACAACAGCAACTGCCTGTTATCCCTGTTTAAGAACAAAATCCTCAGATTAATATTCACCAGTGAGCAGGCCAAATATATTTAATATACAGCATAGTATGTGTTGAGTTCGTGTTCTGAATGAGACTTACATGTTGACCTCTAAAAGTGAAATCAAGATAGCAATAACTGTACTTCATCGACACCTTAGGGCCGATGCATACTCCACTTTTAGAGCAGAATTCATTTCGGTTCAGCTCTGTCTAAACTACAATATGATGTCATTCAGAAGTTCTGGTTGCGGGTAGCGCCATCAATTTGGATGTTCGGTGCTGCCGAGATTTTGTGACTTTGGGATGCTTGATTGAAAGTGCTTAATTACAGTCTTAATTAGAATCCAAATTAAATCGGAAGATTAAGTGCAATTAGTTTTTAACTAGGAGGAAACATTCTGATTTTATGTTAACAATGGCAAGCAGACAAAGATTGTCTTTTGATTGACTTCTAAAAGCGGTTTACCAAAAAAAAAAAAAAAAGGAGAATTAAAAGAAGATAAGTGGAGGTAGGCTCAGGAGTATTCTTTGGAGACAGAGTTGTAATTTTGTTAAGTGAATCATCAAAGATAGCCATTTAATCCCAGCTCAGACCTGGACATGAGTGTTGGAACGATTTTGATCAGGAAATGAAGCCAACAGCAGTCTCTGGAGAGATTCCCAAATCCATTTTGGGGATTAAAAGATCGACAAACTACTACTGACTGTCGAGTACAAGAGTCAGTGTTTATCAGCAAAAAGTAAGAGGTGTATGTTGTTGATGCACTGCTAATCCACCAGCAAGGGTTTTCCTTTTAGCCACTTTCAACCTGGCATCGCTATTTTTGGCTTTTTAATTCATTTAATGTTTTAATTTTCTAAAAAACTCTTTTCAGGCCCCCCATCTGAAAAGAGTTTGTCCCAGGGACTCCCATAAGAGAAGATTTGTTACAAACCTTTCCAAAATCTACATCTTTGTAGATCTGCGCTTTTCAAATAGTTTAAGTTTAAAAAATGGTTGATTCATTGATTGATTGATTGATTGAATACTTTATTTGACAGAAATGTAAACAGCACATGATACCGTCAGACACTAAGGCTAAAAGGATAACACAACAAAAACTCCTGGGGACTTGTTTCCATTGGGGTCCTACAGTATGTATTGTTAAAATAATCACCATAGCAGAAAAAAGGTCCTTTCGAGGGGTAATTTACATTTACCTCCCCTTGTGGTCTCCTGATGGATGTTTGTTCAAGTCAATTTTGAAAGAAACCAGTGATTCACATCATTTAATGGATGGTTTCAGTTCATTCCACATTTCACATTTCAGAGTCTAGTAAGAGTTTTTTCCCCATTCCCCGTTTGTTCTAAATTTGGGTTGTGCCAAATCATTGTCACTCCCTCTACTGTTTGGCTACTTTGGAGAAGTATTGAGGGCACTGATGTTGCTTTGATATTCTTAAATACCAATCCCATTTTTATTTGCTTTAATAACACTTCTTCTACCCTGAGCCATCCCAGACTAGCAAAGTGGGTTGGAATTATAGGTGGGTCATGCGCTTAAGGCCTGAGAAGTAGTCGCAGGGACGTGCAGAGAATGTTAGAGAGGCAGGGGCTGGAATTTCTAGAAAGGACCTTTTTATTTGGTGAACATATTGGAAAATAGCACAACGCGTTGTGAGCTTGGAAGTTTTGTTGACAGAAGTAATGCTGTAACTATTTTAGCTGGGAACCACCTGGAACCTCCCCCCTAGATTCTCAACCCCACTCTAACTGTCTCTCTGTATTTATCTCTGTCCCCACAAAGGTAGACCAATCACAGCGAACCACAGAGCTTAAAGCTGACACTACTACACCAATCAAAACTCACTGCACGTTGCTCGGCTCGACGGCACACATGCATACGGCCAACCACCGGAGGATTATGAAAGTCTGACGTCTCATTAAACTACGCGGGTACGCATGCTATTAGGGTTAGGGTTAGATATAGGGTTAGTAATGGGGAGAGTCGGACGAACGCGACGTCGGCGTAAATAATGACACGTCGGAACAACACTATCCTCACCCGCCAACCTCAAGGCCAAAGCTCTGCAACGCTATCAACGCTAGCACACAAAGTTCACATTAGCACAAGGGTCGTTACTACAGGGGGTCCTCTAAATCTTTGTGTGATAGAAACTTTTTTTCACATTTTTTATATGCACTTGAACCATATGTTATGTCCATATGTTGAGCTCACAACGCCTCGCAGCGCGAGGTGTTGTGAGCTTGTAGATCGGCTATTTTCGGTAAAGAGGTTTGGTGTAGAGGGGAAAAAGGGCAGACCAAGTACAGAGTGAAAGGTCAAGTTTACTAAGTATTGACGGTTCAAGTGGTTATGTGAACACAAATTGACATGAATCCAAAATACACAGAGGATTGTGCTGTCAAACGATGAAAACGTTGTGGGGTCCCTGCTTCAACTCTCTCTCAACTAAGGGGTCCTTGGCCTGAAAACGTTGAAGACCCCTGCATTAGCATGTTAGCACATCATTGGTGCTTCGTTCACAAACTGCACACCTATAGTCACTTGCTATCCAGTGCAGGGGAATCCACAACCGTTATTACACAGTGTCTTGTTTAAAATGTGTGTATAAGTGTTACTCTCTATCACACGCCTATACATAATATACAGTCATACAGAGGAATATCAGGGTTTTCTAAGGCTGTCCTCTATTATTGAACAGAAATATAGAGGAGAAAAACTGCAGGTGGTTTGCGTTTAATATTTAAGAGGGTTTCGCTGGATTCTACCACCTGCCTTGCATACCGAAGGAAGGACCTGAGGGATTCTCAACAGCCCTGGCCTATGGACACACACACACACACACACACACACACACACACACACACACACACACACACACACACACACACACACACACACACACACACACACACACACACACACACACACACACGCACGCATGCAGGGGCGTCACAAGGGGTAGGAAAGTGGGACTGAGTTACTAGGGCCCAAGGTGGTGGAGGGGCCTTAATTATTTTATACTTTAGCTATTGAAAAATAGCAGATATACAAGCTCACAGCGCGGCACCGAGTGCCGCGCTGCGAGCTTGTAGATCTGCTATTTTTGAAAAGTCGTGAAAATGTGTGCAAATCTTTGAATATGTATGTATTTTTTAAGCGAACATTTGTAACTCAAATTTTGCTTCTGGGGGGGGGGGGGGTCCCTGGAACTAAATATTTTGAGATGGGGGTCCGTGGCCAAATACATATCATTTCGGGGGTCCTTCACATGAAAAGGTTTGAGCTCCACTGACATCGAAACATAGATTTTTCTAAAAACCTTAGAAGGATTTGAAATATTCAAAGATTTTCATGATTTAAAAAAAATAGCAGATCTACAAGCTCGCAGCGCGGCACTCGGTGCCGCGCTGTGAGCTTGTATATCTGCTATTTTTCAATAGTTAAAGCACAGGGGCCCCACAGTGAATCCTTGTACCCGGGGCCCAGAATTTGGTGCGACACCCCTGCACGCATGCACACACAAGCACGCACGCACACGCGCATTGTGCACGCACACACACACACACACACACACACACACACACACACACACACACACACACATGCACCACCCCACCCGCTCTCACACACGACCACCCTTTGCTCCATTTCTGTCTCAGTCTCTCCACCCGGCTCTGTCTACTTCAGAAACTCTCGGTGCTGCACCCAAACACTTCGCCCTCATGCTTAATTCATTTTCCATAACGTGAACATCACAAGTGGGTCCCTGTCTGTCAGCCATTTCCTCGGATTCTAGGATTAATGAAAATTCTCCCGCCAAACAAAGAGGGGATTCAGCCAGTGGGATCATAATGGATAGGTGCTATTTGCATTGTAATATGAAATCCTCACGGAACTATCTGTTTCTATATGAACGTCTATACCTGGATGAACGTCACGGCTGCTTGTCGAGGAGGTGCTGAATAAGCAGCCGATGTTGATGTTTCTTTTTTTTACTAGAAAAGGATTGTTCCTGTCGCCGGCGAGGGCCGGAGATCGAGGTGTCCCTGTTCATCTGTGGAGATGTTTATCAGGGTTTCTCTACGCACTCCTTTCTGTAGTTTATTTGTTTTTCCTCTAACAAAACAGACCATCCATAACAACCCCTCTGTCTACAATCTTCATCAATGTTAGGGTATAATTTGTAAATTCAAACTAAATTTAGAAGATTATTGTGCAACCTTTTAACCTGCACTTTCAACCTGGTGTCCCTATTTTGGGTACACATATACAGTATGTCATTATTATACCTTTTAGCCAATCTACACGCGCAACATGTTGATTTATTTGCACAACAGGAATAACTTATTCCCAGAATATCGTTGTGCAGGTGAGATAAGAAAGCCTAGGAGGGCTTATGAGAGAACTGCACCGTTTACATGACTTACAATTTGGATTTTATTAACATAAAAAACGTAAAAGATATATGATAAAAATCCAAAAAGAGCAAAAAACCAAGACATACACTCGTATGAGAAAGGAAATAAAGGAACAAACGCCCATAGTATGGGTGCCTATTCTCAAATTACCATAAGTTACATAGCATACATTTATATGCAGATTGTGAAGGTGTTATGTGATGTGATGTAACACGCTGTGAGCTTGTAGACTGGCTATTTATTTGCGTACTTTTTCCTCTTCTTTAAAGGCCTTTCACAACAGGGAATCGCAGCCAGAGGCTATGACTATTCGGAGGCCTTGGCACAGAAAAGTTTAGGAACCCCTCCTCTAGAGTTTAAATCTCTCATCTCTCATCTCTTTCTTCTCAACAGGGGGTGGGTTGCACGTCGTTTCATGTTGGACATGAATGGAGGCGTCACGAGGCGTCACTAAAATGCACGCAGGCCGCGTTTGATGGCTTAGTTCCTGGGTGTGTTTGCGAGGGGCTGGTTCTCATGTCGTGTTTGGTTGCCTGTCACTCGCTTGCACGGCTTTCCTCGTCATAAATAATGCAGGTGCCACCCTGCCCACCCAACAGCCATCTAAATGAAGACAGCCTGCATTGCAGATTCTCAGAATGAGAAAGGTTACTTCAAGGAGCCCGGGAAACGGGAATACGTGGGTGAGGAGGAAGGCGTTTGTTTGGTGGTTTTGTGTTAACAAATATACACATGCTGGTTGGAAGAGATTGTGGTTGTTTGTGTACGTGAGCGTGAGCGTTCCAGTATGTGTGTCCGTGCTTCTGCGAGAGTGCACACGTGTGCGTGTGCATGCGGCATGTTAACTGGCATCAATGCATGTGCATGCATGTGTGTGTTTCAGTAAGGTTTGGGTGGAACGAATTAAGAGCTACAATGGGTGTCACGGGTTGTGCGGAAGAGAAAGATGCGCCCTGCGAGCGGATAAGTCTGTAAAATACAGTAACTTATTTCACGGAATTATTGGCTTTTTGGGGACACATGACTGACAGGGGGGAAAAGATAGTGACAGTTGTAAAAAAGTGTGCCGGTGCGATGCTCTTGAAAAGTTGTGCTTGAGACATATCCCAATCGAAATTCTGCTTCCCCCCTCGACTTTCTAATCGCAAAGCCTTCTGATGCAACACCCTTAGCTGCAGGGGGATTCGCATCTGGGGGGGTGGGGTGGGGGGGTTGCGGATGAACCGATTGTTCACTTGCCTCCAGCAGGTGTACAAACTGAGTGTGTATGTGTTTACAAATCCATGGCTGTATATCACGTCATTATTATGATGCAGCAGTGTTAGGCCACGAAAGCACATATCTGTCAAGCACTCAGAGAAAAGAAAACAAACACCATGACGCAGGTTTAGACGGAGTTTCAGCATCAAAACATGTCACAAAATCCTCAGTTATTGGGTTAAAAAAAAGAAAGGAAAAAAAGATACCATTAACACATGAACCCAAGTCTGTGAAAATAGCCGATTTACAATCTCGCAACGTGTCTACAAGGATGTTACATTATAGCAGGGGTCTTCAACGTTTTCAGGCCAAGGACCCCTTATTTGTATTAGTTTCATTCATTGTTTGACATCACAATCATCAGTGTATTTTGGATTCGTGTCAATTTGTGTTTTCAGATATTTAATCACTTGAACTGTCCATACTTAATAAACTTGACCTTTCACTCTGTAGGCTACCTAGTCTGCTCCTTCCCCTCTACCCCAAAGCCCCAGCTGCGAGGCGTTGTGAGCTTGTAGATCGGCATTTTTTTGGGCTAAAGTTCAAGGAATATGGATACGGATATGGATATATAATTATATAATACTAGTAAGACACCTCAGGGTGACATGCGACTCGCGCCAATTCTTGACTATCTGGCCAACCACAGTGTTTCTCTGACGATTCTAGTTGTTATCATTCTGGGGGGAGTTTGTTCATGTTTTTGTGAGGGTGTCAACCCTAGGAGACACGGGGAGAACATGCAAACTCCACACAGAAAGGCCCTATCGCCAACCCCACCTAGGGTGTGAGCGATGGGGCCTAAACATGGAAATGTGGAGAACACTATATATGGAGATAGTCCAGTCCATCATGTCATAATGGGACTACCGTCATAGACAGTAGCCATTGTTAGGCCGGAGTCAATGGCTGTGTCTATGACGGTATTCCATATGACATATTGGACTAGACTATCTCCATATATAGTGTTATCCACATCTCCATGTTAGGACTCATATATGGGCATAAAAAGTATGTCATGTGACATCACTTCCTGTACAGACAGTCAGCCATTGACTCCGGATTAACAATGGCTACTGTCTATGACGGTAGTCCCATATGACATATTGGACTAGACTATCTCCATATATAGTGTTATCCACATCTCCATGTTTAGACAGCCAATGACTCCGGCCTAACAATGGCTACTTTCTATGACGGTAGTCCCATATGACATGATGGACTGGACTATCTCCATATATAGTGTTATCCACATTTCGTGTAGCCGCCCTGTACAGGAAGTGATGTCACAACTCGCTGACATCACACTGACATCACAGAGGATACGGAAGGACGGTCAGGAGGATACGGAAGGAAGGAAGGAAGGACACTCAAGCGACACGGTTCTTCAGAGTATATGCGACCTTCGGTCGCAATTAAAAAGGAGAAAAAAAAAAACGTTCTGTCACTCCAAGATTTGGAGGAATCCCTGTAGTAACTCTGCAGACCCCCTAGGGGTCCTGGACCCCCTGTTGAAGACCCATGCATTATAGTATTATATCCAGCTAAGGAAGCAATGTTGAACATTCTTGTCCATTATTAAACAATTTACGGTTGGCTATCTGTATTTACTGGGTCAATTGATTGTCTATAGTGTAAATACTGTATATGCAAATACCTGAGCGTATGCTATCATATTTCATAGTGGAACTGTGTATCCCTCTCTGACTCCAGCTGTGACTGAGGCACACTTGGCATTGTCTATTACAGGGTTCCCCAATAGGTGGCCTAGGGCTACTGTCAGGCCCCCACCAACCCAATAATGGTGGTATAAGAGCAGCAACAACACTAGTATATCGCCGTTGTCGGGTGGAAACCTCGTATCTCCAAATGTGTACATTCTTTCGCAAAGTAAAGCTCTGCTTCATCATACAAGGCCGTCGCACAAAAGTAGTGAAAACAGCAGATCTACAAGCTCACAACGCCTTGCGGTGCGAGGCGTTGTTTGCTTGTAGATCGGCTGTTTTCACTAGTTTAAATCATTTTTAAAATGATAAATGCAAAACGAACAGTTTTGGACATACAAGATTTTCACCTGACAACAACGATCTGAACTGTCACTGGAGTAGCGGGAACACCACCGTCGGCCCCTGCCATGTTGTGGCCCTCGGCTTGGTAACCTAGACATGATTCGGCCCTTGGGGAAAACTAATCGGGGAACCCTGGTCTATTAGGATGTACACTACACTACAGAACCATGAGAAAGTACTACTTTACATTTCACAGTGGTACAGTGGCACCATATGACTCTTGCCTTGCCTATGGCACTGTTCGTTTTGATTACCGACTCGAGCTTTGACTCGGGCACGCTTGCACTTGGACTACTAGGATGCACACTACAGATTCAGAACCTTCACAAATACCGGTTAAGCAGCATAACCATTGAGATATTTGACTTATAAGCATTCATATATCGTCACTGTCCTGCAGAGACCTCGTATCTCCAAGTTTCAAATCTGATTAAAGGCCTGTCTCATCATATACCGGTAAGACTGTTGCACAAAACTAGTGAAAATAGCAGAACTACAAGCACACAACGCCTCGCACTGCGAGGCGTTGTGCGCTTGTAGATCGGCTATTTTCACTAGTTAAATCATTTTTAAAATGATAAATACAAAATGAACGGTTTTGGACATACAAGGTTTCCACTCGACAACAGCAATATTGATTGTTGATAGAATGTATCATATATTCACAGTTGCTACAGTACATACACATGAATACCAGAAAAGTCGCCCTCTTTCAAAGTCGCCCCAAACTCGTTTCCCAACGGGTCTGTGGCCTTAAGCTAGATGCAGATTAGACTAAAATCAAATCTGTGCTTCTGGGGGTCCCTGGAACAAAAAGGTTTGCAATAGGGGTCCATCCGTGGAACAAAATATTTTGAGAAGGGGGTCCACGGCCAAAAACACATTTTGGGGGTCCTTAACCACTGATAGGCACATTTTACAAATGTCTTCTAAATCATAACAATTTTCTGAAAAAAACGTATGTTGCCATCAGTGTTTCTCAAACTTTGTCATGTGAAGGACCCCCAGAATGATATGTATTTTGCTATGGACCCCCATCACAAAATATTTTGTTCCAGGGACCCCCAGAAGCAAATATTTGATTTTAGTCTATTCTGCATCTAGCTTAAGGCCACAGACCCGTTGGGAAACGAGTTTGGGGGCGACTTTGAAAGAGGGCGACTTATCTGGCTACCCATAAACATATTACCCATGCAGATACAAACTGTTAAAGGCCTGTTGAGTCCCATATTTACTCTTGATAGTCTGTTATACATTTGGTGATTGATGTACTGTATGTTCATGCGTATATTCATTCACATATTCAATGGGGATAAACTGAATATGTATACTTATATTTATTTATAGACTGTACCCATTGTTTCAGATTATTGGTATCCATCTTGGTTTGGTTGTTGATGCTTAGTCTTACAGTACCTCTCCTGTGTTTCACTCTTACTGCCGTCACACTGCTCTGACGCCTGACTTCTCCCCCAGGGATCAATAAAGGTTTATCTTGTCTCATCGTGTTTATTTTTAGGCCTTGACAGCAATTTGTTTTAATTATTTATTTCCCCTCATGAGCAGAATGGCAGCAGACTCAGGAACAAGTGAGAGAAAAATCTGTGAATGGCAACGCTCTCTCTGTGTGTGTGTGTCTCTGCGCGTGCATGTGTGTGTGTGTGTGTGTGTGTGTGTGTGTGTGTGTGTGTGTGTGTGTGTGTGTGTGTGTGTGTGTGTGTGTGTGCGCGTGTGTGCACGCGGCCGCGCGCGTAGGTCTATACCACCTACATTAATAAGTACCATTAAGAAGCAATTGATACTGGATAAGCTATTGATCTTCATTTATGGGCAAAAGAAGTATCCACGTGGCAATGTTGAAAATATAAATATGTATGAGTGTATGCTTTCTAATGTTACATAATTCAGCATAATGCTATGGAGGCCATTTGAGTGCTCCAAAACATGAAGATTGCATTTTTGCTGATGGGCAGTGAAAGTGGAATCAATCAAAGATAGATGTGAGTCAATTGGAATATTCGCGAGTCGACCATGAATGCAAATAAATGAGTCTAGTATTACCAAGTAGTTCTTAGGGCTGTGTACTGAGAGGAATTGTGCAGAAAGACTCTTGGTCTCAGCAATATTGTATCCAATCAAAATCAGATTAGAAAGAAACAAATTGCATAGTTGCGGCGTGCGCACGTGTGCATGTGTGTGCACAGGGGCGTCACAAGGGGGGGGGGGGGGGAGTGGGACTGAGTTACTAGGGCCCAAGGTAGAGGGGACTTAATTATTTTATGCTTTAACTATTGAAAAATAGCAGATCTACAACGGCACCGAGTGCCGCGCTGCGAGCTTGTAGATCTGCTATTTTTGAAAAGTCGTGAAAATGTAATATATTTTAACTCTGTAACTGCTTCTGGAGCATCCGTGGAACTAAATTTGTAACGGGGGTCTGTGGCCAAATACATAACATTTTGGGGGTCCTTCACATGAAAAAGTTTGAGCACCACTGACTAGAAACATTAGAAGGATTTGGAATATTCAAAGACTTTTTAAGATTTTTCAAAAAATAGCACATCTACAAGCTTGCTGTGAGCTTGTATATCTGCTATTTTTCAATAGTTAAAGCACCAAATTCATGGGGGGCCCACAGTGAATCCTTGTACCCAGGGCCCAGAATTTGGTGTGACGCCCCTGTGTGTGCATGCGCGTGTGTGTGTACGTACGCACTCATCGCAATGCCACCACACATTCAGATCTTGCCTACTGCATCCTAATACATTATTGCAAGTACTGTATTAGGATACAGGCTCATTCTTATGCACATTTTTCATGTCAGTGTCAGAAAATGTTTTTTCAAGATATGGAAAAAAAAATGTCTTAATGCAAATGAGTATATGCTGTACATGCAGGGCTGCTGTATTAGTGGTGCTGAAGCAGGTTGAACACTGTGGAAAAGTTAAAGCTCCCTCATGTTCCTTCCATGCTGTATCTGCATTCTGCAATAGTCTCACATTTCTATAGGAAACATGTTACTATCAATCAGGAAGATTAGGCTGAGGTCAATGAGTGTCTAGTCAACTGTCAGCGATCCATGTTGGAAATAATGAACCGTTAGGGATGTGGCGGACGCAAATAGCATGATATATGAGAGTAACGTAGCCTAGCGCAGCCCGCGCTGGGCTTTATAATTGATGCTCAGGTGATTAATAGGGCAGAACGTCAGAATTTTTTTTCCAATCAATTAACCCATTTAGGCCTACAATTATTGAATGCTTTAACTATTGAAAAACAGCAGATATACAAGCTCACAGCGCGGCACCGAGTGCCGCGCTGCGAGCTTGTAGATCTGCTATTTTTGAAAAATCGTGAAAATGTGTGCAAATTTTTCAATATATATTTTTCAAAGCAGACTTTTGTAACTCAAATCTCTGCTTCTGGGGGGTCCCTGGAACAACATATTTTGAGATAAGGGTCTGCGGCCGAAAAAATTAGATCTTGGGGGTCCTTTGAGAACAGAACGTTTGAGAACAGCTGATTTAGAGGAAGGATTTAGAAGTCGGGTCAAAGATCGGGTCAAAGATATTCAAAGACTTGCACTCATTTTCAAGATTTTTCAAAAATAGCAGATCTACAAGCTCGCAGCGCGGCACTCGGTGCCGCGCTGTGAGCTTGTATATCTGCTATTTTTCTAAAGTTAAAGCATAAAATAATGGTTAAAGTGGTTAAAATCTAAGCGACCCGGGCGCGTGCAGGTGTTTGAGAGTTAATAGGCTCTTGTGTTTGTCAGACAACCCACCACTCTGTACTGCCTACACTACAGAATAGAGAGATGCACGTTTTAATGAACAAAGAAAATGAACGGCTGCTAGGAATGTTAATTAATGACAGAGGTAACGTTGGTCTGTGCTAAACTGTGTTAACATGCCGCTGGCGTACAGGTCTGTTGCACTCGGTTGCAGCCTGTCTCCTGAGTCCCCCTGCCCTAGTCATGTCCACTGGCTAGTGGTCTATGGAATGCAATCCAGTTTCACCATAAATGATTGTGGGGCGGCTTCCGTAGTGGCTCTGCCTTCTGCGAAAAGGCCTGTGGTCACCTTTAAGCACTTAAACCCTATATACTTCGCCGTATGTCAATTAGCAAAGAAAGATGATCTACGAGCTACGAGCTTGCAGATTTACTGTTTTCGCACGATATTTGCAAACTCCCGCCCATAGCTGCCGCTGATTGGTCCAAACCGTCTCCAATCGCTGCATGAGCAATTCCAGATGTAGGCTGTATCGTGAACTCAATACCGCCACCATCTAGTGGAGTCAGGTTAACATTTTTCCTGTTCTGGTTTAGTTTCCCATAAAATAGCTTTGGCTTGGCAGCAGATTTGAACGGGAAACATCCTAATGTAAGCAAGTTATGTTGATGCTGTGCTGTTACATTCCCGGGGCATGAAAACAGAGTTGTGATTGGACGAGAAAAACAAGTTCCAGTGGAAGCTTAGTGCATCAAGTCTCGCCCTGTACAGACTTTACTGTAGTTCTTTAACAGGTTTATAGAGATAAAAGGCTGGGAAGGAGGTATGGGGTTCATGTGGTTAAACTCATCAGCTTCATGTTGTGAATGTAGAACCATGAGTCAGCAGCCTATCTTTGCCCCCATAAAGAGATTTTGTGGCAACCAAGGGATGACCTACTGTTAGCCCATTCATCAGGGTTTCCATGCATTGCAAGAACAATAATAAAAAAACAAATCTCAATATTGTCACATGGTCGGGCAGAAACCTTGTACCTCCAAGTTTCACATGTGTACGTTTTTTTGTAAAGTAAAGCCCTGCTTCACCATACAAGACTGTCACACAAGACTGGTGAAAATAGCTCATCTAGCCGAGCTTGTAGATCGGCTATTTTCATTGTTTAAATCATTTTTAAAATGATGAATACAAAACAAACGACTTTGGACATACAAGGTTTCCACCGACAACGACGAGATGTTTGCTACTGTTAGGCTGTGCCTAATGAAACAGCAGTCACCTGGTGTATCAGTGTAACAATCAAATGGCTTTACATGGACATGTTCAATGCTGACACTGAACTTAATCAACATTCCCTTTATACAGAACCTAAGGGAGTGTGTGGAGACTGTGGACCTTTTGTGGAACTGCACCTGATAAATGTCAGAACCTCCCATGAGTTTGAACCACTTGAACCCTAGCGTCACTACCTTAGTCTGGCCTGCGGCCGAACTTCGGCAGAAATAGCGGATTCATGCTTGTACTGCAGATTGGCAATTTTCATTGAAGATATTTAGCCTAATGTATAGCAAAAACAAGAATGCTTCTGTTTAACGCTTCCAGTGCCGGGCCACTTGGGGGCGCCCAAGGTCTGTTGAGTGGCCAGGGTCTCTCTCATAGACGAGCGTAGTAACATACAGGGACCCACGTGGCAGTGACGCGCGTGTACATGTTTGTGTTTGTGCATGAGACACAAAAGACCCAGATGAAAATAGCAACACAATTTAGAAGCCAGATTTTCGGCGATTTAGCCGTAAATAAAACCTTCCCGCTTCCACAGAGAACACAGCTCAGAGAAAAAGGGCTTCAAAGATGTGAGTTTGTATTGGATTCGGCGGCGCGATTCGGCGGCGTTACCCGATTACGGGCCGGTGGAAAGGGCTTTCGGTCGGCGGCCTAGATTGAAAATTTAGAGCCAGGCTTGGTGCGGCCTCGGATTATTTTAATCATTTTATTAAAAAAGCCGGACTAGTTCGGGATAGGCACACTGGAATACGTCGCGCAGCCGACAGTGAACATTCAGTGAACATTGGGGGGGGTCTAAACTTTATTTTAAACCATTTTCAATGGAATAAATCGTCGGACCATCTAAAATGGCTCGTTGGAAAGCGCTGGACGAGCCAGGACCACCCACGTTGGTCCAAGCAGCTCAGGGTGAGTAAAAAAAAAAGAAAAAAAAATAGTTTTTTTGCCGAAGAAAAGCCGAACTTGTTCGGGATAGGCACTAAATGAGTTAATAGAAAGAGAACATGACACACTGTTGAAATTAAAAGCTGAAAGCCTCCCAAGATGGCACCACCTGTCCATTGAACTCAATGGATGGGGCGGGACAGTTCTAAATAGTCCCATGGGGACTCTGATTAACAAAGTAGGCCTGTAGGGTAAAATTATGATGTATATCCTCATTGCACCTATATAGCATTAATCAATTTCCATCAACAATGTCAAGGATGTTAAAAAAACAAAAACAAAACATTCACTGAACAGTGTTTTGCCATCCTGCCATCCATGCAAATTAAGAAAACGAGGAATGAAGTCTTCTGCAACACACACCTGCCTCACATCATGCGCTAATGGGCTGAGTTACGACAAATCGCCTCCCGCATTCTTTTCTCAGTTTAGTTCCCCAATCTGTTTCTGGTGAGTGGGCAATGCAAACCTTTTAGACACGTGCAGCTACAGTACCTCCAACAGATATGTATCTGACTTGAAGTGTGCGGAAGATCACCTCAGTCCAATCCTTTCATTTCATTCAATTCGAAAAATAGAATAGTGGAAAATGACATTATAATGTTCTTATTTTGATCATAAGCCCCAATTACTGAATGTTAGTCTTCAGGTTTTCCTCAGAATATTATGTACAGTATGACACTGATTTAAGGGCAGTCCATACTGTTTTCAACCAATTAACCTTTTGTCGGAGAGTCACAAAATCTGGGAGTGCAGCTTTCCGACTCAAATTCGGGGTAATGCTTTTCAGAAGTTCCGAGTGACGTCATTTTGTAGTTGAACTGTAAAATGTGGTGGTCGGAGACAGTATGGACTGCCCTTTACTATGACACTATTGCACATTATGAGTCCACCAGTACATTAACCCTGAGAGTGTACCAATGTGGGTCCATTTGGTTCCATAGCTCCATTGGTACTCTCTCAGAGTGATAGAAACCCCAAAGGTCCCTTGACCACTGTATTATACAGTATATAAGGGGCTAGCACTTAATGTGTTTATTATGGTAATATATTATTGTCTGCTCATTTATTTGTCTGTGACAAAAATGTCCATGATCACAAGCCAACGTGGTGGTGAGGGCTGTATTGGACTATATCTGACATATTTATGGCTGACAACCCATGTTTACCTTTTTCATTACCTAGGGTCCTTGAACCAATTGCCCACAATATTTACCCGGTTTAGAGCCCATTGCTCATCTTTCCTGAAAGTTTCACCCCCCCCCCATCAAACACAACACAAACAAAAACTTTGGAGCATACAGACTAAAGGAGGTAAAAATGATCAATGTGTATACCAACCTTCACTTATTATTATTTTTTTCCGTCAGTGTAAAGAACATAATATTCTACAAAACCTCAAGATCTAATTCTCTCTCATATTCAAACGTAGAGATTCAAGGTCATGTCTTCGTGCCAATTTGAATAAGCCAGTGGTGGCGATTACGAGCTATCCATTTACAGCCACAAATGAACACTCAATAGCACCGCCTCATACATCTATCGGCGTGAAGGGACAGAAAATAAACGGAACCTTGCTCGTTCATTCAGACGAGAAGATTACAGTTCATCACTTCCTTAGGCAGGTTTAGATTAGAGCAGGGGTCTTCAACGTTTTCAGGCCAAGGACCCCTTAGATGAGATAGAGATGAAGCAGGGACCCCCTCTACATATTGTATAAATATGTGATGAAGATTTTCATCAATTTCATAGATAGATTCATAGACTTGTTTGTCATCAGTCTATGTTGGATTCGTGTTAATGTTTTTTCCAGACATTTAGCCACTTCAAACGTCGATACTTAATAAACTTGACCTTTCACTCTGTACTTAGTCTGCTCTTTTTCCCCTCTACACCAAAGCTATTTGCCGAAAATAGCCGATCTATACAAGCTCACAACGCCTCACAGCGCGAGGCGTTGTGAGCTTGTAGATCTGCTATTTTTGGCTAAAGTTCTCAGAATATGGACACTAGGGTTCAAGTTGTTAATATAAAAAGGATTGGAAGATTTGGAGGACCCCCTGTAGCAACTCTGAGGACCCCCTAGGGGTCCCGGACCCCCTGTTGAAGACCCCTGGATTAGAGACTCAGTCGAAAGGGAATATATATATACTGTATATATATATTTATTTTTTGTCAGGGCCGTCTCGTTTACAGGAGCGAGGGGAGCTACTGATGAACTGATTTGTTGTTAAGGTTAAAAATGACTCTTGTCATCCATCACACTGTGAAATGTAGCACAGCTCCCTAAGAAGTTGGCGCGGTGCCCGCTCCTCTCCACCAAAGAGACGCTGAGAATCCCAGCTGCTTCAGTGTGCCCTGGTTTTTTGGCTCCAGCTGAAGTGCCATCCACCCTCCCTGGTACCTGGCATAAACAGAAGCCTAACGGTATACCACCCACTCAAAGGGACTTACGCTTCCATTCATCGTGGGGCATGCAGAGTGCAATGTGGTTATATAGTATACACTTCCAGTGTGGGGCAATGGGGCATACACAGCACAGGGTTGCTACAGTATATGCACATCCAGCGTGGGGCACACAGTAAAGCAGGGGTCTTCAACAGGGGGTCCGGGTCCTCAGAGTTACTACAGGGGGGGGGGGGCACCAGATCTTTGTGTGATAGGATAATTCTTTTAGATTAACAACTTGAACCCTCGCATCCCTATTCTGAGGAGAACTTTGGCCTAAAATAGCAGATCTACAAGCTCAACGCCTCGCAGCGTGTGGAGGTAAAAGAAGAGCAGACCAAGTACCGAGTGATAGGTCAAGTTTACAAATGTCTGAAAAAAAAACACATTAACATGAATCCAACATCGACTGATGACAGTGCTGTCAAACAGGTCTATGAATCTACCTATGAAATCGATGAAAATCTGCAACACAGTTTTATACAACATGTAGAGGGGGTCCCTGCTTCATCTGTCTCTCAGCTAAGGGGTCCTTGGCCTGAAAACGTTGAAGACCCCTGCAGTAAAGCATATAGGCATACATCCAGTGTGGGGAATATAGCAAACAGTACAGGATGGGTATTACTACCAGGTACTAGGTGGGCGGCATAGCTCAGGGGTAGAGAAACCATTATTAGAGCACGAAGGGTTCCCGAAGGGTTCCCAGTTCGAATCCGGGCTCCCCCTGAGTTAATGTCGAATGGTCCTTGGGCAAGACTCTGAACCCCACATTGCTCCCGGTGAGCAGGTTGGTGCCTTGCATGGTTTCCTCCACCACCGGTGTATGAATGTGTGCGTGAATGGGTGAATGTAATGCACAATCTCTGTAAAGCGCTTTGGATAAAAGCGCTATATAAATGCACCATTTACCATTTATCTACAGTCTACACACAGTACATGATGGGTACATACCCACAGGTAACAACATGGAGACAGATAACCAAGTCTCTCTCTCTCTCTCTCTCTCTCTCTCTCTCTCTCTCTCTCTCTCTGACTGACTGACATACTGCAGTTTCTAGCTCCTGTTTGACATACATTTGCTGTAAATGATTTGGACACACGCATGCATGCATTGACTCTTTCACTAACTCACTCGCTCGCTCACACAAATACATACAGTACACACACGTGAACAAAAACACACACACACACACACACACACACACACACACACACACACACACACACACACACACACACACACACACACACACACACACATATATATATATATATATATAATCTTTCGCGTTCATTGATTTTAAGCCATATTTTCCCTTTCTCAATCATGTCAAGTTAGTCATCTTGAGAGAGTCAAGTTGTGGTTGGGCATTCCAGCAAAATATTGAGTCCACTCCCTGGTGGCGTCAATGAAAGAATATATACTCCCCTGTCACTGGCTGTGGAAATACAGTGGCTACAATATTAGCTTTTCCTATCTGAGTTTACCATGGCAGTCGATCGTAAAATTGGATTTCTTCATACAACCAGTGCAAATTGTTAACTGAGCTTTTTCTCCATATACACACAAATGTGCACACTCTTCCATGCACACACGCACGCACACACATACAGTAGGCTACATACTGTACACACACGTTGGTATTACTGTAATTGTGGGGGAATTTACATTTCCACTGTAATCATTTCAATCTTTTTCTAACCATAAAACAACCATTTCGGTTGTGAGGACCAAGGAAACTGCCCTCACAACATCTATTTCTCAAATTCTACTACTGTATACTTATAGAGAAATGTTCCCCTCACAAGTATACCGTAGTAAAGCTTCTTTCACATAGACTCTGTGAAATGCGTGTGAACGCACGCCTCCCATTCATTTCCAATGGGAGCATGCGTGACAGAGCGATACGGCAAAGTACACGCTGATGTCCCGTATCTGACGGACTGACAAGGACAGATCTTATTTGAATAAAGTCCATCTCAACCAACTTTATTCAAATCTTGTCCGCCCGTGAGCTCCGTGAAGCCAATGAAAGCAGCGTTGCTCTGCGTATAGGTGTGGCTGTGGGAAATGACAGGGAAGTGATCCAACAGAGTCACTGTCAAACAACAACAGCCGTTGCGGACTGGAGTTGGACACAATTGCGTTCTTCTATGCGATTAGACTGCGTGTCCACGTATTTGGTGTGGAAGTGCCTTAATACAAGTGTACTGTACTCTCACACGCATGCACGCACACACACATGCACACAGTCACACACCCTGACGTTCCATAAGTTGCACAGAGCACTTTCCTGGCTCTCCCATCTCCTTCCCTTCCCCTGATCATCCTGTGAGAATGCTGTGTTTTAAGCTGCAGTGCAGAGTCATTACCATATACTCTTCCAGAAAAGTGCCACACGCTCCTTGTACACAAGGTGCTTTCATGTGCCGGGTAACAACCGCCTCGCACTCGCACACTCTCGGTGCTCCACGCTCTGTGGAAAAAGCTACTGTATACGGGTGTCACGTGCTGCCACAAAACGTGCTCAAAATGCACTGCTTTACAAAGGTGACATTTCACTCTAATTATCATTGGGCTGCAGCAGGTGATGCAATCAGTTAAAATCAACAGCCGTGAAAAGCCTTGTCGCCATTTCTCTCTCTGATGACAGACGAGTGATTTGTGTGTGTGTGTGTGTGTGTGTGTGTGTGTGTGTGTGTGTGTGTGTGTGTGTGTGTGTGTGTGTGTGTGTGTGTGTGCGCGCGCGCGCCACTGTCTTGGAGCGTAAGACTTCCACTGTAATTACAGCCCAGGAACCGCTCCAAAAAACATGTATGGAAATCCTCAACACCTGGAAAAATATATATATAAATAAAAAACACTTTTTGGGGGGTAGGGAGAGTTAACTTTCGCGAAGAGTGAGAAGTGATGTAATATTTATTATGCCCTCCCTTTAATTGCATGGCATAATTACAAGTACCAGAGTCTGGAGAGTAGATTGGAATAAATTGGGACTAATTTGGTAACTATCATTCGGCCCCACCTCCAGAGCAGAATGTTGATTAATACATTCAGAATGTAAATGAAACTAAACATGTTTCATCAGGGAGGGGGGTTAAAAAGGAGAGAAGGTTGGAAAAGGAATGGGACTCAAAACAGTACAGAGTAAAAGTTCTCCATTTAGTAGGCCTGCTCTCAGAGTCAAATGAATGCTCAGGGCTTTGCAGTGCATTGCTCTGGTTTGCTCAACACAAAGATTTCAGCCCCTGAAAAGTGGGTAGATCAGTGGTTCTCAAACCTTTTCCATGCCACCTCCAAATTGCTAGATATTTTGTGCCAGGGACCACCAGAAGAGAAGATTTGCGTTTAAAGAAAGAAAGAAAAAATAAATTACTCAAGATTTTTCCAAAATAGCAGATGTAGAAGCTTGTACATCTGATACTGTATTTTAGAATAGCCAACGTTTAAACTATGGATAAATGGGTTGAAATGACTGTGATGGCGCATTTAACACATTTTGTTGGGGACCACCCGGGAACACCCTCGGGGACCCCAGGTTGAGAAACTAATGCTCCACCTCTCTCGTGCTCTCTTCACTTGGTCTATCTCTTCTCAATTTCTGTGACTCTCTCTCTCTCTCTCTCTCTCTCTCTCTCTCTCTCTCTCTCTCTCTCTGACTCTGTAGGCACCCTTCTCTCTGGTACCCACCCCCACCACTCCACCACTCCACACTTAGAAAGGGGTCCCTAATCCTGCCTCTCCCCCGCCTCTCCCTCTCTGGCGGTTCTCCTACGTGTGCCGGGGTCACAGATGATTAAAGCGGTGGCAGGTGGACTCCACTTTGAAACCATCAATAGACCCCCGGAGAGCCCGGATCAAACAGCACAGTCCTCCATCTCTGTCAGCCAGCGGTCTCGGTGGCGCCGAGCCAGCGGATGTGCGAGGGGGTCAGAGGGCAGGTTTACACCTCCATAGCGTTCCTTCATCCACCTATAGGGAAGTCATATACTGACAACGGTAAGCTGCAGTGGAGGAGGAGAAGGAGGAGGAGGAGGAGGAGGAGGAGGAGGAACCTGCAGGACCGGCCACTCTAATGCAATTTCAAACAGGCCTTTGTTTATTCATTCAGCTGCCCTGGGGGGACCTTCGACCCGTGGGCTGGGAGAGAGGACCTTTCTGCAGTGGGAGAGAGGACCTTTCTGCAGGAGTATAAGGTCCTAGACCTTATACTCCCACCCTCCAGCGCTTTACCAACAGTTGAATGAGTTATTATACAGTGTGTGCCACCAATTGGTTTACTGCTCTGTATGGCATGTTGGTCCTGAAGATAAAGGAACAAGGTTAGCCGACATATATAAATCCACCCCCCTGCACACAGTAAATAGATGCCGAGGCATGAACTACGGTGTGTGAAAAAAAAAAAAAAAAAAAAAAAACTTTTGTATCTTGTGTTATTATACAACTTCTTGTTCAGGCATGCTCGTGGCACCACTCTTGCACCACGAGGCTGTGATGCAACACATCTGTGTTAATAGCAACATACTCTGTGTTTGTATCATGTATAGGATGATGTTTTAAAATGGCATGTCTATTCCTGGCTATTACACTCATGCCCTTATCAATATCAAGAGCAACTTGCAACAAAAAAGCTGCCTTTCTTAATACGCCAACATTACATGCGACTAATAGGCTATAGCACATAGTGAAAGGTGATGCAGTCTGCCTGCCTGGCAAGATAGATCTGCCTGTTTGTCTGTCTGTCTGTCTGTCTGTCTGTCCATCTGTCTGTCTGTCGGTCTATCAGTGATGTAAAGTAACTAAGTACATTTACTCAAGTACTGTAGTAATTAAAACTTCTACTCCACTATCTTAGAGGCAAATATTATACTTTTACTGCACTATAATTATTTGAAAACTTTAGTTACTAGTTACTTTGTAGAATTTGATTATTATTACAAAACATACATTAACCACTTCAGCCCTACAGTATACTTCAGCTATATAGCCAATCAGCATTGCCAATCAACATGTTGCAGTTCAACACATTGTGAGCTTGTAGATCTGCTATTTTCAAAAGATTTGTATAATATTTGAGACATTTCAAAACTTCTGAATATTGAATACTTTTACTTTTGGTCTTTTAAGTATAGGCTGGCTATATTTTGATGCCAATACCTTTGTACTTTTACTCAAGTACATTTTGAATATTGCTACTTGTAATAATATAATAATATGGAGTATGTCTTCCACCGCTGTTATCTATCTATCCATCCATCTACCCATCCAGATGGCTTGATGAGAATGTGCATCGGCCATATTCAGGTTCTCAGCTGTACCAGAAGAGAATAGGATATGTAATGTATGTGACCTTAAAGATGTTGAAAATGAATTTCATTTCATGTTTTATTGTACTCTATATGATGATTTGAGGGTCCCTTTGTTTGATGTCATGCAAAAACGAAAACCTGAGCTGTTCTGGGAAGATGATGGACAGAAGTTAGAATGGTTGTTTAATTATGCAGTCTTTAAGACGGCACATTTTGTTTCCCTAGCCTGGAGTCTCAGCTCTTCAAATAGTAGCTTGAGTGTTAAAGTTGGTTATTTGTTTGATCATTGTTTCTGTGAATTGTTTTTGTTAAATGAAATGTAAAAGTGTCCTGTAAGTCCATATGGGCTGGGCTTCCTAAAATAAAGAAAAATCAATCAACCATATTCATGGTTCTGGATGCCAGGGCTGTGGGGTAAAGCTCGTCACTCCAGGAGGAATGATTTAATGGAAATGTCAAGAGCAGTCGTTGCTCCAAGCAAAGGCAAACCCCTCTGACACTCTGTGAGGCTCTCACCTCCTCAGTGGGACGGGAGGCTTGTTGTTATGCAGGCCCATGTTCATATAGACCCCAAATCTCCCTTTATTAGAAAGGGAAATGGAAAAGCAACTTTCTAATAGGCTTACGGGGTCTTCTGGTTGAATAAATGTAGCTGGAAATCAATACAATTAAACATCTTATTTGGGGGGGGCAGTGTGGCACACAATTAAATAGGTGATTGTGTGTGTTTGTGTTTGTGTTTGTGTGTGTGTGTGTGTGTGTCAAGGTTATTATAGTAAACGAAAACTAACTAAAAAACGAAAACTAGAATGAAAAAACATTTTAGTTAACTGAAATAAAAATAAAAACTAAGCTTTTAAAAAAAAACGAAAACTAACTGAAACGGTATTGTGTGTTTACAAAACTAACTAAAATAAAATAAAATTATAGAGAAAATCTCCTTAGTTTTCGTCTTTTGTGGAAATAAAAAATAAAAAACACCAGATGGTGTGGTCAAAGAGAGAAGTTGTATGTTTCAACATTCCTGCCATTCAACAATATGATGTTTTGTTGATTTTCTTTATTAGACAATACTTTTTCCGGAGCTTTTTTTATCTCACCCCTGACAAATACCGTAAAAGACTAAAACTAACACTAAAACTAATAAAAACTAAACTAAAACTAAGCATTTTCAAAAAATAAAAACGAAACGAAACTAGCAACCTCAATTTAAAAACGAATTAAAACTAAACTGTAATTGAAAACAAAACCTCAAAACTAATAAAAATAAAAACTAATGGAAAAATCCAAAACTATTATAACCTTGGTGTGTGTGTGTGTGTGTGTGTGCGCGTGCGTGCGTGCGTGTGCGTGTGCGTGTGCGTGTGAAGGAAGGAAGGAAGGAAGGAAGGAAGGAAGGAAGGAAGGAAGGAAGGAAGGAAGGAAGGAAGGACGGACGGACGGACGGACGGACGGACGGAAGGAAGGAAGGAATCATTGAGTGATGGATGCACGAAGGGAATGGATTGAATGGATACAGATGAATGCACACTGTGAAGCGCTTCTAGTATAAATGCACCATTTATGAAGGGAATGGATGGTACTGAAAGGAAGGGAACATTAGTAAGCCTTATTCAACTAAATATATGAGTTTTGCAATGTTTTATGCAAATGTCTGTTATTAAACCATAATGAGTCATTTTAAGGGGGGGGGGGGAGGGGGGATCAATTAGGAGAACGAGGGGTGAAAGAACATAATGACAGCCTGTGGAGCTGTCCACGTGCTGAAAATGGGCAGCCTAAAGGTTGTAGCGGCTCTCCTGGAATCACGGTAACGGTTTGATCCCCGGACCAGCAAGAGCCGTTGGCCGCCGCGTCCACGTCCATGGACGCGGCCGTGGACGTGTCCATGGACGCGGACGCGAAAAAAACGTCCGTGGACGCGAGGCCGCGTCCACGGACGCAAACGGCCGGCCGTCCCGGCCGTGGACGCGGCCGTGGACGAGGCCGTGGATGCAGACGGCCGGGGACGCGGCCGTGGACGAGGCCGCGGACGCAAACGGCCGGCCGTGGACGAGTCCATGGACGAGGCCGCGAAAAAAAGGCAGCGAAAAAAAAAAAAAAAAGTGTCTATTGTATGTATTTTTTGATGGAGAATTCAAATATGACCTTCTTTTTTGCATAGGACAACTCTAACCTGCATCAATTGGTATTTTATAATTGCCAATTGTACCCTATCCATCTGAAAAACAAATTGGATGTCTATTGTATGTATTTTTTGATGGAGAATTCAAATATTACCTTCTTTTTGGGATAGGACAACTCTAACCTGCATCAATTGGTATTTTATAATTGCCAATTGTACCCTATCCATCTCAAAAACAAATTGGATGTCTATTGTATGTATTTTTTGATGGGGAATTCAAATGTTACCTTCTTTTTTAGATAGGACAACTCTAACCTGCATCAATTGGTGCATCAACCTACTATCTATCTATCTATCTATCTATCTATCTATCTATCTATCCATCTATCCATCTATCCATCTATCCATCTATCTATCCATCTATTTATTTATACTTCACCTTTAGTCCAGAAGAGAGTTCAGCATCAGGAACTTGCACACATGTAACTGTGTCATGACTGTGTCATGGAGCTAAAACAGGGCTATGTTAAATACTCAAAATGACTCTGATGGACCAATCAGGGTGGTGGTGGGGGGAGGGATCAACAATAGACAGAAACTGGATAATGCTTTGTTAACTGTCCCACCTAAGTCCCTGCTAGTCTGAACAAACATCACCTTCCCTCTCATAACACTACTACTACTACATTTATATAAAGCTGCTCTTGCATTTGAATTCAAGTCTGACACAAGTTAAGGTTAACTTAGGTAGTATTTCATTTTGCTGGCTTTTAGGGTCTGTGTGTGAGTGTGTAGGCTCACAAATTATTATAATTGTCATTAAGTGACTCTATCTATCTATCTATCTATCCATCTATCTATCTATCCATCTATCCATCTATTTATTTATACTTACTGTTTACATTTTCTATAAATATTTATTTCTATATAAAACTCAGTTGTGTGGAGTTATTGTGTGCCTTTTCTTGTAGCTAAAGAGTCCATTTGTTCACTAGACATTAAGTCAAGGTTACTATTTTGAGTTGAAGCTAAGTGTTTTATTGCTTTGTGGTTTAACATGATTTAAAGGGCAAATTCATTGTTATGGTTACTTTAGAAGACTGCTTTTGCATTCATGAGTTAAAAAGAGAGCCAAGCTAATTCAAAGAGTTAAGTTAAAGGAACACAAAACATGACCTAACTCGCTGCCATTGGACAGACAGTTACAACATAGGCCTACTCTTATCTTTCACAGAACAGACAATTATCATTTGTTTTATCTATTTGAGACTATGTAGCTGCTCTATGGGAAATAGAGCATTATATCAGCCTATTCAATTGATAATGACCAATGGGTGCCAGTTTCTAAGTAGTTAACCATATTAACATAACAATATATGTGGCCTAGACATGGATATTGCCCAATCAACTCGTAATCTACAGAAATGTCCACCACATCACACAGTATAAAACTTAGTAGGCTCAGTGGATTCACCTATGTTAAATCATGTCAGGTTAGTTTGGTTCAAGGTTCAAGTATAATAATTTATGAGACAAAAATGTAAACAGCACAAATGTACAATCACATCTCGGCTAGAATGATAACATAAAGTCCTGACTACTCCTTGTTATTGTGGTCCTAAATACTACAATGATTAGTTTGGATGCATTGCTTCTATCATGTCCAATTAAAAATAAATACATTACATACATACAGAAATCTGCCTTCTCCTGTATTGTATTAGTGACATTCATTATAAATAGTAAAATAACAGGACAGAGCAAAAAAGGCCTCTGTTGTGTCTTTATCTGATCACATGCAATCAGACACTCACACTGCACAGCAATATATAAACTTTATTACAGGCTCAAGGCCCACAGGGTAAGAAGACAATACATTACAAAGATAATAATTAAAAAAAACAACAACAGAGAGTACATTCACAAAGCCCCACCGGAGCTAAAGAGGCACTCATGCCAGTGTCCTCTAACGGTAGACGTGTACCTGACAGAGCTTTCCCCACATTGGTTACAGATATAAGGTTTCTCTCCGGTGTGAATTTGTTGGTGTATTTTGATATGTTCCAGTCTAGGAAAGCTCTTTCCACACTGGTCACAGCAATAAGGTTTCTTTCCAGTGTGATTTTTCTGGTGTGCTTTGAGATGATGCATATCACTGAACCTTTTCTCACACTGGACACAGCAGTATATGGCTTCTCACCAGTGTGGATTTTCAGGTGTCTTTTCAGAGCCGTCTTCAGAGTGAACCTTTTCCCACATTGGTGACAGCAGTAAGGTCTCTCTCAAGTGTGAATCTTCTTGTGTTGTACGAGGCTAGATTTTACAGTGAAACGTTTGCCACAGTGTTCACAGCAGTAAGGCTTTTCTTCGGTGTGAAATCTCTGGTGTACTTTCAGAGCAGCCATTAAACTGAACTTTTCCCCACATTGGACACAGCTGTATGGTTTCTCTCCTGTGTGAATTCGTTCATGTATTTTGAGATAAGACAATCGAGTAAAGCTTTTCCCACACTGGTCACAGCAATAGGGCTTCTCTCTAGTGTGAATTCTCTGGTGTTCTTTTAAAATCCCCTTTTGAACAAATCTTTTCCCACACTGGTCACAACAATAAGGTTTCTCTCCAGTATGTGAACGCTTATGATCTTTTAATTGTCCAGACCGAGCAAAATACTTCCCACATTGTTCACAGCTGAATGGCTTCACTCCGGTATGAATTCTCTGGTCTACTTTGAGATAATAAATTGAGCTGAAGGCTTTTCCACATTGGTCACAACAGCACTGTCTTGGTTTAACTGAGGACAGCACAGGACAGGGAGAGAAAACACACACCTGATAAGAGCCAGATTCACACATTGATCAGCATTTAAGTAACATCATCATTATTATTGTTGAGTCTGAAAAGAACAATACAATGTGATAGATCTTTACACATCTGACCCATAACATTATTAGCAATTCACATGGTTACTATAATAGTTGAGTCTTCTAGCTTTTTAAAAATGTAATATTTCATTAATTCTTTCTCTTACTAAGTGTAACATCCCACTTCTTAATTGTATATTATTTGGAAAGGGTTAGCAAAATGTTTGCCATAAATTCAATGCTGAGTTGCATTTGTTTTCCTACATTTTCCCCTTCAATGTATTATTACAATGTATTTACTATTTCTTACTTAGGTCTACTTAACTTTGTATTTTTACATTATTATATTGATCAACATTAACACATAGTGTGTGTTAGGTTAGGTTAGTTGCAGAGTGTCCACAACTGTCCAGAATACACTGTACATAATAGACTCCAGACTTCAAGTGAAGATGAAATCTCTAGACGGCACCAGCGGCAATTCTGATGAACGGGTGGAACCCAAAGACCATCAAGATCTCTGTAAGTCACAGACTGAGTAAGTCTCCAGATAAACTCACACACATCAAAGTGTTTAAACATTACTTTTATCATTCATGACATAATATCATGTTACTGTTACCTACATGCCTTTATATGGGGAGAACCAAGCAACTTTGACCCAGTTATGATTTTGCTTTTAATAGAAAGGAATCCCTTACATTGTTGTATGTTAAATTACTTTCTGATCTGTTTGTGTTCATTATAACAGCCACAGGAAAGATACATTGTTTCAGATTGTTCCAGAGACTGATGACAGACCCTGGATGTAGCTCTGTCAGGTACACGTCTACCATTAGTGGACACTGGCATGAGTGGCATGAGTGCCTCTTTAGCTCCGGTGGGGCTTTGTGAATGTACTCTCTGTTGTTGTTTTTTTAAATTATTATCTTTGTAATGTATTGTCTTCTTACCCTGTGGAACTTGAGCCTGTAATAAAGTTTATATATTGCTGTGCAGTGTGAGTGTCTGATTGCATGTGATCAGATAAAGACACAACAGAGGCCTTTTTTGCTCTGTCCTGTTATTTTACTATTTATAATGAATGTCACTAATACAATACAGGAGAAGGCAGATTTCTGTATGTATGTAATGTATTTATTTTTAATTGGACATGATAGAAGCAATGCATCCAAACTAATCATTGTAGTATTTAGGACCACAATAACAAGGAGTAGTCAGGACTTTATGTTATCATTCTAGCCGAGATGTGATTGTACATTTGTGCTGTTTACATTTTTGTCTCATAAATTATTATACTTGAACCTTGAACCAAACTAACCTGACATGATTTAACATAGGTGAATCCACTGAGCCTACTAAGTTTTATACTGTGTGATGTGGTGGACATTTCTGTAGATTACGAGTTGATTGGGCAATATCCATGTCTAGGCCACATATATTGTTATGTTAATATGGTTAACTACTTAGAAACTGGCACCCATTGGTCATTATCAATTGAATAGGCTGATATAATGCTCTATTTCCCATAGAGCAGCTACATAGTCTCAAATAGATAAAACAAATGATAATTGTCTGTTCTGTGAAAGATAAGAGTAGGCCTATGTTGTAACTGTCTGTCCAATGGCAGCGAGTTAGGTCATGTTTTGTGTTCCTTTAACTTAACTCTTTAAATTAGCTTGGCTCTCTTTTTAACTCATGAATGCAAAAGCAGTCTTCTAAAGTAACCATAACAATGAATTTGCCTTTTAAATCATGTTAAACCACAAAGCAATAAAACACTTAGCTTCAACTCAAAATAGTAACCTTGACTTAATGTCTAGTGAACAAATGGACTCTTTAGCTACAAGAAAAGGCACACAATAACTCCACACAACTGAGTTTTATATAGAAATAAATATGTATAGAAAATGTAAACAGTAAGTATAAATAAATAGATGGATAGATGGATAGATAGATAGATGGATAGATAGATAGATAGATAGATAGATAGATAGATAGATAGATAGATAGATAGATAGATAGATAGAGTCACTTAATGACAATTATAATAATTTGTGAGCCTACACACTCACACACAGACCCTAAAAGCCAGCAAAATGAAATACTACCTAAGTTAACCTTAACTTGTGTCAGACTTGAATTCAAATGCAAGAGCAGCTTTATATAAATGTAGTAGTAGTAGTGTTATGAGAGGGAAGGTGATGTTTGTTCAGACTAGCAGGGACTTAGGTGGGACAGTTAACAAAGCATTATCCAGTTTCTGTCTATTGTTGATCCCTCCCCCCACCACCACCCTGATTGGTCCATCAGAGTCATTTTGAGTATTTAACATAGCCCTGTTTTAGCTCCATGACACAGTCATGACACAGTTCCATGTGTGCAAGTTCCTGATGCTGAACTCTCTTCTGGACTAAAGGTGAAGTATAAATAGATATAGGTTAGAGTTGTCCTATCTAGAAAAGAAGGTAACGTTTGAATTCCCCATCAAAAAATACATACAATAGACATCCAATTTGTTTTTGAGATGGATAGGGTACAATTGGCAATTATAAAATACCAATTGATGCAGGTTAGAGTTGTCCTATTCCAAAAAGAAGGTAATATTTGAATTCTCCATCAAAAAATACATACAATAGACATCCAATTTGTTTTTGAGATGGATAGGGTACAATTGGCAATTATAAAATACCAATTGATGCAGGTTAGAGTTGTCCTATTCCAAAAAGAAGGTAATATTTGAATTCTCCATCAAAAAATACATACAATAGACATCCAATTTGTTTTTCAGATGGATAGGGTACAATTGGCAATTATAAAATACCAATTGATGCAGGTTAGAGTTGTCCTATGCAAAAAAGAAGGTCATATTTGAATTCTCCATCAAAAAATACATACAATAGACACCTTTTTTTTCTTTTTTCGCTGCCTTTTTTTCGCGGCCTCGTCCATGGACTCGTCCACGGCCGGCCGTTTGCGTCCACGTCCGCGGCCTCGTCCACGGCCGCGTCCCCGGCCGTCTGCGTCCACGGCCGCGTCCACGGCCGCGTCCACGGCCGGGACGGCCGGCCGTTTGCGTCCGTGGACGCGGCCTCGCGTCCACGGACGTTTTTTTCGCGTCCGCGTCCATGGACGCGTCCACGGCCGCGTCCATGGACGTGGACGCGGCGGCCAGCGGCTGTCTCTCCCCCGGACCCCGGTCCTTGAGCAATTAAGAGACTTTACCAAACCCCTAACCCCTGCGTGTGCGTGTGCGTGTGGGCGCGTGCGTGCGTGCGTGCGTGTGTGTGTGTGTGTGTGTGTGTGTGTGTGTGTGTGTGTGTGTGTGTGTGTCTGTCTGTCTGTAGCAAGCACTTTTTCGAGAAAGAAGCTGTAGTATAAAACACCTATACGGATGGGACTGAACTGAAGCAGAAATAAGCAGTAGCCTATCGTCAAAAAAGAGGAGAAAAACAAGAAAAGAAAACCCATTAGCACATCCTAATGACAGTAATGAGTCATTCTGATAAAAACATGAAACCATTTGATCAGGGGTTTTATTTTTTTTGCCATGGAGAGGAACGGGGACGTGACATAGCCCGCGGAGCTGTCCAGGTGCTGAAATGCATTGTCCGCTGCTGAAGCAGAGCTGTGTAAATAGTTATCCAGTTGCCGATCGAGAGTGAACACTCGAATGGGTTTTAGAGAGAGAGAGCTATAACCCATGCCTCAATCCCCGTCCCTCTCTACCACGCACAGCCGTCTACACACCAAGAAATGTCTTCTTCCCACTCTGTCTCTCATAAGGTGCATAATCACACAGATCGCTTTCAAAGTACTATGAATCGGAAATAAGCAAGACTTGCTTTCTGGCATAAGTTGGGGTTCAAATATTCATGAACATCGGATATCACAGAGCTAGATGCGGTAATGACCTCTAGTTTGGGCGCCGTTGCCATTATCATGCAATCTCCAGTCGTTGGCGTTACAGCTAAATTAAGCTGCGTGTCCGACGCGACCTGTCGCGACAGCTGCTCGGCACCCCGCGGTGCGGAGTGTGACATCCAGGACTGCGAGTGCACGCGCCAACTGTAGCTCTGCACGGGCTTTCAGTCCGCGCTCGAAAGTCCACGGATATTCTTTTATAGGAGGACAGAGGGCTCTCGTTGCCGAGAAGTTTTGGTTTAGCCTTTTACGCGTTTTCAACTGTTCCAAATGGAAGGTAAGATGTTTTCAGTCTATTTGGTGATGGCTACAGAACTACAAGCATAACCAAAAACTAGCCCTTTGTTCGTTCCGTGCAGGTGTAGTGACAGTTACGGAGAACAGCATATGGCCAGCCTACCATAATTATTATTGGTCGTTATATGTTGGCTTCTTCCCACTGTAACATTTGCGAAATATATTGCAAAACACATTTTTGTATTACTATACTATTTGTTCATTCTTTGTTTTTCCTTCGAACTTGCAGCTTCGTGTGAGCTAGATAATTATCATGATGATTATTGCCGCTGCTGTAAACGAATTGAGCGAGAACAGTTAGATTTCATCTTCCTTGAATTCATTTGCACTGCATGGCCAGTGACTGTGAGTGAAGTCAGACACATTTACCATCCAAGTGACTTGGCGAGTTTCGTGTTAATCTGACTGTAGTCTAGGAAGACCACGCGGAGCGCTCATGTGTGTCAGACTGGACATATAGGAAGACAGGAGGTGGTCGTTCCTCCTTCGCGCTGTAAGGAACAGGCCTAACAGACGTACACACAGATCAGTGTGTGTCCGTGCGCAACGAGAGTATAGCAAACGGCGATTTGGAAAGAGTTGAATGAAACTCGACGACGGGGGTTTATGTCATCTGGGGCGCGCTCATATTGTGGTCAGTGTGTGTGGACAGTGGACTTCTTGTCTTGTTGAGTGAGTCTCCTGCGCGTTCCGACGAAGACAAAGACTGCGCTATAAAGAGCGGCGCTGCGTAAGATGAAACGGACTGTTTGCACATCGATCGAACCTCAAGTAGCGTGCTCAGAAAGTCTGCGGGCGAAGGACTAAATTAAAATAAAAAGAAAAAAGCTGCGTGAAAGGAAAGGGGGCTCTGGCCAGTGGCCACAGGAGTGAAAAGTTAAGAAAGTTGCGGTTACGTCCAGGCGAACCCGTCCTCACTGCTGTGACATCTAATGCGAATTTTCAGGAATGGCGCAGTGGTAGGCTAAAGCTTTAAAACTCAAGACCGCTGAAGAGAGAGAGAGAGAGATTTAAAAAAGAAAAAAGAAAAAACGACCTTAGACATTTCTAACCAGATCTATTCTTGGGTGCACGAAACTTGTTGAATGGTCACTGCTCCAGGAGTGCATTTGAACATGTGAGTATAACTACTGATGTTATTTTGGATCATTTGAAATGTCCCTGTTTTTGTTGTTGCAACAGCCTATGTCATCTTGTAATTTCAGCTGTTTGCTAGCCTATCTATGGTCATCATCGGTTCAAATAATCTATGAACAGGGCGTCACAAGTATCCTTTACGATTAAAAGAAAGCTATCCATTGTTGATCAATGTTACTCCCAGGCTATTTCATGCGTAATTTCACACTGTTGTTACATGTAGCCTATATTATACCTCCCTATGGATTTACTTTACATGACATAACGCAGCCCGTTTTGACCTGTTGCGCAAGCAGGTCAGTGAAGGTATTGTGATTCGCCTTTGCACGAAAACCTTATAACCATTCTAACAATGAAAACAAATTGTGACAAATGATGTCAATGGACAATATAAAGACGGGGTGGGAGATGGGAGATACACTGATGCAGTGAAAGAAGCAGAGCAGAGGGGGAGACTGAGCCTCTCAGTCTGAGAGAGAGAGACAGTATAGTAATAGGACCTACAGAGAGACACAGATGTATGGAGAGAGAGAGAGAGAGAGAGAGAGAGAGAGAGAGAGAGAGAGAGAGAGAGAGAGAGAGAGAGAGAGAGAGAGAGAGAGAAGAGAGAGACTCAGTCAGAGGGGACAGAGATGAGCAGATGAATCAAGGAGCAGAGCAGACATGTGTGAGCTTGCCAGTCGAACACAATGTGATTCATATGGAACCCTGGTTCTGGGCCAGCAGAAATATTAACAGCGTTATTATGGTACTGTACTGTATGTCATGAGGCTTACAGTAAGAATCCTCATCTGCCCTCTTTTAATTCTCAATGTACAATTAACATATGGTTTTTACTGTAGGCCTACTGCCACAAAGCACTGGCTCATTGAAATTGCTGTTGCTGCTGCTGCTGCTGCTGCTGGCTGGAATGCAAGGTGTTACTTATTGGAGCATGATGGCACCATGAGTAAACACAGCAGGGTGGATGGAGATGGGGGGCGTGCACATTTTACTTTCAAATCCGGTTATAAAGATTGATAACATTTAGTGTAAAGGAAAACAACAAGATTGTTCAAACATCGCTGCACACACTAGAAATCTTTTAAGGTACCATGCAGTGTTAGTTTATCCATTTGTTTACTCTCACAGATTAATGAACTCTTCAGATTTCAGGACCCTGGACAGCTACAGGGCTCTATACTAGTGTATTTTCTGCGAAAGCTTTTCCCACAATACGGATGCTGGGGGTTTACGTGGTCATCTTTCTCAACGGGGTTTAAGTGGTTAACATGAATCCAGCACAGAGAGAGAGAGAGAGAGAGAGAGAGAGAGAGAGAGAGAGAGAGAGAGAGAGAGAGAGAGAGAGAGAGAGAGAGATGTGATTTAAGTAGGATTCATCTGAGATGAATAGCATAAATATCCAAACTGTTTACCTCTACATGTTTTTAACTAACCAGGTTGGTAACCCGAAATCAACCACAGGGTTCACAGGCTCATGCCTACTGACTTTTAAAACACTCCAGCATGCTTGAGTGGTCCACGGGGACAGAATTCAAATAGACACAAGGGGTTCTTACTGCATGTGGCTTAAAACGCACTGTGTGCATGCGTGCACTCGTGCATGCGTGCAAGGGGTAGGTAGGGATGGGGTGGGGAGTGTCAAGCTAGAAAGACGAGGAGAGGGGTGCTAGGGGTGCAGTTCATACAGCCAGCAGTATCTGCCGTCCATCTCCGTTCAAATATTAATGATCTCTAATATATTTCTTTCCCCCTGTTGAATTCCTTTGCCATTGGGAGATCCATAGACACATGCAGCCCAGTTTTCATTTAGGACAGCGCGGTTAGATCAATATTATCTAATCATTTTGGCTATTGCAACATATTGGCCATCCAGAATCAGGATTCTTTTATTCATAAAGTATGAGGAACAAGAGTCGTACACAATAATTCATTATTGTTCATTATTAACTCAGAAGAGTGTAGTGGGACTGGTTCCACTTTGTTCCTTTTGTTCTCTCTTCAGAGGTAAATTAACACTGATGATTTTTACTCTACGAACATACTTAAGTGCATAAATAACAATACAATCAACATAATAATCAGTGCTGTGACTGTACAAGATTTCACTAGCCATAGAAGACACAGTAAAATCCAAAGTGTTCATTTAACAACTGCAAGGGTCGATTTCCCCTCTCTCTGAGAATAAAAAGTAGAGTCCCCTTAGCGCCCGTCTAATGTTGAATGGTATCGTATCGTGACAACCTTTCATCTTTCCTTTTATCTTGCATTGCTCTCTTTCTTCTAGGAATTAAAAGCCAGTGTTCCTGCCGTCACGCCCATAATTGTTAGTCATAATCAGCTGTGAAGGCCCCCTGTTGTAATGATAAGATAATAAAATAAGAGAGCTTAACCATCCTGCTTCAAAGTTGAAATTAATGTTACTAAATGTCGTATAATGAAAAGGGAAGCTTTATCTAAATTGTCTGTGTTTGCGCGTACATGCGTGTGCGTGTGTACGTGGGCGCAGCACTCGGTGCTGCGCTGTGAGCTTGTATGTCTTCTATTTCTCAATAGTTAAAGCATAAAATAATGCGTTCCCAGTCTAAGTGGGTTAAAAAACCCTCCTCCCCCTATGAAGAACATTCATGGGGGGCCCCGCAGTGAATCCTTGTACCCAGGGCCCAGAATTTGGTGCGACACCCCTGGTAAGTGTGAAGACACAACATGCACGTGGTGACATCTCTATCGCAAAGCCAATCCCCAGAACGCGTATCCACCCGTGGACCGACATCTGTCCTTTTATGTCATTAAATTTAATATATATACAGTACACCTCATGAAAGAAATGGCATATTCATCATCACTCCAGAGTTCCAGCATCTGATATCAAACTCATAATTGGCTTCTCCTTATGACTCGCCCTTGATTGACGTGAGCACATTTACACAGAGTCAAATTCTCCTCCCTTTCTCCCCTCGTTTTTCTCCCCGCTCTGCTTTCCATCCTTCTTTCCCCACAAGGATGTCTGTCAAATCAGCCTGCGAACACGGCTCATTCCGAAGGGTCTGCAGGGGTATAGGAATCACAGTGCAAGATAATTTCTCAGGTGTAAACGAACATCTTCCTTCATTACTGTTGGGATATGCATTCAACCCTGAGTTTGCCCCCTGGTCATTTTATGAACGGCGTATTAACCCGTTTAGAACGGGTACACATTTTGTGTTTCATTATTTTATGCTTTAACTATTGAAAAATAGCAGATATACAAGCTCACAGCGCGGCACCGAGTGCCGCGCTGCGAGCTTGTAGATCTGCTATTTTTGAAAAATCGTGAAAATATGAATTTTGATTTTGATTCTATAAGTGTCTTTTGAATCCTTCTAAGATTTTTGGAAAAAAACCTATGTTTCTATGTCAGCAATCTGGCCAGCCATCGTCAAAGAAAAGGTCCTTTTCACTTAACTGGAGCTCAGTTAGTCTGTTCTTGAGAGACTACTGTGTCAGTGGTGCTCAAACCTTTTCATGTGAAGGACCCCCAAAATGTTATTTATTTGGCCACGGACCCCCATCTCAAAATATCTAGTTCCAGGGACCACCCAGAAGCAAAATTTGAGTTACAAACGTTTGCTTTGAAAATACATAATATTCAAAGATTTGCACACATTTTCACGACTTTTTCAAAAATAGCAGATGCCGCGCTGCGAGCTTGTATATCTGCTATTTTTCACTGGTTAAAGCATTCAATAATTCTAGACCTAAATGGGTTAAGTTGGTGGGAAGAAAGCAGCAAACTGCCTGAGAAACGTGGTCACAAATTCGTCTTTATTTCCGAGGCTTCACAATGTTAGAGTCTAGCCTTATCTCGATTCAGATCTTGAATATCAATGAGTGCAAAGACACACACGCACACCCATGAAGAGAGACGCACGCACGCAGCACACACACGCACACACCCATGAAGAGAGACGCACGCAAGCAGCTCTGGACTCGTATGATGCATTGATTCTCTCATCCAAAATACATTTAGTCACTAATCAATAATTCCGTGCTTATCATTGACACGATGATTCAATTCACATTTACCAGAGATAGCTGACCATTCTGACCAATTTAAACAGGAACAGGCAGTCCCTTACACGGGCAGAAACCCAGGCCATCTCAACACACTGACTGACAACAGTAACTGTCATGCACCAGTGGGGTGCAGTAGCTGTCAGTCAACGGTTAGAGAGGTATGTTATTGACTCCTAAAGTTGCCTATAGGAATCCCAATATGGGCTGGGAAAAAATGCAGGCAAGGAACGTGAATGCGTACGTTGTGACTACTGTCAAGGTGCCCTTGTGAAAGGCACTTAATACCAAACCCATTATTGAGTTATTATTTTGTGGCAACAATTGAACACTGAGCCACATCTATATCATCGTTGTCGGGCGGAAACCTTGTATGTCCAAAACCGTTTGTTTTGTATATATCATTTTTAAAATGATTTAAACTAGTGAAAACAGCCGATCTACAAGCACACAACGCCTCGCACCGCGAGGCGTTGTATGCTTGTAGATCGGCTGTTTTCACTACTTTTGTGCGATGGCCTTGTATGATGAAGCAGGGCTTTACTTTGCGAAAAAAATGTACAAATTTGAAACTTGGAGAGACAAGGTTTCTGCCCAACAGCGACGATATGTGCATTAGTGGTGTCCTAATTCATGGTATGCTGTGACAAGCTCTTGGTTTGTGTATGAAATTGTGTGACCATCACACCAATAGTCGCTTATACTACTTATACATTATACAAATCACACATATAACGTAAATTATTATGACACAGGCATTCAGCATCGCTGGAGGTTATATGGATTGCCCGACAATGTGGGGAAGGAGTTGGCTGAGACAATTGCAGGTGGCAGGCCATGCCCTTTTTGGTATGCAGCCATTTTGTGAACTGCCGATGGTCGCTAGCTGTTTTATGCTCTGTGATTAGATTCCTTTGCATCAGGTTTATCTCCTGAGAATTCTCGTTCCACCATGATGCCCTCCGCAGTTTGGTGGCCACATTTCATCCATGTTTGACATGATGTGTTCCTTCCACAGCTGGTTCACTCATGGTGACAGTTCAGCTCTCAGATGGCAATGGAGCTTGCACTGATTGGTCACTGCCATTGCAACAATAGGATTTTAAGCATTTGTATTTAGTTGTGGTGTAATTACAGTAGATATAGTAGCTGTGAGCTGAAGGGTTTTGACTATGGAGTTATGTTAGAGTCATTTCAGTACACAAGTCTGGTTGTACATACAGTAAAAACATGATTTTCAATAGTTTGTCGATACATATGCAATGGATTTCTATTCAGGGCACCTGCATATTTAAGAAACTGCAAGTTTTAAAGTCACCCCAAAGATCACGATGCATGTTCCCCATGTCTAAAGATACTTTCATTCATGAAATCTCTGTATGGAAAAGTGTTCAACTTTGGTCATAAATAAAATAAAATAAAATAAAATAAAATAAAATAAAATAAAATAAATTTTAATTTAATTTAATTTAATTTAATTTAATTTAATTTAATTTAATTTGGTTGACAATGCAATAGCTTGAGCAGGTCGTGTTTGTTTGTGTTTACAGTATATAATTTGCATAATAAGATATTATTGAGAACACTACTGAGAGTCTCTGGATAGACTGTCAGGCCCATGGACAGAGACAGACACTGGACATGGATTCACGTCCACAATGAAATGTGCCTGCCATGCAATGGCAAACCTATTGTTATCCTCCATGCTTCCTTATTTATTTGTTCCAAGTTCTTCGGTAAAAAACAACGCTCTTCTATATTTTCCGCTGGAACTATTCATAAGAAAGGCTTCTTGACTGGTACTGGTGACAAGTTGCTGTCTTTTGATTGGCTGCTGTTTTAATGATTTATAATGCAACCCAATTTAAGTTTGAATTCCACATTCATAATAACTGTATTGCAGTTGTTTTACTATCATAAATATTAATTGTAGGGGAGACCAGGCCTAAAGTATATCAAGGCCAGCGGTGCCTGGGAAACCGTTGAAAATTGTATTCGCCAGCAGTCTAGTTTAATATCAAATCTGTTATTTGGAATTCAACGACAAGCTTTTTCAATAAGCATCCAGGATAATGGATATGAGGGGCTGGCCCAAAAAGGTTGAGAATCAGATCTAAAGACAGCGACTTAAAGGGATCTTTCACTTTCAAAAAAACTTTTGGTAATTTTATCATCTAATCAGGCTTTTATGAACACCCTGAACAGTTTTTAATTAGCTTGATTGAATATTTAGATATTTGATGTAAATGTTACCAGGCCCTCCAGGCCCAGGGCCTCTCCCCACACACACCCATTGTAACTTCAAACTTCATTTTAACCATGATAGATTCATTAAAAACACCCATTGTTTTTTCTGGTGACTCATACTACCCTGCTAATATGTGAGCAGGCCGTGTTTTTTCGATAAATCTTTTCATGTATTTTTAATAATTTCTTTTTTGTATTTTATTTTTTCCATTATCCCAAATAATTATTTAAAATAAATGAAAAAAGTTATTGAAAAAACACGGCCTGCTCACATAGGAGGGTAGTATGAGTCACCAGAAAGAATAATGGGTGTTTTTAATGAATCTATCATGGTTAAAATGAAGTTTGAAGTTACAATCGGTGTGTATGTGGAGAGAGGCCCTTCCACTGCTCCCTTTTGAAAGTGGAATATCCCTTTAACTGATGGTCAACAATGACTGTGTTTAATCCATCCTTGTCATTGCAGGCATTGAGGCCATAATACTATTATTAACAGCAATTATTTGTCATATTTTGTCATGATATGAAATTTATCTTGTGTTTTTCTCTTTGACACACTGCACAGAGAAGCTTAAATTTGATAATGTGACAGCACTAATGGTAATATTGTAACTCAATATTGAATGAATTTATGAATTTATGAATTTAAAACAGGCCTGTAGGCCAGGCTACCGCAAAAGAGCATGCATGGTAACCCAAAACCCAGAATAAAATAAACAAACTTCTCATAATAACACATTTACTGTTAGCAGCTCCAACATTAACAGTAAAATCCTAAGAGTTACTTTAACCTCAAAGAGAGTTCAGATGGAACCAAATGGACCCATCAAGTGGCAAAGGTGGAACCGCAGGCCAAAACAAACACTTTTAACACCAACATGTAATTCTTTCTTCCATTAAACTGCTAGTTTTTCACTCCAGACACAGAAACGGTGAGAGGTCTCCGCTGGCTACTGTTAGGCACCATTACCTGACCAGTTACAGTAGGCTATAGACCATCTGACTGATGGCTTGTGAAAGCTCTGGCTGTCTAACAATCCCTCAAATAGACCAGTTCCATCTCCCAATTTTTCCTCGATGGTTCCCCACGGCTCTGGGGGAGACAGATGTTCGGTGTGCAGCACACGTAAGGAACAACTTAGATCAGGGGTCTTAAACAGGGGGTCTGGAGAGGGGGTCCTCCAAATCTTCCAATCCTTTTTATATTAACAACTTGAACCCTAGTGTCCATATTCTGAGAACTGTAGCCAAAAATAGCAGATCTACAAGCTCACAACGCCTCGCGCTGCAAGGTGTTGTGAGCTTGTAGATCTTTGGCAAAAAGGTTTGGTGTAGAGGGAAAAAAAGAGCAGACTAAGTACACAGTAAAAGGTCAAGTTTATTAGGTAATAACGGCTCAAGTGGTTAAATATCCGAAAACACAAAATCCAAATCCAAAATACACTGATTGTGCTGTCAAACAATGAAACTATATGGAATCTATGAAAAGGTTGTGGGGGTCCCTGCTTCATCTCTCTCTCTTGCCTGGTTCCAGCCCATAGACCCCGCCCACTCTGGACTCTTTCTCTGGTCTGGAGCTGAGTACATGAATCGGCTTTAGCAGCCAAAAAGTTCAGCTGATCCAATGAGCGCAGGGGGTGGGGGTGGGTCTAACGAATATCCAATCAGCGCATCAGTTGAAACGATTTCAAACGAAGTTCACACACGACAGGCACACATACACACACGCGCGCGCACGCTGAGTTCACCAAGCTGTTAATGTTGATTACATGTTTCTGGTCGCAGTTCTGTGTGGAAGCTGTCACTGGCACAGACAGAGACACACACACACAAACACACACACACAACGTGCGTCGCGATCACTCGCGTGCGGTCATGCACGCTTGCAAAAAAGTCCCTCCCCCGTAAATCGTTTCGAATAGGGCACAGTTTCAGACTAAAGCGTGAGCTGAGTCTGAAATCAGGCTACTCTCTCTCAACTAAGGGGTCCTTCACTTGGCCTGAAAACGGTGATGACCCCTGACTTAGATTCAATTGTATGGAAGGGACCGGCTGAAAAAAGCAAGGCCTATAAATACCATGACGTATACTGTGAGACGTGACTCTGAGGACCACACATTTGTATTTGAATTGCACACCTCCTTTTTGGAGATGCCAGTATTGAAGTAATTCATTCATTATTGGGCAGTAATGTAAGATTAAAACCACTGTGTGTGTGTGTGTGTGTGTGTGTGTGTGTGTGTGTGTGTGTGTGTGTGTGTGTGTGTGTGTGTGTGTGTGTGTATATGTGTGTGTGCGCGTCCGTGCGTGCGTGCATCTTCACATGTCCATGAGCCGTGACCTGATTTGCGGCAGTGATGACAACCTTGTGTCCTTCTCTCCCACAGAGCCCCGCCTACAGCAGAGCGAGAACGATTGATTGACAGCAGGCCGAGCTGAGACGACTTGACACCCGGTTGACCTCCTGACGAGTGAGGAGTAACCATCTTGTCGCATCTGACCATTCTCTGACCTTTCGCCAACACCCGACACTTTGCCAAGAAGCGTGCGACTTATGGTCAAGGTGTCTGCAGCGGGGAAACGGAAACACCCGTCAACAGAAAGACCCAAATAAAATAAACATATGACGGTGCTAACAGTATAGCCTGAAGCCGCCGACGCTAAATCTAGCCAAAATGCCGCTGCTGTTCGCAAACGGTCCACTGCACATCTTGTCACAGCTGGAGCTATTTTAGAACGTTCCGAGTTTTATGCCGTCCTTTCAAGGCTGAGCGTCGATTGCAAGAAAGACGAACAAAAACAAAAGGAAAGACAGCGAAGCACAGAGACACAAGGCAGCGAGCAGCAGCAGCAGCAGATATGCTTTGGCCCGCTGTGCTGGTCACCCTACAGGCCGCGTGTGCCAGCGTGGCTCGCGGCATGCAGCACTACCCGGCGGCCTGGGGACACTACGACGTGTGCAAGTCCCAGATCTACACGGAGGAGGGCCTGGCCTGGGACTACATGGCCTGCCAGCCAGAAGCCACCGATATGACAAAGTACCTGCACGTTGGCCTCGACCCCCCCAACATCACATGCGGGGACCCGCCGGAGACGTACTGTGCTTTGGTAAGTCGCGCCTATCCTCTCGCCGCTGCTCCCGCTGATGGAGACGAATGAGGCTTGCGGGCGGGAGGATCGCCCCACATACCGGGGTCAGGGATGGGAGTGTTAATGTGTGCAAGGAAATGTAAAGGCTATTGCTGCATGCTGCTGAGATGATGAGTGCACACATCACACGCCGGGGCTGGTGGCTGTTACGATGGCTGCATTGACATTAAGTTGCGCGCACACACACAAACTAACACACACGCACACATACACTTAATATGTATGTACCACAGTACTACACACACACTCACACACACACTGATACATACAGTAGACTGTAAATTGGTTGACACATGCATGGACATGGAAGGATGAGCACATACTCAAGCATATCGCCACTGTCAGGTAGAAACCTTGTATCTCCAAGTTTCAATTTTGTACATTTTTTTCACAAAGCAAAGCCCTGCTTCACCATAAAAGGCCGTTGCACAAAAGTAGTGAAAACAGCAGATCTACAAGCACACAACGCCTCGCGGTGCGAGGCGTTGTGTGCTTGTAGATCGGCTGTTTTCACTTGTTTAAGTCATTTTTAAAATGATAAATACAAAACAAACGGTTTTGGACATACAAGGTTTCCACCCGACAACGACGATATGCTAGCGCTTGTACACATATAAGATATGAATACATGCACCAGGCAGCAGGCCACACAGCCGATACATCAATGCACACACCAAAGCATGCTTGCACACTGTATACTGTATGTATGCATACATTACCACACACACACACGCACGCACGCACGCACGCACGCACGCACGCACGCACACACACACACACACACGCACACGCACACGCACGCACACACACGCACGCTCACACACATCACACACAGAAATAAAAGCATTTTCACACTGACAAGATACAGTAACACAGCTCCAGCACAGTATTTATGCGGCGTGTGTCGACAGAACCCCATTCATCCCAGCAGCAGTGCTTTCATTATGGCTTCTCATCAACCATTATCCAATGTTCAACCCCGGCTTCATGTGTTTTTGTGTGGAACTGGAACCGCACCGAGAGGAAGCAGAGGAGAAGCCCAAGGCTCCTCCTCCTCCTCCATGTACCGCTTTATTAGAAGTTGTGTGTGTGTGTGTGTGTGTGTGTGTGTGTGTGTGTGTGTGTGTGTGCGTGTGTGTGTGCGTGCGTGCGTGTGCGTGCGTGTGTGCGTGCCGCCGCCGCCGAGAGCTCCTGTGTGTGCGAGTAAATATTTACCAATTAGATAGAGCCTCCTTAACCCATTTAGGCCTAGAATTATTGAATGCACCAGTGAAAAATAGCAGAGATACAAGCTCAAGTGCCGCGCTGCGAGCTTGTAGATCTGCTATTTTTGGAAAAAGTTGTGAAAATGTGTGCAAATCTTTGAATATATGTATTTTCAAAGCGAACGTTTGTAACTCAAATTTTGCTTCTGGGTGGTCCCTGGAACTAAATATTTTGAGATGCGGGTCCGTGGCCAAATAAATATCATTTTGGGGGTCCTTCACATGAAAAGGTTTGAGGACCACTGACATAGTAGTCTCTCAAGAACAACAGACTAGCTGAGCTCCAGTTAAGTGAAAAGGACCTTTTTTTTGACGATGGCTGACAGATTGCTGACATAGAAACATAGGGTTTTTCAAAAAAATCTTAGAAGAATTCAAAAGACATGTACTGTATAGAATCGGGTCAAAATTGTAATTTTCACGATTTTTCAAAAATAGCAGATATACAAGCTCACAGTGCGGCACCGATCAGGGTTTCCTGCAGGAAAAAGTCTTGACCAGGGGGGGATCTCATGGCGCACGCGCTTCGCGCGTGCGCCGAAATTTTTTGATAATTAATTAATTAATTCGAGTAATTAATTCACTTAATTTTTTATATTAATTCTTATTTTTGCCCTATAAAAAACACATGAATGTGCCCATGATGACGGAAAACACAACTACATGCTATCATTCACATTTATTCAACATTGAATAACTACGTTTTTCACAGGACAGTGTAACTTGTTTTTTTCCCCCAGGTTAATCAACCAGCACTCGTGCCATATAAATAGAAGTCTACAGCACAGTAAAAAAAAAGAAACATTGGTGTAAAGTAACTAAGTAGATTTACTTAAGTACTGTACTTATACTGTACAAAGGAGATTTTCAGGTATTTGCACTTTACTTGAGTATTTCCTGCATTCAGGAGATACCAGCCCTTATGTTTTCTTCAAATGTAAACAAACATGGCTGCCATGTTTGAAAGATAGGGTTGGTATGGGGGTTAAACATGCAATTTCGCGATCGCGATCATGCCTAGTACATTGTTGGAGGTCCAAAAAGTTTTTTTGAGAAAAAAATGTTTTTTTGATTTTTTTTTTTTTTTTTTTTTTTTTTTTTTTAATACCCTTGGGGGGGCGGGGGGGTTTTCAGGCCGGGCGGGGCGCCTGGCCTGTAAAGTGCTGCAGTAAACCCTGCCGATAGTTAATGATAACCAATAATGTGTGCCCGTTCTAAATGGATTAAAAACGCAACGATCTCTTCTTTTTTTTTTTTTTACTCAGCTCCAGATGGCACAGAGACATTTAACGCCACAGCCTGGATGAAAGACGAGCCTTGTGTTTTCAGCCATGTCTGGCATTCATTCGCCTGCACATTCTATCATAACAAACTCCAAAGGAAGGGTTCAGTGGCCCCTGAGAAAAAAAAAAAAAAAACATACAACACAACCCTGAATAGATACTGAGAACATAACGCAGGGAGCAAGGCTGGCGAAGGAGAAAAAGAGGGGATCTGTTTATTTGGTTCACAGTATAAAGCAGTCTAGCGGGGGGGGCTCTCATTTTCATTTTCATGTCAAGGACAAGCCAAATTGATATGTATTAGACCGCAGAGCAGAGAGGCCCATTTCAAAAAATATTGTATGCCAGGGACTGTCGGCTGAGAGAGGTGCAAGTGTTGTTCAAAGTGAAACCTATGATCTGAATAGGCAGTCTTAAATTCGCTCATCGGGTTGATAGTCAAATAAACAGGGAAATTAAACGATTTCTACGTTTTGCTTGGGGCCTTCTGGAACATGTAAACAAACACACAATAGGCCTACTATTATTTTGAGTCCAAAACCGTCCGTTTTGCATTTATCATTTTATAAATGATTTAAACTAGTGAAAACAGACAATCTACAAGCACACACTACTTTTGTGGGACGGCCTTGTATGATGAAGCAGGGCTTTACTTTGTGAAAAAAAATAACAAATTTGAAACTTGGAGATACGAGGTTTCCGCCCGACAACGACGATTTACAGCTCAGTTTAAGGGTGAAAACTCACGAGTCGGAGAGTTCTACTTCCTTAGTGAAGACTGCTATAGCCTAGCATAGCAAAGTAAAGCAACTACAAAGATTATCTTCTCCGATATCATGGGAATGTGTTGTATTTGCATAAGTGTTAGAGTGATGTTTATAGTGATGAGGCATGGCTTACGGTATTTCATTTCTGTTGTGCGGTATGGTTATTTGAGCACGAAAGGCTGTAAATTGGTATATGGTGCATGCATACAGCTAGCACACACTGACAGTGGGAGGAGGAAGTCTTGTGGTATGACCTGGTGGTTGACAACAGAAACCTTAGGTGAACATTTCTGCAAAGATATCTGAACATTCTGTGAAAGTAGGTGAACAATTATTGTTTGAAGCTATTTTGTCAACAAGATTTGGTGTAGAGGGGGGAAAAGAAACAGCCCCACTTATAGAAACATCCCCATTCAGACATTCCCCCACTGAGGTTAGGGTAACCGGGGACCCCGGCCACTGAAGTACAAAGGGTTCACGTGGTTTAACCCCCTGTGTCCTGGGCCTGCACGTTGTTTTGGTGCTTTTATGCCTTTATCGATAGGACAGTAGACTCACATGCAGCAAAGGTCATCGGGAACGGGACTTGAGCCTGCGGGAGAGTGTTTTCTGCTGGTGTTTCGGTCCGAGTGTATCAAAGGGTGCGTTCGGAAATACGCACCGGGTGTGTGCTCAGTGTGCCTAAACCCAACCCTAATCCTAACCCTAACCTCAGTAAAACTATGCCTAACCCTAACCCTAACCCTAACCTTAACCTCAGTAAAACTATGCCTAAACCTAACCCTAACTCTAACCCTAACCAGAACCGGTGCGCATTTCCGAACGCACCCTTTGATACACTCGGACTGAAACACCAGCAGAAAACACTCTCCCTTGAACCTGCGCCCCAGTCCTGCATGTTTTGACAGCAAGTCATCCTTGTCTGCACTGACGCCCCCCTCTATACTGCCCCCTACGGAGCTTTCTAAAAGTCTGTCTCAATAAAGGAGAGTGCAGCAGCCACTCTGCTTCTAGAATGGGAGAGGATGTGATAGATGCGTGCATTGGTAAGAGACCCAGCCAGCGGGCAATGGGGATTAATGAGAGGGTTGTTGGGAGTCTCTATGTGGCAGATGTACAGTTATCTGTCCACAAGTCTTGTCAGCGTTTCCTTTGTATGACATGGCACCAGGGTGGCAAGCAGTGGTGTAAAATGTACTTACATTATTTACTTAAGTAAAAGTATCATTACTGCAATGTAGATGTACTCTGTTACAAGTAGAAGTTCGGTATTCAACATTTACTTGAGTAAAAGTACAAAAGTATTGGGATCAAAATGCACTAAAAGTACCAAAAGTAAAAGTACTCATTGTGCAGAATGTCCCATTTCAAGTTATCAAATGTCTTTTGAAAATAGCAGATCTACAAGCTCACACTGCGTCGCATCACGATGCATTGTGAGCTTGTAGATCGGCTATTTTCAAATGGCCAAAATGTATATACGGCTGAAGTGGTTAATGTATGTTTTGTAATAATAATATAAATCTACAAAGTAACTAGTAACTAAAGTTTTGAAAGAAATATAGTGGAGTAATATTGTAGTGGATAGGCCTACAATATTTCGATCCGAGATGTAGTGGAAATTGGAATTACTCAAGTAAAGTACAAATAACTCAAAAGTGTACTTAAGTAAATGTACTTAGTTACTTTACACCACTGGTGGCAAGCAATCTTTAAGATTGTTAAGTGAGTGTGTGTGTGTGCGTGCGTGCGTGCGTGTGTCGTGTTTAATGAACTCAGATTTCACATTTTATGAATTCATAATCTCAAATACACTCTACTATCAATTCCCTCCATATTTGGGGCAAGACGACCGCTATCAATATGAAATCATCAGCATCACGTCGGAGATCCACAGGGAAGCCATGTTTTTTTCAACACTGTCTTGGTTGATGAGTACCTGCAGTAAGCCTTGCATAACTGTACCTTGAAAGTTACACATATATAATATACTGAAGTTCGGATGCAAGTTTCCCAGTGATGTAAAGTAACTAAGCATATTTACCCAAGTACTGTACACCAGTAAGACTCCCTAATCGGGAGATAAGCGACCGTAGGTGGCGTATCTCCACAAATAGGGCAAACATGTGTTTTTCCAAAATCTTCCTGATCCATGTTGATGACATGAGTGTAGACATGCTGTGTAGTGATATTCGTGATTTTAGGGCAAAAACTGTAGGAGCAGTGTCCAAAAATGTGTTTTATAAATCGGCCTGAAGGTGGCGCTAGAATAGGGCCATGTGAGAAATGAGGGGTGGGGTCTCCGCGTTGCCTTGGCGGACGAATAGGTACCGGCCCCGGCTCTCCCGGACGGTCCTAGCCCGAGTTACGGCATTTTATGTGCGCTGCAGTGGCAGGGGGTCCTCCACTGGGGGCGCCACCACTTTTGCATCCGTTCTGGAGCACCAGGAGTCGGTGGTCCCCGGGAATTCCCCGTGAGCAGCCCCGTTGGGGTGGTCATTTGGTCATTTTTGCACATTTGGTCTTTTTTTACATCTGGGGGTCCCCCAGGGACCTGGGGGTCCCTGGGGCTCCGGGGGTCCTTGGAGGTTGTAGTTTGGCAGGCAAGGAGTGTGTGTGTAAAATCTGGCATGGATCGGGTCAACGGGTGCGGAGATATAAGCAGGGAAAAAGTGTGACGTGTGACGTGTGACTGACTCACTGACAGACAGCCCATGGAGGTTTTGGTAGTAAATGCAACCTACGGTCGCAATAAGTACAATTTAGGGTGCCCTCACACCAAAATACCTATGAGAGTGGAATCCGCGTTCTGCCAATGCATTTCAATGAGAGTGGAGCGGTTTTTGCAGAAATCCTCTACTGGCATGAAACCGCTCCATTCTCATTGAAATGCATTGGCGGAACGCAGATTCCACTTTCATAGGTATTTTGGTGTGCCTCAGACCAAAATACCTATGAGAGTGGAATCCGTGTTCCGCCAATGCATTTCAATGAGAAGGGAGCGTTTTTTGCAGAAATCCTCTGCTGGCATGAAACCGCTTCATTCTCATTGAAATGCATTGGCGGAACGCAGATTCCACTTTCATAGGTATTTTGGTGTGAGGGCACCCTTATAGATGTATTTATTTATTATATATTTTATATTTTATATTTTACTTTACTGGACTTGAGTATTTCCAATTTTCAGTACTTTTACTTCTACTCCATTACTTGATTCTCAGAGGCTTTTATTCCACTACAAAAAATTTGAAAACTTGAGTTACTAGTTATTACAAAACATACATAAACCACCCTATATACATTTCGTCCATTTGAAAATAGCCGATCTATGCAACGCATTGTGAGCTTGTAGATCTGCTATTTACAAATGATTTTTATACATTTCAACATTTGAAAACGTAATGAGTACTTTCTGCTTTTGGTACGTTTAAGTACATTGTGATAACAATACTTTTATTATTTTATCCAAGGCAATTTTTTATTCCAGACTTTTACTCGTAACCGAGTATTTCTACACTTAAGCTTGTTGCACACTGCTGTGTTTTTTTGTTTGCGAAATGCATTTTTCAGGGCAAGGAGAGAGAGAGAGAGAGAGAGAGAGAGAGAGAGAGAGAGAGAGAGAGAAAGAGAGAGCAAGGGACACAGTTGTCCGAAAATAAATACGAAACGGGCGGCAGTGTGCCACGTGATTGACATAACGTGAGGTTGATTTATTTATTTACGTGCTCCGAAATTCGCTCCTATATTCGGCCGGAAAAAACGCAGCAGTGTGACGACTTCACGACTTTTCAACCTATCTTCATATAATTGGTCCTCACTAATGTTCATGATAAAATATTTTATTTCCTACTTGGTCTGTGTCTCAGAGGAGGGCTGTGGGCAGGTCAGAAACCCATCATCTTGTGACATCATCAATGGGGAATCCAAGCTAATAGAAAATGCAGGCTTTTTATTCTTGAAAAGTTGCAATGTTAAAGTGGAAGCCATTGTTCTCTCGATAATAAAAATCAAAATATTTAAAAAAGTATATAATAGTTTCTGAACTTCCCACAGCTCTCCTAAAGAGACTTGGACAGAGTAGGGGGAAAAATTATTATGAACATGAGTGAGGACCTATTATTTGAAGATAGGTTGAAAAGTTGCAAAATTGTCCTGTGAATATAGAATATTTGAGTACTTTTTCCACCACTGAAGCCTCCTCCTCCTCAGCTGGGTACGGTTACATTAACGGAGGCATTTACTGCACAGCAGCGTGCCCTCTGCTCATTGACATAACAATGAGCAGCTGTAAATCATGTGATGCATAATGCTCATATGCATGTAGTACAGCCTGGTAACAATCACACTCAATCAGGAGACACAGGGAATGTGCAGTCATTAGTCTCTGTGATGCTGGCACATGGTCGCCACACGTTGAGGCAGGTGCAAAAACCCAGGAGCTCGGCGCTCTGTATATTAGCACATTAATATCACCCTGGCATCCCTATTTTGGGAATGTCATTATAGGCCGAAACTTAGAATGTTTAAAAATTCAACCCAAAAGCTGCCAGCTGCTTTCGTTGTTTTGTCATTATGACAAAGTACAAACGTACATACAGGAGGGCTTAAAGCTGGAGTTAGGAGGTTTAGTCAGAAGTGATTTTTAACACTTCCAAAAAAAAAACGTCCAGGAAAGTGATAACATTTACCGCGGTGCAGCGCCAAAGCCCCGTTTTCACGTCCAGGGACATGTTAGCTGGTTACCATGGTAACCAGGTGCTGCGGCGACCGCTGGTGAGCGAAAAAAAAAAGTCATGTCCCGTGATGCAACGCGGCCGCGATGCGGCCCGACCACCACTTCCTCATTCACAGCCATCTGTATCTGGCTGCTAAGATCTGGCTTTTTCTGGTTGCTTTCTCCCCACATCGCTCGACGGCCCCATTTTCTGTGGACTGTAGTTGACTCATGGATACTCGCGTATGGATTGTTTCTTCTCCGCGTGAAAGAAGACACGTGGGTTGGCCGTGGACGGGGCGACCGCGCGCACAATGGGCACGCGGTGCGTGCGCGCCGCCACTGGAAATCAGGTAAAAACAATAGGAAAGATACACGGCATTAATCTACATTAATTATGGCAAAACTATGGCAGCTCAAGTATTAATACTTTTCGTTGGTTCAATATATGTAAAACCCACATAGACAGAGGTTTGCGCCCGACAGCGCGCCAATGTGGTATTATTTTTGTCTACTCACTCTGTGTCTCATTGGTGGGCTGTGGGTAGTTAAGAAACCTTCCTACCAGTGACATCATCTGTGGGGATTCCAACCAAATAGAAACTAATAGAAACTTCCACTATTCCTGGAAAGGTAGCTTGGTGAAATAGAGGTCATTGTATTAATCACATTAATACAAAATGAAATAAAACATGAAATCTTGTTTGAAATGACCAAACCTGCCTACTGATTATGGCGGTGGTAGACGGGTGTCTGAACTGTCCACAACCCTCCTCTGAGACACAGAACGAGTAGACTAGACAGTATAAGAGTGCCTTCCTATACTGAGCGTTAGTGACAGGACCGAAAAGATATGGGTTTAAAATGACTTTAGTAAGTTGCTAAAAACACGAGCTGCACTTCACTGGGAAAAGCGGGACAACTCCCGAACGGCCGGTTCATTCCCGGACGGTCCAGGCCGGCCATTAGGAAAAAAATGAAAATAAAATGTCGTTCCATTTTGGGGGCTGGGCGGCCAACAAAGTAAATCGTCACTGTCGGGCAGAAACCTTGTATCTCCAAGTTTCAAATTTGTAATTTTTTCCGCAAAGCAAAGCCCTGCTTCATCATACAAGGCCGTCGCACGAAAGTAGTGAAAACAGCAGATCTACAAGCACACAATGCCTCGTGCTGCGAGGCGTTGTGTGCTTGTAGATCGGCTGTTTTCACTAGTTTAAATCATTTTTAAAATGATAAATACAAATCAAACGGGACGAAATATAACTCATGTAATTGGCCCACTGGATTGTCACTTGTCATGATCTGAAATGACAAATCTTTGAGTAGCAGCAGCGCTATAGAGAGAGATCTCTCTCTATAGCACGCAATGAGGGCCTCTCCAACTCTTTTTCCCGGGCTGAATCAGGGGCCCAGCACGTCCCTGGTCCAACAGCTCAGTTTTTTCGAGGTCATCAGCGCGGTGATCATCAGGACGCTCCCGAGCCCCCTGGGCCTGAAGGATCACACGCTGTCCGTATCATCTGTTTACATCCTCGACACCGATGACCTTATCCACCGGTGCTGCAGCTGGAAAGTTACTCACTCACGATGAGAGGCGCATGCAAATGAGCATTTCCCCTGGCCCACCTTAATCCGTCTCCCCTCAAGTCGGTATTGGGCCCGACTGTGGATGGGTCACTGAGACCTCTACCCCTTCCTGTTGCCTTTAGTTACCATTCTCATCTGTAGCTCTGGCTGTGTTCAAAGCTCTTCACCCTTCCCCCACTCCGCTCTGCTACGAGCGGTCACGATGACCAGGGGCGTCACAAGGGGTAGGAAAGTGGGACTGAGTTACCAGGGCCCAAGGTGGAGGGGCCCTAGTAACTGTAGCTATTGAAAAATAGCAGATCTACAAGCTCACAGCGCGGCACCAAGTGCCGCGCTGCGAGCTTGTAGATCTGCTATTTTTGAAAAGTCGTGAAAATGTGTGCAAATCTTTGAATATGTATTTTTTTAACCGAACATTTGTAACTAAAATTTTGCTTCAGGGGGGGTCCCTGGAACTAAATATTTTGAGATGGGGTTCCGTGGCCAAATTCATATCATTTTGGGGGTCCTTCACATGAAAAAGTTTAAGCACCACTGACATGGAAACATGGGTTTCTTGCACACATTTTCACAATTTTTCAAAAATAGCAGATCTACAAGCTCGCAGCGCGGCACTCGGTGCCGCGCTGTGAGCTTGTATATCTGCTATTTTTCAATAGTTAACATTCATGGGGGGCCCGCAGTGAATCCTTGTACCCAGGGCCCAGAATTTGGTGTGACGCCCCTGACGATGACACTAATACTTCACCCCCGAAATAAATTGTTGCTGTCTGGCAGAAACATTGTATCTCCATTAAAATTATGGAGATAAAATAAAAAAGCATTATTATTATTATTATTAAGCCAATTGCTTCCTCCCCACACATGCAGTATTTGTTGTCAATTTGTCACTGCTGTATTATTCTACTGACTCGCCTAAAAAATATCCGAGCTCTGAAGTGTAGCCTACATCTGGCCTACATCTTGGCACAAAGTTTGTTGCATGTCCAGGGTCACATTCGCCAAGCTTTGCGTGACTCTTAATGAAATTAACTCATAAATAGCACCGCTCACTTCACACTTGGTGTGATTTTTTTGTAAATGAATGGCCTACTTGATCATCACACACTTGTAGATCTTCTATTTTTTGCAATTTCTGAATTTGAATTCAACAGTTTGGGACATTTACTGCAATTACTGACCCCTATCAATTACTCACCCTTGAATTCATGGAGAATGTTTGTTTGGATTGCATTCCTTCACAGCGGATGAAGAAAATCAACAACATACTTTTCTTTACAGAAACTATAGGGTTCGAAGAACAACAAAACTATATCAACAGTCTGTTTAAAAACTCCAACACAACTCTCAAAGTATAATCCAAATTCTTATTTCACTGGAAAATGTCTGGGGCAGCGACGGCTCCAGAGAATTGTGTCTGGGGGGGCTAGCTTTTTTAGAGCGGGGGCTAATGAATTTTGGCAACAAACAATAATGAATAATATTATATGACAAACAAAATTCTCTCGCTTAGGGTATGGATAACTGAACAGACCAGATCATTGGCAGTTTCCAGCTCCAAATCTGAGGACTGAAGTTGAAGGTGATCGAATAGGGTTTTTGTGAGGCTGAAGATGCTTTCCAGCATAAAATGTATGATTTTATTGTATGGTTTACATTGATGTCAGTCAATTGTCTTTCACAAATTCATATATATTTTATTTATTCATTCCTTAAATATTTAAATAACATCACAATTGGGTTTGTGGTGAGTGGGGGGGGGGGGGGGGGCTTAGTGGGGGCTAAGCCTTCCCTCTATTCTAGGGAATCAGGTTGGGACATTGTCCGGTGTTGGCCTTTCACGCGTGTAGCATGTAACAGGAGAATGTCAGTTTCAGTTGCGTTCACACGTGAAGTAGTCCGTTTCATACGGTGAGGCTGGTTAGTATAGACCGGGGGTCAGCAACCCGCGGCTCTAGAGTCGCATCTTTAGCACCACCCTAGTGGCTCCCTGGAGCTTTCTCAAAAATGTATGAAAATGAAAAAAGATGGGGGGAAAAAAATATTTTTTGTTTTGACGATTTTTTTATCATCACTGTCAGGCAGAAACCTTGTTATCTCCAAGTTTCAAATGTTTTTTTTTTTTTCGTAAAGTAAAGCCCTGCTTCATCATACAAGACTGACGCACAAAAGTAGTGAAAACAGCAGATCTACAAGCACACAACGCCTCGCGATGCGAGGCGTTGTGTGCTTGTAGATCGGCTGTTTTCACTAGTTTAGTTAATTTTTTAAATGATAAATACAAAACAAAGTTTTGAACATACAAGGTTTCCACCAGACAACGACGATATATAAGGCTTTTATAATTTTTTGCGGCTCCAGACAGATTTGTTTTTGTTTTTTTTGTCCAATATGGCTCTTTTAACATTTTGGGTTGCCGACCCCTGGTATAGACGCACACATTAGCTACTCCCACTTAGACATATAACACAGGCACAGCCTGAGGGAGATGCGAGGATCAAATGAAATCTTTTTTAATTTCCTTCCACATAACATGACAGATATTGAATTGCCAGGCATGCTTGACAGAGGTCTCCCTTTGATGCAACCATTGCAAAACACAAACGAAACATCTTTCCTATCATATTAGGCCTAATGTAGACAACAAAACTACACATTTTCATCTAAACCAGAGGTTCTCAACCTTTTCAAGCCGCAACCCCAAAAATAATCATATTTTAACTGGGGACCCCCCCCCCCCCCCCCCCCCACACACACACACACACTGACGAGCACTAAGAGTTGAGGCATGACATTTTGTATAACACGGTTCTATTGTGAAAATAGCAGATCTACATGCTCAAAACGCCTCGTTGTGAGCATGTAGATCGGCTATTTTCACAATTTCTGCCTCTAATATTTGACATTTTGGCCAATGTTTAATTTGTCATTTTAGAGGTATTAAAAAGTACTTAAATTGTCACTTTAGAAATGTGCATGTACCCTCTGTACACTTAAAGGTAGGTTAAGTGATTTCACTTAAGCTTCAGTTGTCATGTAGGTGACAGGCGGGGGGCCTTCCTCCAATCATGATCGAGTGGGGGCAGGCCTTGGTGCGATTAAGGCCCGCCCCCACTCGACCATGATTGGAGGAAGGCCCCACTCTATCCTGATTGGAGGAAAACCTGTCACCCACCAGTTTTGGGGGAGCAACTGAAACTGCTTTTTTCTCCTTACAGGGGATGAAGTCCAAATATGGACCAAACACTCTATATAGTAGCTAGTACTATCAGAACATAGACCCATTTTGTTATTATTAGAATAAAATGAATTCACTTACCCTACCTTTAAACTTTAAACGTCTGTTTTACTGTTGAGTGAGAAAACAATGCTGCACATTAAGTTAATCTTCTGGGGACCCCCCAAAATAATTTGGGGACCTGTCCCGACCCACAGGTTGAGAACCATGTGATCTAAACGAGCTGTCCTCCAAGTTGGAAAAATAGCATTGGTCTCTGTACAGAAAAGTGCACACTGCGCAGGGAAGCGCTCATGTAGCACCATCAACATGTCCACTCGTTAGTAGCTTCGTTACATGTACCGGTACATCCACCAGACGATTGCAGCGTCTATTCACACATAGAGCGGTTTAGGCCTAACTCAAGAGTCCAGCGGCCAGCAAAGTCTGTTGCATATCTGATCCTATTGAGCCGGAATGTTGCTTTCATACAGTACATACCCACCTTTTAAAGTCTGGAATGGTACAGTGCATGTGTGAAAGTGACTCAAGTGTCCTGTATCCAGAGTCGACCATACCCTCAGTACACATGTGTATGAACTCAGCTTGTGTAGAAACACACGCTTGTTTTGGACGATTCGGACTGGATACAAGGTTTTACCTTGAGAATTCTGTGGGAGTTTATAAATGGATTTTGATATTGTTTTGCTGTTGTTAATCCTCAACCAGTATTTTCTTTAATTCATCAAGTTCTTTGTTGATGTTTTTTTTATTTTTTATTCACCTTAAAGGATTGCGTCAAAAACAGCGATTCTCCATAAATTCAAGGCTTCACGGGTCGAGCAATCGATATGAAAATTGTCAGTAAATGTACTTGTGCTCTGAGAGTGTAAAATTGGTCACAACAATAATTCCGCAGAGCCGATCGAGGTCCCATGCGACGTGATATTCCGGAGCGTATATTTGGGGGACGGATGCGGTATACGGTTGGCCTTCCGCGTCTCATAATTCTGCAGAGAGCGGCTTTCCTAATCGCCTCGTTGAAGGGCTGGACTGTGCAGCGAGCAGCAACAGATGAGTCCCGGATAGGGGTGTAACGATATAGTAACTGTATCGAAATATCGTTTTTAACTTAAAAAATCGAAGTAGATCGAAATGAAAACAGCTAAAATCGAATCGTATCGTTTTATTTTGTATCGTATCGAATCGGCAGTGCAAAGAATCGATTGTATCGATACTACCTACTTTGCATTGTATTTAGCCTTTTTAAGAAGAAAAAATTAAAAGGAGGGGTTTAATTACTTTTCCTTTCCATATAGCTACACTGGTCTATTGATAAATGTGTGTAATCTCTGGGTTCATGTCAAGGTGCAGGTTTGTCAATATACAATGTCCATGTATTTGGCAGATAATCACTGTGTTTACTTATTTATATCCATAAAAATACATGTTTCCCTTAAAAACCTGCACTATCCACACCTTTCACACAGATTTAATTTATTTGCTAAATAGTTACTATATCGATTTTAAATCATTAAATCGAATCGTATCGTATCGCCATGAATGAACCAATATCGTCCATGTATCGTATCGTCAACCATGTAACGTGATATGTATCGAATCGCTATTAAAATGTATCGTTACACCCCTAGTCCCGGATAAAGAGTCTCAGGGACAGGACAGGTGTTCTGCATCAGGGGGAGAGTTAGCCTTGTTTTTATTTTTAGCCACAGAGCTTCAGGGGTTCTTCGAGACATATTAGGCCTTCACTGCCGCGCTGCAGTGTGGCCGGTGCTGTCATGTGCCGGGGTTGTTTTTTTGTTCTCCACATGGCTTTAAAAGAGGTCTTGGGCTGAACACATGCCAGACAACTGCAAACGAGCTGAAAGCCACTTAATACTGTAACACCTGTTTTTTTTTTCTCTCTCCCTTCCTTCTATGCAAGAATTGCAGAGTTTTCTTTTTGTGTCCCACCCCTTGCTTGAATTAATGGATTTTTAATATTCAGCATTTTTCATTGAAATTAATACAAATGATCCAATTAGAAACATATGAATGAGGCATGAGAGAGGCAATTATTGCGCTGCCGCGCCACATGGGCCTAATGAACAATGACTGCTAATGCAGAGGAATATGCCTCTAAAAGACACCGGCGTTTCCGAAACGTCCCACGTTAATTTTTTCTACGCGGACAAGGCGAACAGGAGTGTGTGTTTAATTACTGCGTGACTCGGGGTTGGTCACGGTGGATTTAATGATCGTTTATTGCGACAACGACGGGCTACTGCATGCTTGCTGTTGTCATGAAAGCTCATATAGGTTGGCATTTTCGTGCAGTTTATTTCTGTCAACAACACAGTTAAAATCGAGGATACGCTTTGTATGATCTGTAAATGCTGAGTGAAGCTTAATTTATGCTTCAGCAAAAGAAACTGAAAAAAAAAAAAGTGTTGACGGTTGAAGGGACAGGGGCGTCAATTGGGTATGGCAGGGGTATGCAGCTGCCATACCTGGGTCCAGGGGGGAAAATACAAGTTACTTTAAAATATAAATCCATGAATGTCTCTTTGTCTATCTGTGCTGGTTATGTTGTTAAATTACAGTATAAATATCTACAAATGCATAATTTAACAAGGTATTATAATTATATTTTCCACACTTTTATCTCCCCATCTTGACAGAATAGTATATTCCCAGGTTCCGCAGGTCAGCTGCACAGGTGCAATTCATTATTGTTAATTGTGGCACGTTTATGCCAAGTTTAGCCACACTTGAACAACTGTTCCAGACTGCCATATCCAGCCCAAGAAACCATAGAAATTTTAGGGGGAAAAAATAGAATGTACTTCTTAAAATACTGTAAATGTATCATGCCTGTTGCTAAGGTATGGCAACATGACTGGTGTCTTGCACGCGCACGTACCTTTTTCTGAACTGACGCCACTGTGAAGGGATAATCCAAAAATCACTTATTTTCTGTCAATTACTCACCCCACGAAGCCTTGGATTCATAGAGATTGTTTTTGTTTTTGTCGCATTCCTAAGCCAATAATTTGATGACCGGAGGAGTCTCAGGCAACACGGCCCGACTGTGAACAGTTGCAATCACCTCTCTCTGTCTGGAAACAGAGCATAAAGACGTACAGATCGCAGCTTTAAAAGCAGGTGCAATATATGCGAGGAGTTGCTATTCATCAGTGTGAGGCCGAAGGAACTGGCGCCAATTCCAGCGATGGAAATCACGGTGATGGAAATGAAGGAAGCACGCTCTCGTCCATCACCATGACCTTGAGCAAGGCAGTTGACCACCAAACACTCAGCGGAATTGACTGTGATTGCAGTGGGCGCTGTGCTGTGATTGCACACGTTGAAAAATAATGATTTGAGAGAATCGCACTTTATAGCCAGGTGATTACAGCCTACAGTGGTGGAAAGTAACTAAGTACATATACTCAAGTACTGTACATACTGTACTGTGCAGTTTTTTTTGAGGTACTGTTTCACTTTACTGGAGTATTTCCTATTTTCAGTATTTTTACCTCTACTCCACTACACCTCAGAGGCAAAAACTTTAAACTCTATAC